>NC_133364.1:23335279-23700279 GCF_049309525.1 Garra rufa
ATAACTTACAGTTCTATATCCTGTTTACAACCTCAATTCAAATCCAGTTCAAATTCAAGGACTTAAAAGGCATTTCCAATTAAATCTGTGGTTTTTAACAAGGACGTGGCCTTTTTTTCTCCATGCCTGATTTCAGCTTGTTTTGAGCAGAAGAGTCAAAAGAAGAGCTGCCTTATTATTCAGTGGAGAAATAAGCCTACTACGGTTCATTCGATGTATCTGCACTTGCCTCAAGAAAAACAGCACCTAGTCATTTGGCTGTCAGGAAGTTTTGGAACATGACACCACATCCCTGTAGGACGCCTTTCAAATAGAGTCGCGTTCGGTGCAAGGACAGCGTATCGTGAGATGAAAGTGGCTTGAAGGGGGCAGATACAAGACGGCTGCTGTTAGCTAACATATGCGTGCTTGAGAGACAGCTCGCTTTTGTTATTTTTTCCCCCGTTTAGCACGGCAGAGGCAGATGTTGTTGTCTGATTCATGATGAATGGAAGCGTACGTGTTGCTTTGACACGTCTTAGAAAACAAACCAAACAGCATGTCTTTGTGATATTCGGATATGTCAAACATGGCCTGCTTTTGTGCTCTTCTTAGTGGTGTTCGCTAAAGCAAGTGTCACTATTACTGTTCCTCATACTTTAGGCTAAGGATTTGAACAAACATTGATCATAAAATGTAAAACCTAGTTTTAGTTTTGCTCTGTGAAATTTTGAGGGTAAAATCTGTGCAATTGAGAGTTTTAAATTATGAGGGCAAAAAAACTCACTGACCAACAGAAACCTGCTTGGTTTTAAAGTGACTTCTGTGTGAGCTGTGCTTCAAACATCACTACGCTAATGACAATAGACAGTGGACCTTTTTTGCTCATGAAGTTAATGAATGTGACCGCACCTTGAGGTTGCAGAACAGTAACAGCTGTTTAACTTGAAGCCTACAGCAGCGCAGACTTAACTAATCATGTATTTTATCAGCAGTGGAATATTGTCTGACAGTGACCTGAAGGTGGTAATAAAGGACTATTCTGGATTCATACAAAGTAAGCTCAAATGAAAGCATTTATGAAATTTGATTACCACCAAAAATAATTGTAGCTTTTCCATCTTTTTTCAACTTCTTCGCTAAAAAAACTTTTCCCTTATAAATGTGCTTTGAAAGGTTCTTCACAGCGATGCCATAGAAGAACCATTTTTGATTCCACAAAGAACCATTCAGTCAAAGGTTCTTTAAAGAACCATCTCTTCTTACCTTTTTAAAATCTGAAGAACCTGCTTTTGCACAAAGAACCTTTTGTGAAACAGGTTCTTCAGATGTTAAAGGTTCTTTATGGAACCATTTAGACAAAAAAGGTTCTTCTATGGCATCTTGAAGCACCTTTATTGTTATTTTAAGTGTATTTGGGTTATAGTAAGGCACTCAAAATGGAAATAAACTGGGATAATCTGTTAATTTTTAATATAAGACATAAATTAGCCTCAAGACGTAACACTATAGACATTAAAGGGTTAGTTCACCTCAAATGAAAATGCTGTCACCCCTAAATGTTGGTCCAAACCCTTAAGACCTTCGTTCATGTTCAGAACACAAATTAAGATATTTTTGATGAAATCCAAAACCTTTCTGACCCTGCATAGACAGCAACACAACTACCACGTTCAAGGCACAGAAAGATAGTAAGGACATCGTTAAAATAGTCCATGTGACATCAGTGGTTCAGCCATGTAAGACTGGGAATCGATTAAAAAAGAATGGATTTCTTGACTCCGAGGCAAAGGTTAGAATCGATCCCATCAAATTGTTTTCAGTTCAACAAAGCTCATCTATGGGTGCCTCTCAAATGGATGGCTGCATCCTACGAAAGCTGCATATCTTGGCTGCTACGTCATCAAACGTCACTGAACATCGATTCACAAAAATAAACTGAATGAAAACGAGTCAATACTGAGCTTGTCGTTTGAGGATGCAGTCTTCCATTTGAGAAGCACCCATTAATTTGCTTCTTGCTCGTTAATAGTGATTAGAAATTTGATTTGTTAACATAAAAAGGTTCTTTCGGATTGATCGTTATAATGAACCAGTTCAAAAACAATTCAGAGGTTATTTTACGATGGAACTGCTTGTGTTGTCCACAATTTTGAGTGCTCTTTCCACCTTTTCCCTTAACCCTTTGGGTTACAGTGAGGCACTTAAAATGAAAATAAACTGGGACAATCCGTTAACATTAAAATTCTTACTATAAGACATAAGTTAGCCTCAAGATGTAAACAACACTGTAGACATTAAAGGGTTAGTTCACACAAAATAAAAATTACGTCATTAATTACTTACCTTCATGTCGATCCAAACCCGTAAGACATTCGTTCATCTTCAGCACACAAATTAAGACATTTTTGATGAAATCCGAGCGCTTTCTGACCCTGCATAGACAGCAACACAACTACCACTTTCAAGGCACAGAAAGGTAGTAAGGACATTGTTAAAATAGTCCATGTGACATCAGTGGTTCAACCGTAATGTAGGGCTGGGAATCGATTCCAAAAAGAATGGATTCCTTGATTCTGAGGCAGTGGGAATCGAGAGTTGATTCCAAAGGTTGGAATGGATCCCATCAATTTTTGATGAAATCCGAGAGCTTTCTGACCCAGACAGCAACTACCACTTTCAAGGCACAGAAAGTTAGTAAGGTCATCGTTAAAATAGTCCATGTGACATCAGTGTTTCAACCTTACTGTAGGGCAGGGAATCGATAAAAAAAAGGGCTTCCTTGCTTCCGAGGCGTTGGGAATCGAGAGTTGATTCCAAAGGTTGGAATGGATCCCATCAAGGGCAATAGACTCCTCATTCTGAGCTGTTTTCAGTTCAACAAAGCTATGGGTGCCTCTCAAATGGTCGGCTGCATCCTACGAAGGCTGCATATCTAGGCTGATACGTCATCAAACGTCACCGAACATCGATTCACGAAAATAAACTGAATGAAAACGAGTCGGTACTGAGCTTTTTGTTTGAGGATGCAGTCTTCCATTTGAGAAACACCTATTAATTCACCGCTTGCTCGCTAATAGCGATTAGAAGTCTGATTCGTTTTCATGAAAAGGTTCTTTCAGAAAGATTGTTTTAATGAACCTGTTCAAAAAACAATTCAAAGGTTATTTTATGATGGAACTGCTTATGTCTTCCACAGTTTTGAGCGCTGCACGACACAATAGTTCATGACGTGATCAAAGGTCTTGATCTTATTTCCATTTTAAATAAATTGTTATTTTTTAACCGTTTTATCAGCCAGCGATAAGTCTGAAAGAAAACACAGAGAGCACAGATCAGTAGCCGAGAGCGCATCTTATTGACAGATAGACCACAAGGTCTTATATCAGTGTTGTTGTTAATAATCTGGTTATTTTGTTGCAGTGTTCAGTTTGTTAATTTTGTGCAAAGCATACAGTTAAAGTAACATGTATTTTAGACACTTCATGTCTTGTTCCATTCATGCAATAAACGCATGTTCACTGCTGAGCTCAAATTTCATGGGCAATGCAGACAAAATGACCAATTATTATCAATCAGAGCTACAAAAATGTATCACATTTTTACAAATAAGGCTTCATATTATGAGAACGACTTTTGTATCCTGCAGTCATGGTGAAATTAGGTTCCTCCAGTCTAAGTGTTCACACTTGTAGTTCGGTTTGTTTGGTTTATTTGGAAAAAAGAAAGATTATACATTTGGGCTGGGTCTGCTTAGCATTCAAACAGGCATTTTTGACAGCGAACCTAAAGATACTGAATCTAAAGGCATAGTGATACGTTCATCACCTGATTGGTCTTTTTGAATGACATATATTTTGTGACGGAATTCACAGAACACTTCAAACATAAGGAAAAGGTGCTTTTGACTTAAAGCGGCGCTGCAAGTGTATGGCTGTATCCGAAATCGCCCCCTATACCCTCAAATAGGGCACTATTTGAGGGGACAGCCATTTTAAGTGGTGTTCGAAACCATAGTGGACATTCCCGAGTGCACTCATTCAATCCCACAATGCACCGCAAAAACGAGTGTACAACCAGTGTACGCTCAACAGCTAGAGATAACCCATAATGCACCGTGAGAGTCGCGCGCCGACTGAATTCCCGCGTCTCGCCAGACGATGGCGCCCACAGCTGAATCATCATCCATCTGTTAATTTTACAACACGCTCGTCCACTGCGTAATACAGCGTACAACACGGGTTCAAATTCATTGTAAATTGATGAATAAATTGTTTAACCAGGGTTTATACGTAAATTCCTTGACATAGTTCGAGATAAATCCTTTAATCTTACTACTGGAACTGTCCGTTTTAAATGATTGTTAAACAGTAAGCAAAACTATGCAAAAGCGGCAGTCCTTCTGGTGCACTTAGTGTCCGAATTCACTCACTCGTTTTCACTCACTCCTTCAAGTGAACTGTACGAGTGGACTAATGTAGGGAATAGTGAATAGGGTATAGGGGGCGATTTCGGATACAGCCTATGACATCAAAGTACCTATTCACTGATTGGTCTGCTCAGCACTGCTTTAAGTTACACCTATGCCGTCTGCTAGACTAAGCGCACTCGTTGTTGTGTGTATACGAATTTATTTTCACCACTCACAAAGAGCTCATAAAGGGCACTTTACCTCTTCATTGCTTCACATTTGCCCTCTGCTCATTTTGTTTGGATACACTGCTTGTTTCCTTCATGTCGCATAGTGTTGCATCTTGTCATTACTTTCTGTTTTTGGTTAGTTTAGAAGTATTTGGTCTGTGTTGCGTTCATATTTTATACGAACTGCACCAGAGTTCGTTTGGAAGCGGACCGAGACACACCTTTTTAGCGGCCTCTGTCCGCTTGTTTGGTGCGCACCAGGGTTCAGATAGCAGCGTTCACACTCACTCAAATGAACCACACTAACAGAGCAATCGCACCAGGGTTCATTTTAATCAAGCCAAACATAACAAGTGTGAACACACCCTGGAAAAGAAGGATTGAAAAAGAATCGAAAACAACAGTGAGGAATTGTTTCTTGGAACTGAATCGGATTCGATTCCAAAAATTTCGGAATCGACCAGCCCACCGTAATGTTATGAAGCTATGAGAATACTTTCAGTGCACAAAGAAAACAAAAATAATGTCTTTATTCAATTTCTTCAAAAATATCTTAATTTTTGTTCTGAAGATGAATGAAGGTCTTGTGGATTTGGAATGACATGAGGCTGAGTAATTAATGACAGAATTTAAATTTGGGGGTGAACTATCTCTTTAAAAGGATTTTATTGTGCTAAAATAGCTCACTGACCTTTACTGTGTGAAGTTAGATCCAAATTTACAACTTCGTTGCTATGGCAGTGTAACAGTGTAAACCTATAGCGCCACGAAATCAATGCTTTTAAACAACTTTACAACTCAAATGATACATGGGTTTTTATGATACTAAGAACTTCACATTTCTGCTTTTAAACCCTCCAAAAACGAGTCCCGATTACTTGCCATTGAGAGTGTCTCACTGTAGACAGACTTTTCTTCTTTTTTAATAAGAGGGAGGAGTTGAAATCAACTTTATGCCAAAAGGGCTGTCAGCTGAGCTCAACTTTTGAATTCAGAATATTCCTTTAATATAACTAAACACATTACTTATCTGTCAAAATAAAACCCTGCAGTGAGGAAAAATGTCTAGACTGCGTTTTTTCTGAGATTATTGCTGTATATTTTACAAGAAAATGCTCTTTCAGCCTTATTACATAAAATGTCCATGTTCAATTCTTTTGCTAGCCACCTCTTTGTAATTATTTGTAAAAATCACTAGCGGTTTCTGAGTGAAAATCATTTCAAAGTAAACCCTACACCATTTTTTCTTCAGTGTATAATTATGCCTGTTTTTCACTATCAGTTCTCAGCCGTCTCATAAGCATTTTACACCCATCTTGCTCTCTTACCATGTCAGACTCAGACCAAAGCCCATGCAAGAGTGGTTGTCCATCAGCTTCAGTTGCACTAATTAAATTGCCACTCATCAAATCTCTTACATAATGCACCGTGAGTGCCTTTACATTACAGTAAGACCATTAACACCCTCCCACATGTTCACATCAGGGCGGCAGACAACATAACAGGCCAAACAAAGTAAAAATTAAATATTTCCAGTCATACAATGGTTACGCTACTGCTCCCAGAGAGAGAAAGAGTTATGGCAATATGAATAGCTCTGTTTTAGAAAGTCCTCCTACTGACAAATTGGCGCTGGGAGCAAGTTGACGGGCATTAAGTTCTAAGGCTCGATTCTTGCCTCGAATCCTGCAACACAGGGAGGAAACTAGTTGAAGATGTGCAGTTTGTGTGATGTGCTTGCTGAATGCAGATCAGAGATGAAGACACGCGGTGAGACTATTGAGAATGCAAAACCTAAAACAAATACATGCAAATGGAAAGCAGCGCATTGAGGCGAATGCCAGATGCCAGGCAGAACAGAGACATTTATGAAGTAATTTGATCATTCAGCACAAGATGATTTTGTTAAAAAGGGTTATTAGGAATCAAATTTACCTTGATCTGTTGGGATAAAAGACACACTGGAATTTCAAGAATAGAAAAGTTTCCTAGTCCAGTAAGAACATTTACTGAAATAAGAACATTATTTACTGAACCTCTGACGCCAGATACTCTTTACCTAATGTTCAGAAACTTCATAAAGGATCAGTTCACTTCCACTTCATAATTTACTCACCCCCTTGTCATCCAGGATGTTCATGTCTTTCTTTCTTCAGTTAAAAAGAAATTACGTTTTTTGAGAAAAACATTCCAGGGTTTTTCTCCATATAGTGGACTTCAGTGTGGATCAATGGGTTGAAGGTCCAAATTGCAGTTTGAATGCAACTCTACACGATCCCAGCTGAGGAATAAGGTTTATACTTTATAAACATAAATGCTCATAAGCAGAAGTACAGACTCAATGTTTACAAAGCATATGTGCAAAGAAAATCAAACAAAAGTAAAAAAAACAACAACAATGTCGGACGATTTGGAAGCTGGAGGAAAAAATTAAAAGCATTTTTTTCACCCCACCATAACTTTACGAACCAAAGTACACAGACAAAGAGCTGTGAAGGAAATGTTTAAATGAATCATTTTAGTCAATAAATCATAACTAACATTTCCTTTTCCTATGCTTTTAGAGAACAAAATGTTCCATAGTTAGTGTGCCGTAATAATGATGTATATGGACAGGACGAGTCGGCTAGACGTTTGTCTGAAATTATTAATAACCATAGGAACACAATAAACCAATCATATTAAAGGAGAATGACGTGACGTGATGTTGCCTTTGCCATGCACTTTTACTAAATAAACTTTTGTATTCTTTTTGTTGGGAGGATTCTCTGTGATTGGTATAAGGTCCTCTCAGCCATGATTAAAGCATATTCAGAGACATTGTCTGAAGTCTGTCTGGTTACTGCTGCGTAGCAGGTATAGTGGAACGCTAGAGATCTTTGTCCCAAGTGATAGTGTTCAAAAGAGACGAGACTAAGCAAATGTCACAAGTAGACATGCTAGGGTATAAATTGGTATGCGTCGCCATTAGACGAGACCCCAAAAGGTACAGTATCTTAAAGAGATAGTTCACCCAAATCTATAGACTACCTCATTCAAAGCCACGAACCAAGAAGTCTTGTGTTGTTTCTGGTTGTGTGTAGCACCTACAGCTCTGCATATTCTTCTGAATAGTTGTGATCTTAGTAAAGCATGACAGAAATTTTTGTTTAACAGTGTTCCTGATAATGTCAGTCTAATCTTAGCAGTTTATGTGGCAAAATTCAAGTGACAAAATATTTAAACTGACGTGATGGACCCGAGTTCGAATCTGCCTTTTGCCAAACACGTTTTTCTTCCTTTTCACATCACAGATCAGATCGGAAAGGCATTTATTTTCAATAAAATTAAGAAAATACTCAAAAAGTATGAAATAAAGTGCCTCACGGGTGTTTATGGTTTGGAGGTAGGTGTAGGGAGAAAAGCGCACAGCTGTGAAATTTTGATGTGATGGACCTGAGTTCGAATCCGCCTTTTGCCAAACTTGTTCTTCTCACTTTTCACTTTCGTATATCAGATCGGAAAGGCAGTTATTTTCAATAAAAGGAAGGAAATAATCAAAAAATAGAAAATAAAGTGCCTCACAGCTGTTCATTGCTTAGGGGTAGGTGTAGGGAGTAAAGTACGTAGCAGTGACTTTTTGACACGATGGACCCGAGTTCGAATCCGCCTTTTGCCAAACTGGTTCTTCTTCTTTTTCACATCACAAATGAGATCGGAAAGGCCTTTCTTTAAAATAAATTAAAGGAAATAATCAAAAATTGGAAAATGAAGTGTCTCACAGGTGTTTATTGGTTAGGGTTAGAGGAAGGTGTAGGGAGTAAAGCACGTAGCAGGGACTTTTTGTCGTGATGGACCCGAGTTTGAATCTGCCTTTTGCCAAACTCGTTTTTCTTCCTTTTGATATCACATATCAGATGAGAAAGGCATTTACTTTCGATAAAGTGAAGGAAATATTTGAAAATTGGACAATTAAGTGTCTCATGGATGTTTATCGGTCAGGGTTAGGGCTGGGTGTAGAGAGTAATGCATTTAGCAGTGACTTTTTGACGTGATGGACCTGAGTTCGAATCCGCCTTTTGACAAACTTGTTCTTCTTCAGTTTCACATCACATATCAGATTGGAAAGGCATTTATTTTCAATAAAGTGAAGGAAATATTTTAAAATTGGACAATGAAGTGTCTCACGGATGTTTATCAGTTAGGGCTAGGGATGGGTGTAGAGAGTAACGCGTTTAGCAGTGACTTTTTGACGCAATGGACCTGAGTTCGAATTTTGCTGAACTAATTTTCTTCCTTTTCACATTAAGTATCAGACCAAAAAGGCATTTATTTTCAATAAAATTAAGGAAATAATCTAAAATGGGAAAATGAAGTGTCTCACAGGTGTTTATCGGTTAGGGTTAGAAGTAGGCTAAGGGTGTAAAGCGGGTAGCTGTGACTTTTTGACGCGACTTTTTTTTTTTTTGAATCCGCCTTTTGCCAAACTCGTTCTTCTTGCTTTTCACATCACATATCAGAATGGAAAGGCATTTATTTTCAGTAAAATTAAATTAAATTTAAAATTAAAATTAAATTAAATAATCAAAAAAGTAGAAAATAAAGTGTCTCACAGGTGTTTATTGGTTAGGCGTAGGGGAAGGTATAGTAAATAAAATGTGTAGCAGTGACTTTTTAATGCAATGGACCCGATTTTGAATTCGCCTTCTGCAAAATTTGTTCTTCTCCTATTTCACACCACATGTCAGATCAGAAGGGCATTTATTTTTAATAAAATGAAGGAAATAATCAAAAAGTAGAAAATAAAGTGCCTCATGGACGTTTATCAGTCAGGGTTAGGGGAAGTTGTAGGGAGTAAAGTGCGTAGCAGTAACTTTTTGAGTTCAAATCCGCCTTTGGCCAAACTTGTTCTTCTGACTTTTCACTTCATACAGTATATGAGATTGGAAAGGCATTTATTTTAAAAATAAAGTGCCTCAAGCATGTTTATTGTTTAGGGTTAGGGGTAGGGGTAGGGAAGGCTTTGTTGTCCCAAAGTGGCATCCATTTAATATTTTTAATAAAAATTATAATTTACACTCAATATGTTATTATTGCATGCTGTTTTATAATGTACTACAATACTGAGGTGCAAATATATGCCACTTGCACTAAGTAGTATAAATAGCATCTAACTTATATTATTGTAAAAAAATTTTACACACTGAATTTATCGTTATTTGCACTTAGCTCAAATAGCCACTGCCTCAATTTAAATCTAAAAAAGTTCTGAAAAAAAAAAACCTTGGTATTTTGCACAAAAAACATTTACTCACATTACAAGTGGTCCTCAGGGAAACTATAAAAAATATAAAATAATAATAAAAATACATGATAATCCCTGCATATACATTTTTCAGCAGAATCCGAGTGTATAGCTGTTTCTTAACCAGCTTTTTATGCTGCCGTTTTGTAGTAACAGTTGGTTACATCATTGTTTTGTGACCAAAAAGGGTAAATGTCACCAGTCTAGCAATGTGCATCATAGAGCAAGATATATTTATCTTATTCAGCTCTATTAAATCCTGAGCAATTCACTTCGTAATCTGTGTACAGACAATCTGCCACACAGGACTAGGACCACTTAGCATTAATCGCCTCAGCCACTCTAATAGAAAACATTGCACAAGCGATTTGTAAATCACATCATCCCTTAACTGCCAGCAAGACTGATGAATGACTCAATCACGGTGTCCAGGCTGCACAGTTAAAATGGGACTACAGTCAGCAATCAGTAAGGGGTATGGACACAGACAGTAGGCATTACTGACTAAAATGGCTGGTAGTCTTGCGAGAGCCATGGATAAGACATTGCCACTGAAAATGTTTAAACTAGGGGTTCACTTCCAGAATGAAAATTTCCTGATAATTCACTCACCCCCATGTCATCCATTCTTTAGTTGAAAGGAAGTTAAGGTTTTAGAGGAAAACATTCATGGACTTTTCTCCATATAGTGGACTTCAAAGGGGATCAACGGGTTGAAGGTCCAAACTGCAGTTTCAATGCAGCTTCAAAGGAATCTACACAATCTCAGCCAAGGATATAGAAGTCTTATCTAGCAAAACGATTGGTTATTTTCTAAAAAATATAAAAAAAGTATATACTTTTTAACTACGAATGCTTGTCTTGTACTAGCTTGACCTAGAAAACCAATCGTTTTGCTAGATAAGACCTTTATTCCTCGGCTGGGATCGTGTAGAGAACTTTGAAGCTGCACTGAAACTACAGTTTGCACCTTCAACCCATTGGCCACCACTGAAGTCCATTATATGGAGAAAATTCCTGGAATGTTTTCCTCAAAAAACGTAATTTCTTTGCTACTGACATGGGGTTGAATAAGTTAATATTCATTCTGGAAGTGAACTTCTTTAATAGCATCTAAAAGGAATAGTTCACCTATCATTCACTCAATCTCATGTCATTCTGAACCTATATGAATTTCTTTCTTCTGCAAAAGGAGATATTTTGCTGACTTTCCAAGCTGTTCATTTCCATTATGAAAGTAGACAGTGAGTGTAAATAGTCTACTTAAATGGAATATCCTAATGAACTATTATTTTTAACTAAATGTGTACATTATGTAGAATACTGAAGAGAAAACCCACAACAGTAATTAAATCATATAGTCATTTAAATAGAGGGTAAAATCCTTAATATTAACAATATTTTACAGATTTTTTAATCTGTAAATTAAGGATAAGTTTATCCCACAATGCAGTGCACTTAATCTGTTTCCAGTATGATAAATAAATGAGAAGTAATAGAAAGAAATAGCTATTATATAGCTACAATAATCCGAAATCAATATTACAGAAAGAGTACTCATATTTTAGCCAGAAGCAACCATTTAAAGTTAAAAACTTCTTAATGATAAATGTGTTTATTACAAATGGGCAGTTTTTCACTTCAGGGCATTGACTGATGGACTAGAGTTGTGCGAATCCATTGGTGAGAAACTGATGTAATGCTACATTTCTCCAAATCTGTTCTGATGAAGAAAGAAACTCATCTAAATCTTGGACGCCTTGAGGGTGAGTCAATTTTCAGCAAAATTTCATTTTTGGGTGAACTATTCATTTAATATTAACCATGAAGATAACTGGAAATTCAGAATTAGAAATGTGATTAGGTTACAGTAAGAGAGAATACAAAAAGAGAGAGACAGGACCCCAGATGTTATAGATGATAATATTAGCAATAAATATCCTGGCTCTATTAGGTTCACTTATTTCCATATTTAAACTGATTGGTTCTAAGCATCTAAAGGCAAACAGTGTAAAGATGGGGGTTCAATACTGTACATGCAGCATGATTCCAATACAATCTCTTTCTGTGTTATTGATTTAACTGAAAGCCAGTGTGCTATGGGTATCCATGAAAAAATCCAGAGACTAGTACTGTAAAAAAAAAAAAAAGTGAAGACAAAAATAATATCTTTATTTTATTTCCTTGCTTGCTTCATCCTTTCAAGAATAGTTTGTAGTGTATTTTCTCAGGGATTATTCCTTCTCCTGTTCTCTTTTGCCTTCAGCTTGCTCAACAGGGTTTTAAGGCAAAGCTGCTTTGGAATAATATTTATTTTGGAAAATACTGTACCAATAAATGTCAGTTAAATTGTGTCTATTTTATTTAGAAGCTATTTAGTGTACAAAAGACTGGCAAGATATTACAAAGTAAATATTTTTCACATAATTTGCTTTTTGCTCCAGTGCAGTGAGAATATAAACGCCAGATTAATTTTGGAGAAAAACATGTTGTCTTTTTAACCCTACATTACACATATTTAGGGCCTCTTAATTATCAATATGATATAATATGCACACAATATACATTCCCTCTGTATTCTGATTGATAGTTTATGCTTTTTAGTACGTGAAAGGCATTTAGTATCAGTTCAAATACTCTGCATTCTTCAAATCATGTCTTTTTGCTGTAAAATCTTGTATATTGTTATTAATACTTCAAGACGAACATTTACTGGATTGCAGCAACATAAGTTTACTTGATTATCCATACATAATTTTTAGAAAAACTATGATAATATGGCATTTAAGGAATGTTGATTTGTAGCCCTCAATCATGATTGCATTGCATTATATATTTTGCCACCCAATTAAAACCACACAGCTTTAATTATAAAACTAAGTATTTGAATATCATCTTACTAAGACATATTAAGATATAGGTATATGCACTTTGGTAAATCTCATTGATTTACATTACAAGCTATCAAGATTTTATCTTTTGACTATATAATTATCAGAAACTGTATCAAATACCATATATTCACTCAGTTTTGGCCTCTGAATATAGCCATATAAGTTTGAAGTATCAAATATAATACTCAGCAAATACTGTAGGCCTATGCAAACTTTTTAGATCTTTATTTGATATATCATATTTCAGGTTTTACAGGTTTAATATCACACATAACAGTATAAATGGGTCTGCATACATGAAAATATATAGCTGCCTTCATGTTTTGTAGTTCTTTGCATTAAAAAGTTAGAAAACTCCTGGTATAGGCTGTTTTCCCAAAAGCATATTAATATGCAGACTATAGCATTGCTTAACATTGTGTTTCATAAATCATGCAGGGGGACCTCAGAAAGCCCCAACATTACGTAACGATCACATTGCATGGGTTGCAGTATCTTGGAGTGGCCTCTGGCTGTGATGTGAAGTATTGAATTATTGCGCAGCCATTTTTGAGTTGAGAAATTTGCAGTTTACTTGTGTCAGCGTTGTTCCTCAGCAAACACTGGAGCTACAACGACGCGATAACGAATAGAAAACACAACAAACATGCGTCTTTACCAAACTTCGGGTTTAAAACACATCTGCATTGGAAATGTAGCGGTGTCTAGAGTTAGAGAAAGTAACAAAAGAGTGAGAGCCGTAAGTTCAAGAAGTTTGTTGGGTCTTAAGTTTTCATGCACAGGTGTGTTTGGACCGTGTCACCTTCAATGGGTAAAGACAAATATCTGGAATGCGTGTAAACCGCTGGTTTATACGCCAAACGTTACTTGTAACACACACAGGAAAGATTTTATTCGTACATTTTCTTCAAAATACACTTATGAAGACGCGTTTGGCCTGGCACGTGACAAACCCGAGAAGTTTTGGAGTGAGGCGGCAGATGGTCTCACTTGGTTTGAACGCTGGACTCAAACTCTGGACAATAAGGATACAGTGTTTCCAAAATGGTAAGTACAGCCTGTACATTAGAGAGCGTTGACATTGCCTTTTGCGTTCAACAGTAACAAAACTGAAGTGAAAGCAGGGGTTTCGGGGTGTCTTTAAAGGGACAGATCACCAGAAAGTGGTGTGAGGGGCAATAACAGCCTCAGTCACCATTCGCTGTCATTGTATGGAAGAATAAATGAAATGAAAGTGAATAGTGACTGAGTCTCTAGAATTCTGCAAACAACAACTTTTGAGTTTCACTGAAGAGAGGGAAAGTCAAGATCAAAGTAGGGGTGTTTGTTAAATCATGAGGGAGAGTAAACGATGCAATTACTATAATATTTTGGTAGAATTGATACAATTGTAATCTTCCTTTTTAACCTGACGCGCTCACTTTTAAAAACGCGACGCCAATGGCACGAGACGCAACAGAGTGACGTCTGACGCATCCGCGTCTAGACCAATCAAAAACAGCGCAGAAGAAACGCATAGAATGCTTTTCGTGTAAATGTCCAGTTTAGGGATTATTTTGTTTTCTAATCTTAGTAACATTAAAGAAGTCAACGAATACATATTTAAGACTTATTTTTCATATCTATTATTTTAGCAGTTACTAGGTTTATGGTGGTAAACATGACACATTGATGTAGGCTATATTTTGCATTTCAAATGTATTACAGCCATATAGTGTCCTGGAGGGTCAAAATGTTTAATGTCTTTGAATATAGAGCAGGTGGGTTAAGTTCCTATAGTAAAAATCCTATTAATTTTCAACATAGGGTAATTAGTTTTAAACAATAATTTGTAAATCTTTAAAGACTGACCTACTGTGAGTTTCAAGGTTGTTAATCATTGGTATATAGCTGTGTTAAAAGCATCAGCTAGTATTATTGCAACATATATTTAAATCATCATGTTTAACAGTGAGATTGTTATTACCTATGATTCTGCAAAGGAAATCTCACCAAATGAACTCTTTAGCTCCTACTCTTGAGCGCCTTCCCTAAGCTTAAATGTTAGTGTGTATATTTACATATAGGCAAAAACAACTAGTGGGGAAAATACATCTGGAACCAAGGCTGCTGAAAAACTGGACAGGCACTGTTACACTTTATTGAAATTAATAATAAGTAGTGCATAATGCTAAATGGAATTTTAATCCAATCAACTTTTAGTTCAGCTATCAAGTTTTTTCACGTTTTTTGCATCATCAATCACCATATTGGTGGAACTAAATGTAAACAATGCCACTGAACTGAACGAAATTAGCATAATTTTTGATTATTCCTCTTGAAAATGGTCAATTATTGTCATGTTTTGGGCTGTACTAATCGGTCAAACCAGGAAAAACATTTGAAGTACTATTGACTGCTGAAAGTTATAACAAATCAAGAGGAAGTGTGCAAAAAACCTGTCTGAGGAGCAAAAGTTGGTTGCAGTTGGCCAAACTAAACCCGGATTACCAGAGCAAGAATCTTGAACAAAAATATTGGTGTTTGTTCTTATCATATCCGGTCGGGTAGGTGAAATATTAGGCTTAATTAATTAATACTGCTTGTACATATCTTTACCACCATTAACTTTAGTTTGTCAAAATATTGCACCTTTTCCTGCTTACTAAATCCTTTTCTACATGATTTAGCAGCTTCCTCCTGTTTTTCACATGGTTTAGACAGCATGAATTAACAGAACAACATATTCAGTAGTACATTAACCGTGCAATCTATGCTGTTGTTTACATCCATGTATCTCCAGTATGGCCACACATACTGGAGAGATGCTGACCAAACCGTGATGTAAGTGCAAAACCCTTTATACATATTTGGCGAAAAACCTAATGGGACAAATGCTTCTGGAACAAAGGCCACTGAAAAACTGGAAAGGCACTGTTAGGCCTACACTTTATTGAAATGAATAATGAGTATTACATAATGCTAAATGGAATTTTAATCATTTTCATCATGATTAAAGTATAATAATTAATTTGACTATAACTTTTAGTTCACTCTTTCTTTGAAAAAAAAAAATCTGTTTTTATTCCAGGTTTGTTGGAGGAAAGCTGAACATGTGTTATAATGCTGTTGACCGGCATGTGGAAAATGGAAGAGGCGATCAAGCAGCTGTCATTTATGACAGTCCGGTTACTGGCACTAAACAGGTCATCACATACAGAGAAGTGCAGAAGCAGGTAAAACACTGAAAATTGTGTCACATTAGCAACATTTGGCAGGCAAAAAAAAAAAAAAAGTCAATAGAGTAGCAATGTATGTAAGGTACAATTTCTGTTTGTCAGAACTCACGTTCACAATGGGGACATTTTTGATGGGGAATTGTTTGGATTCCTATTGAAATTACTGGATGAAAATTTGCCAAACAATGTTAAATGTACCCATGTCTTGAGCCTTTGAAAGCAAGAACCTTCCTCCTCTTCCAAAATGCTGGAGTAGATTATATTCAGTGTCTATAGACCAATTCAGTGTTTGCAAACAGTGATGACGTTTTTTGTGGGAGAAGCCTATGTGGTAGGGCTGGGCGATTAATCGAAAAGTAATCGAAATCGACATTCAGAACCTATAATCGATCAAATTTTTCCAGGTCAATTATTTCAATTACTTTCCCTTTAAAAACACTACTGCATGTGGAGTCAGGTGACCCCACTCCGTTACGTTACATTATTCTGCCGACATGTCGATGGACAGCTTAAGCAGTATTTATACCGTAAAAAGTATTTAGAGGATATACAAGAGTAATTTTAGAAGAGATACTGCTTATTTTCTACTTTTAATATTTATTATTAATTTACAAATAATTTATTTTGTTTCCAAACGTGCAAGTTATTTATTTTCACTAGTTTAAGAAAAATGTGACTTTTCGTTTTAAGCAATGTGTGATTTTATTTCAGTTGTTCAACACTTATGTTCAATAAATAATCATAGATAGTAGATAGTGTGTGCACCCTTCATTCAAAAATCTCTCACTTGTAATATGTGAGCATATTTACTGTACAAAATGTGTCAGTGAACTATGAGGGCAAAAAATATATATATTATTTAAATATAATTAAATATAAGTTTATTAATGAATAAAATAATCGTTCATTAATCGTAATCGGGTTAATATGTTCAATTAATCGAGATTTTGATTTTAGGCCAAATCACCCAGCCCTACTATGTGGTGGCAGAAAATAACCGTTTTCAAGTAGCAGTCAATGGAAGTCATGGATTAAAAGAATAAAAAAGGTCAACTTGAGTTGATATTTAAAAATTCTGACTCTATTCTCGCAATTCCGAGATTATAGTCTCACAAAAAAAATCTACTTGTCATTCTTATTTTTCCCCTCGGCTCTGAATCATAAGTTATATCCCACACTTTGGCTTTTCTTTCTCCTCAGAATTGACAAACTCACTATTGTTGAGTTAAATCATGTTATAAAGTCTGAAATACGAGATATAAACTTGCATTTGTGAAGAAAAAAGGTCAGAATTGTGAGATAAAATAGGTAAAGGTTATGTAAACCGTTATAGGTTTAAATAGTATTTCATGCTCTAACTGTAAAGCTAATTCAATATGTCCCCTATGAACTGCATTTATGAATATTATGTAGAACTATTGTTTAAATCAAATTTATGCTTTAAAAGTAGTAGGTTTCATCCATTTAGCTTCAAATGGCAGCTTTGATGACAGTATTCTTTAAAAATGATTTGCATTCTGATTCTTACATCCAAAGACAGAACAATACATTTTTCTCTTGTTCCATGGATTTGACCCATTTCCCTCCACTTGTTACCAGTGTTTTTCTGCCACCGCAATACGTGCACAGCTGCAAGTGATGTAACTGTGACGTCTATTCCAAATTGGTCTGTTTTCTGTTGTTTTGATTAATATGTTTGTCTGTTTGTAGGTGTCCAGGTTGGCTGGTGTCCTAGTGAGGCATGGAGTGAAGACAGGTGACCTGGTGGTGATCTATATGCCCATGGTTCCTCAGGCCATGTTCACCATGCTGGCATGTGCCCGTATTGGTGCCACCCACAGCCTCATATTTGGAGGTTTCGCCTCCAAAGAGCTCTCCACCCGCATCGACCATGCAAAGGCAAGCCATTGTTTGTTTTTTTTAATGAAAATTAATAACAAAAAACTATTTTTGCAAACGCATATATCTGCTGAGATGGCAGAATCCAGTTCCCCTCCTAAATCATTATTTCCCCCGCAGCCCAAGTTGCTGGTGACAGCATCATTTGGCATCGAGCCGGGCAGAAGAGTGGAGTACATTCCCCTGGTAGAGAAAGCTCTGGAGCTCAGCAGTCACAAACCACACAAAGTCCTCATCTACAACCGTCCCAGCATGGTGAGCTCCCAGAAACCCGACAGCACCTGGACGCCAGTCTCATTATCAAACTGGCACACTTTCTGCTGCCTATTAACTGTTAAAAGAAGATAATGCAGTGAGAGAATAAAAATGCAAATGCAGCCCCCTTTCTAAAACAGAGTACCTCTAAATTCAACCTTGACGTCCTCTTTTTCAAGGAGCCTGGCACTTAACCAATATCAGCCACTGTAGGAGGAAGTTAGTCATTTTTATAGCTGCAATAACATTCTACTTAAAAAATTATTAGGAAATCAAATGTTCAAAGCTCTTGCCGTTTCGACAAACTCTAGAGTCTTTTTCCAGTTTTAATGTTTCTTAAATGAGTTTTCTCATGTTGCTACATCTAGAATCAGAATGTTGATTTCACAATGCAGGGAATTACTTAAGCTTCATCCTGTGTTGTCATGGAAACTGTTAGCAAATAGCTTTTTGATTTTTCAGCGGTTTGGGATACAGGATGAATCCCGCTTGGTTGGTGAAGATGAACACATCTTGGAAATATTTGAGTTTAAATCATATGCGAGGGGAGAATTTACCACAATCAAAAGTACACAGTCAGAGTGCACATTGTATTTAGATGATTTCTCCATGGCTTGATCTTATTTATGGAAGATTTTGTATTCAGAACTACTTGATTGGAATTAAAACACATCTAAAATGTTTATTCAAATTGCCACAAGTATCAAAACGCACAGTAATCCAATGAAACCTGTGTATTTTGAGATGTGGTGGTGAAGTGAACCCCCCAAGTAGTACATATGACATTTTAAAAAATGGGATTGCCTGAAAGAAAGGTAGGAAAAAAGAAGTCATACAGCTTTGAAACTACATCAGTGTGCATAAATCATGGCAGGGTTTAATTTGTTTAGGTGAATTATTCATTTTAGGCACTTTACACTGTAGATTTGCTCTTTGGACTTCTCAAAAAGTTGCATCTGCTTGACTGTTTCTATTGTTAACTAAAACTAAAAGTAAGGGAAAAAAACATAATTTTAACTGCTGTATTTTTGTGTTTACTTGTTTTTTTTATTTTGCATTAAAACCAAGTAAACCAAGTTTTATTTTGCATTTGTGTAACTGTTGTATTATTCCAACTCTCTGTTAATTGAAATAAAGTTAAAATAAACTATGAGCTATAAATATTAGATACTAGGCACACAATATTAGATACATTTCGAAAAAACAAAAAAGATATGATAAATAATATGATGAAATTTGATCCCAAGTACAGCAAAAACAGTAAAAATGTAAAATATTTTTACTATTTAAAATAACTGTTTTCTATTTGAATATATTTTAAAATGTAATTTATTACTTTTTATCAAAGCTACATTTTCAGCATCATTACTCCAGTCTTCAGTGTCCATGATCCTTCAGAAATCTTTCTAATATGCTGATATGCTGTTCAGGAAACAATTATTATTATTATTATTATTATTCTCATCAACATTTAAAATAGTTGAGTACATTTTTTTTTCAGAAATCTTTGATAAATAGATCCAATGGTCAGCATTTATCTGAAATAAAAAAGCTTTTGTAACATTATACATACTATACAATTCAAAAGCTTAGAGTGAGTATCATTTTTCGTTCTTTCTTTCTTATTTTGTGTCAAAGAAATTAGAGAAATAGCTATATTTAGCAAGGATGCTTTAAATGAAAATTAAGTTATTTTTTTTTTTACAAAATAACTTTCTATTCATCAAAGAAACCTGGAAATATTCTACTTTAGCCATTTTCAACATAATAATCAGAATATTAGAATGATTTCTGAAAGATCATGTGACTGGAGTAATGATGCTAAAAATTCAGCTTTGAAATCACAGGAATAAATGACTTTTTAAAATATATTCAAATAGAAAGTTATTTTAGTAATATTTTACTGTTTGCTGTACTTTGGATCAAATAAATGCAGGCTTGGTGAGCAGAAGAGTTCAAAAACTATTGACTGGTAGTGTATGTAATCTGTTATAAATTTCTTGTATTTTTGGAACCCAGGTGTGCCGACTTTCTTCTGTTTTTATAAACAGAAAGGTAGAAATGTAACTTTGTTGTCTGAACTGAAATAAGTAATAAAGTTACTAACTGAAATGAAACTAAAAAAAATCTAAAATAAAGATGAATTAAAACTTAAAAAGAACTAATAAAATTGACAAAGCACAACAAAATGAATAATGATAACTGAAATGAAAGCAGAAACTATAAGTATAGAAGTATAAAAATAATACTGAAGTAGTAATGCTGTGAGTGATAGTCCACCCCAAAAATTCTGTCATCGTTTACGCACCTTCATGTCATTCCAAACCTGTATGACTATTTTGAAGAATGTTGGTAACCAAACAGTTGTAGATCGCATTGATTCCATTTTTTGTCTATATAATGGAAGCCATTGGGGGAAAACTATTTGGTTACCAATGTTCTTCAAAGGATCTTTTTGTGTTTTGCAAAAGAAAGTCAAACAGGTTTTGTAATGACATGAGGTGAGTAAATAATGACAGAATTTTCATGTTTAGAGATCAATCTCTGATCATTCTAAAGGTGTTTTTTCCCCACAGGAAAAGGTGTCTATGCATCCTGACCTGAGTTTGGATTGGGAGGAGGAAATGGCCACTGCCCGCCCTCACGACTGTGTGCCCGTGCCTGCTAATCATCCTCTGTACGTCCTGTACACCTCCGGCACTACTGGTACTCCTAAGGTGAATTCTTGTTTATGACAGAACACAGCGATAAAGCACGGAGCTGAGGGAAAGGATGAAATTGTTTACTGTGGAATAGATCCATTCTGTCAGGGGCTTTGTTTATTGCATATTGTGTTAGCTGGAGATCACGAGCTGTACGCCTTTATAAACTCTCTTGTGTATTCAAGATAAAAAGGAGGGTGCTTGTTTTAGCATGAAGTATAAGGCCTGTGGGTGTTATTTTGCTGTAGACTTTTTGCTAACAAAAAAGTAACAAAAGTAGCATGGCACTGTTATATGTTTTGGCCACGTACCTGGAAGTACCATGTAAAAACTCTTTGTTTGTTTTTTTAGATTAAATTTAATGATCCTGTATTATTAAAACATCATTATTGGAAGTAAATTTAGGAAATGTCCGACTGAAATTACATGCTTTTTTAAAAGTGTGTCTTACATTTAAATAATCCTATATTGCTAAAATGTCATCAACATCAACATCTTCAATCAGAAGATTGTTTAAAATACTTGTTTTAATGATATAACAATACTTGGTAATTAAAAAGTACTATTTACATATATTTTTACAAAAACAATCAAATGGATAATGCTACTTTTTTTCTGGAAACATATTTAAATGGTCATAATCTTCAAATAATATCTACATCTGCTTACCATAGGACAGCGTTAATGTACAAAAACAATAAACTCCTAATTTAAGGTATCATGTTTTGTCATGATGTGAATACTTACTGATCAAATTCATTGAAAGAAACCCTGAAAGCGCCTCTCTTTGCTCTTCCTGCAAATTGCCGTAATTATTTTAATAAGCAGTATTTTCGTCGCAGCTGGCTTGACTGGGTACTTTCAAGCTACGGGTGGTTGTGTCTTAAATATCCTGTGTCAAGATGAAAATGCCTTAAAATCATTGCAGCATTCACAGTATTGCTCCGCCAGAAGATAATAATTGAAAATATATTGTGAATAATTAATCATATATAACCCACTCCTGAATGTCCAGGCAGATGTCCAGGCCACTGACCCTCTGCTCTCTTTGAAAGTCTGTTTGCCATTCTGCTTGCTTGTTCTATTATGCTTCCACCTCTAAGTAACATTTTATTTTGTCTATTTAATATTGTCTGAGAGGTGAACAGCACCTTGGAGTTTACATTAGCATGCCTCAAGTGCTGTTCAATCCTTAGTAACTCACTTTCATATGTACACTGACTGAAAAAAAGGCAAGAGAAGACAGTACAAGGAGCACAGGAGGAAGTTACAAAGCCTGAAGGCTGAGCGAACAAAACACAGCTCTCCACTGAACCAGACTCCAGCCGGTATGAAATATCTAGCCCAGGGCAATGCTGCCCTGTACATAAACCACTTGCTAATAGGCCGTGCTCGCTCGCGCACACACCTCAGATTTAAGTGTTTGGCATACAGGATCTAATTACCCTCTTATAACTCAAAATGGTCCCTCAGTATCAACCCTCAGCCTGATTGGCTAATGATTTACTGACAGTAGGGACAAAATGAATTGTAATATGAATAATTAATTGTATGTTTTGTTTAATCGTGTATACTTATGCCTTGTTGTTGTTTTTCATGCTGAGCTTGGATGAGTACAATAAAATACATACATAAACGAATATAAGATGGAATAATTATTTACACGAATAATACAAATATAAAATAAAATGAAGGTTAACTATATTGCTTTAATATTAAAGTGAAATATATTATGGAATATTATGGAATAATTATATGTATACATTTTCTTACTTTCACTCGTGAATAAAAAGTTGAACCACGGGTGCGCCATAAAGAACACTGAAAGGTTCGAATTTAATGACTTTCCATATTTGGGTAAAAATTCCCAAATTTAAATGTTATTGGGGATTTAAGGAATAAAAAAAAATGTATTCCTCTTTTGCTCTCATCAGGGTGTCGTCAGAGATTCAGGAGGATATGCCGTGGTGTTGAACTGGACCATGTCCAACGTTTACGGACTAGCTCCTGGTGAGGTAGGTCATGATCTGTGATTTTCACAAAGGGTCATGTCATGACAAATGAAGTTGTTCTTAAAGGAGACTTTTTATGCCCCTTTTTACAATATGTAATACAAGTTTCAGGTGTCCCTGTCTATAAAGTTTCAGCTCAAAATATCTCACAGATCATGTATTATATCATTTTGAAAACCTATTTTGAGTGGAAGCAGAAACACACTGTTTTTGTGGATGTCCCCACCCCTTTTTCCCAAATAGGACTGTGCCTTTACAGCTCGTACCTTGGATACTTTGCTAAAAAACATCTCTTTGGTTTTGATTATCATGCCTATTGCGTTAAAATCATATTTCAAACTCACATTTAAACTTCTGATACACGGTGCACAGAAAGCAACTGTCAGACAGCATATGAGTACTAAACTAAGTTCTCTTTCATGTCTTATTGCACTTGAACTGTCAAATACACAGCCTTTGAGGCTGGGACTCTAAATAGTCTTCTGTGCTAATAGTGTTCTGCAAACAATCGAACAGTTAGAATGCTTTGCTTGAACTTATGCCATGGCGTTAAAACTGGTTCACAAAAAAAAAAACACAATGGCACAGTGGGTGGAAACATGCAGATTAATGGGCAATATTATAATAACATCCCCTTTCTACATCACAAGGGGGAAGAAATCTGAGCGGCTCATTTTTTCACAAGCTTGCAGAAAATGACTCACCAAAATTACCAGAAAAAAAAAATTAGGTAGATGCACCTGGGACCCGATTATAGCACTTAAACATGGAAAAAGTCAAATTTTCATGATATGTCACCTTTAATTAAAAAAAAAAAAAAATTATATATATATATTATATGTACTTTGAAAAAACTTCCTCCCCACTCAAAAAGTATGTTAGTCTAAAGGTTCATTGAAAAGCAGCATTATACGCATTAAACCTGCCTCTCTGTTTTTGCAACTGTAGGACTGTATGGTACATGAATTTTTGCAGGCAAAATCCAATAATTTCAATAGGAATCCACATCTGGAGTTTTGCGTTGGGGCGAAAGATTTCACTATACGCACATTTTGCAGGGGGTTAAAGTTGGTCATGTAAATTTCTCAAATTGACCAAAAGAAAACACAGTTTAAAAGTGACTTCTGTATGAGTTGTGCTACATTATTAGCAATAGACAATGTACCTTTTTAATTTCAAAATTCTGCCAAAATTTCACTAATAGCACAATAATTAGCATCTTTGGAAACAAGCGTCTTAAGTTCATTTTTAACCACCTTTTCGTTTGTTTTAGTCCAACCTGGTTGACCCTGTCAAAATATAATGCTGTTTTTGCAAACAGACACTTATCAAAAGATGGGGCATCATAAAACAGTGTTAAACGTCTTTGTGTAAGAAGAAATTGTTCGCTAGGACTGGGTAAAAAAATATTTGATTTTAATTGATTCTCGTTTTTACAAATTTCGATTAGTCTAGCCTGTTTTCATTTAACGAAAGGAACATTGTAGCACACCTCCAGTCCAGTAAATAGCAATAAACTTCATGCTTTGTTACTTTTGATATGAAACAAAGTTCAGATTTCAAATTCTGTTCATTTTATTACAATATTCAAACAATAAATGCATTTTTTTGCTGTGACAGATTGCTATAGTGCCTCACTTTTAAAGAATACCGCACACATAACTGATCGTCTCTTCCACTTTAATACCACTTTCAGCATGAAATAGACATGAATAAACATCCGATGGTACAGTATGTTAAAAAACGACTACAACTTACAGAAATCTGCATCATATCTCATGTAATTGCTCATTCAAGTCGTTCAACCGCGGAAAGATGTCAGTATAAAAAATAATCAATATGGAATCTAAATCTTCGAATCACAAGCTTGTGGATAGAAATCAATCGAATCCTGAAATTTGTGTTAATAGCCAGCCCTAATGTTTACATTGTTCCTTAAAGGAACAGTGGCAAAAAACTGCCTGTTTATGGTAAAGGATCTATGTGAAGATTATTTTAGAAACATTGTTTGTGTTCACAGAATACTGATTGCATCGGAGACGAAACAGCAGGGTAAAATGGTGCTAAATGTATGGCATGACCCTTTAAAAAAAACTTTTTGCACTGTCTCGCACTGTTTAACCTACACATCTCTTTCATCTCTCTCTGTCAGGTCTGGTGGGCTGCGTCTGACCTTGGCTGGGTGGTTGGCCACTCATATATCTGCTACGGTCCACTTCTACACGGCAACACCACTGTGCTCTACGAGGTACGGGACAAAAATGTACAAGTGTGAATGTGTTACAGCATTTGACCTATGGACCGCACCAGCTAGCACTCATTTATCTGCGTTTGTGGTCTACCGGATCCTGACACTCATGCTGGACTGAGCTCTCCTAAGTTGTGTGTACTGTGAATTTTTTCTGGCTCTAGCAGTCTTTTCTCTCAGGGATTGAGTGCAAGGATGAATGGCTCTCCACAGCAAACTTCCTGAATCACTAGCTCAGTTTAACTTTGTTGTGCATTCGATTTGCTGTTGCTTTTCATAAGCTTGTGTACTGTTACTAGAGCAGCTCTCATAGTTTTAAACTAGTTCTCCTCACCGAGATCACAGCATGAATACTAAAATCATTTGCACTCAATGGGAGGTGATCAGAGTGTGTTTGGTTTCTTGTCAAGGTGAATTCAGCATTGGCGTCGCCTCTGCTGATTAGATGTGTTGTCTCGCTCCACAGGAGAAAATGGAAGATGCTCACAGAATTTATTAGTCTGCTGTAATGGAAGTTTGATTTCAACAGATCTCTCATACAATGTCAATATCCATAGCAGAAAGCCTTCAGTCTGTTTTCATTAATGTCTTTTGTAATTATGCCCATCCAAAGTAGATTCAAGGTTATTAGTTTTATTCTATTTTATTCTGTAGACATGCCAAACCTGGGCTTATTTATTCAGCGGTGGAGTTTGCTAAGGAAAGGCTTTAAAAATTTTTGATGCCAGTGAATCAAAATATAATGATCCCCTTGCTTTGTAAAATATTCATACTGTGTAAGAAAATTGTGTACTATTACAAAGACAGTATGTTAACACAGGTCTAAAGCCATACATTTTTAAAGTAATATCTTGGAAATATTTATTATTAGTTCAAAATAATATTAATCATGTAGTTTGAAGTTTATTTACTTTTCTGCTTAGCAATACTGAGATCGAATTATAGCAGAAAGTACACTGAAAGATACAATTGCATGAAAAAACATTATAAATATATATATAAAAATATAAATGTAAGGGATAATGTACATCTAGCTGGTTGTTATCGCAAAATATCGCTCGGGTTTAAAGAAAATCTCCAAACTGAAAATTTTCATCGTTAATTCATCCTCATGTCTTCCCAGATCGGTAAAGATAGTTTTGAAAAGTGTGTTTTCCATAAAATGAAAGTTAATGGGGTCCAGTGTTGTTTGGAACCCACTGTTCCTCATAGTGCCGTCTTTTGTGTTACAAACAAACCAGTTGGAAATGAAATGAGGGTGAGTAAATGATGACAATTTTCAGGATAAGATGACAGGAGTGTGGGCTGTTATCTTCTAAGCAGTCAGTCATCATACTGTTTTCTCCCGGTGGACTATAAAATGGGCAAAACAACAACAACAACAGCAGCAGCAGCAGCGTAATATTAAAACTATGGGCTATGGGCCAGTACCACCCAGATCACACTAACAATAACCAATTAGCTCTCCAGCAATAACCAAGAACCTTTAACAACCATGTAGCAGTGCACTGAAAACCTTTTAGAACACTTTAACAAACCCAAAGAAAACATGCACAATACCCTACACTGAAAAAATGGGTGTATGATTTATTTTAAAGTGAACCCTGGGTATTAAGACTTGAATGGCTTAATATAATGTAAATTATGTGTCTTACTGAAATATGTAGTAGAAAACCCATGAAAGATTTACATAATTTTTTTAAAAAATCCATTGTTTCATTCATATTTTGTACTATGGGGGCGCCATTATTTTTGGTGACGTGAAATGGTTGCTCGTTGAGTGCTACCTGTTGCTATTTTTACAGTGACACAACTTGAAAAAAATCATTTGAAAAACAGGATGGCATCTAGCGTTTCTTGTCTCTGCCATTTCTAAGCTTTTCCAGTAGCTGTGGTCTACTAAAAGCCTGAAAGGCATCAGGACTAAAGTGGAGAGAACAAAGTCGCAGGTCTTTAGGAAGTTTTATTCGTCCACAGGCATCTTCCCATTGTTTTCTCCTCTTCTTATCGCTAGGAAAGCAGTGAAGACTTGCATTGCTTCTCTTGTTGCCCTTCAACTGAAAATTGCAACCAAAAGCCGCACAATGTGGCATTGTATCAGTGTTTTATTCTCAGAGTTGTATTGCGGTAAAAATAGCAACAGGTAGCGCCAGTAGCTCAATGAGTGCAACCTTTTTAAATCGCCAAAAATAATGGCACCCCCCATAGTCTAAAATATGTATAAAACGATTTTCTACTATGTATTTCAGTAAGACACATAATTTACGTTAGATTAAGCTATACTAGTCTTAAAACCCAGGGGTTCCCTTTAAAACAATTTTCACTTAGAAATGTCTGGTGAATTCCACAAATAATTACAAAGAAACAACAAATAACATTGAATTGAAAATGAAATTTGTAAGTTGAAAGACTGAACAGTATTTTCTTGTAAAACATACATTTTTCAGTGTACTGTTGGATAATTTATATTACATAAAAAGAAGTGATTCAGTGGGGAAAAACAAATATTAAATGCCTGCCAATTACTGATTGACGCAGACGTGCGACGGATGCAGATTGTTGTTTTGTACATTGTAAATCAAGCACAAAGCTGTTTTCTTGTTCAGTTAAATAATTATTCTGTGCCAGGCGTTGTTTTTTCTCTTCACTTTCCATATTTGGAATCAATCACTCATAGACCTTATCTTTTTGTTTCTATAACAACACCCAAATGTCACAATAATTACTCGTTTTCTTTGTTCAAAGCTTGCCCAAGACATATCTAAGTCTATCTCATAACTTTAAAATTGATTGGCCTTTTTTTTTTGTACACCTCACTGAAACACACATAAACGCTGTTCTACAAACAAGATGAGAGATTCATGTGTGATCCGTTTGATTTGTCCCCGCTAATATGAAGTCCTTGTTTAGTTTTGAAAGCATTCTCTCTCTGAGAAGCGTGGCAGAAACATGAATATTTGAACAGCTCTGTGTTGTGAAATGCTACTTGAGTGTGCAATCTCCTTGCAACAGTCTTATTCTGTTTCTTTGCCCATACGTTTGGCCCATCTGCCACCCAGGCACCTTTCCAAGCCACTCTCCATTTCAAACACATCCTTGATTTAATATTCACTCCCCAACCGCTGCAAATGCCCATGCTGATCCAGTCTTGACACCAGAAGACTTTTGTGCTCTTCCAAAATGTTGGAAAAACTGTTATATTTGCAACAAAGGGCTGCACAAAATATTGAACTTTAGCAGCTTCTGTAGGAACTACTACAACTTCCTCTAGGACATATTTTAAACTCTCTATTTGGAAATCTTAGTCATTTTGCTAAATTATTTAGTTTAAACGTTAATTGCATAATATTCATTTCTAATGATATTAATCTATTTCATAGTTTATTAAGATTTTGTTCTATCGTTTATGCATCCAGATGCTTTAAGCAGTTGTTTTTTCTGCAGGGCAAACCTGTGGGGACTCCGGACCCCGGGGCCTTCTTTCGTGTGATGTCTGAACACGGGATAGCCTCAGTGTTTACTGCTCCCACTGCTATCAGAGCCATTCGCCAACAAGACCCTCAGGCAGAACACGGGAAACGGTACCCACTCAGTAGGTAACCACAAATCTGTTCCTGTTCTGATAATAGCTCACAACATGTAACATATGCAGTAAAGCATCTATAAAGAGTGTCTTTTATTTTTCTATCAGTGGTGACTGCACAGGAGTCCCTTCAAATTTTAGGGCATGTTTGTGTGTGTGTATATACACTGCCGTTCAGAAGTTTGGGATCAGAAATCAATTTATTTCTGTGATGCAAAGCTGAATTTTCAGCATCATTACTCCATGAGTGTCTTGAGTGTCACATGATCCTTCAGAAATCATTCTAATATGCTGATATTATCAATGTTGAAAACAGTTGCACTGCTTAATATTTTCTTGGAAACTGATCATTTTTCCAGAATACTTACTGAATAAAAAGTGCAAAAGAACAGCGTTTATTTCAAATTTGTGTTCTTTCTTTTTGAAAGAAATTGTTACTTTTATTCAGCAGGGATGTTGAATTAATAAAAATTGTATTTGAATAAACGCTGTTCTTTTTAACTTTTTATTCATCAAAGAATCCTGAAAAAAATGTCACAGGTTCCAAAAAATATTTGGCAGCACAACTGTTGCCAACATATTATTAATATATAATAATAATAATAATAATAATAATAATAATAATAATAATAATAATAAACAGGATATTAGAATGATTTCTAATCATAAAGATGTGACACTAAAATCAATAAATTATATTTCAAAGTATTTTTATATTTTGTATTTTATATTATTTTATGTTGTAATAAAATTTCACAATATTACAGTTTTTTTCTGTATTTTTTTTTTTTAAATAAATGCAGTCTTGGGACTTTAAAAATTAAAAAAAAAAAGTCTAACTGATCCTAAACATTTGAACAGCTGTGTATATATTATTTTGAAAGAATTATGGTCACCAAGGCTGCATTAATAATTGACAATTTATAATAGATTGTTTTCTATTTGAATATATTTTCAAATGTATTTTATTCTGATGGTGGCAAAGCTGAATTTGCACGATCCTTCAGAAGTCTTGCTAATATGCTGATTTGCTGCTCAAGCAACATTTCTTGTTTTTTTCTTTAGGAGACATTAAGATAATGTAAATAATTCCAAATTTTTGGCCGTCAGTGTATATACAGTGGTCCCAAGATTTTTTTGGACACATCAGTCACACTTAAAGGGATAGTTCACCCCAAAATAAAAAAAGCTGTTATTAGTTACTCACCCTAATTTTCTTCCAAAACTGTAAGACCTTTGTTTATCTTTGGAACACAAATTAAGATTTTTTTTAATGATGTCCTTATTACCTTTCTAGACATTGAACCTGTTCTAATTATTAACAGTTGTTTTTTTTATTAACAATTATTAACAATTAGTTAGTCATTAATTTATGGCCGAGTTTTCATTTTGGGTGAACTAACCCTTTAAGGATATCTGAATGTCATTGCTTTAGAAAATGCTACTTTCTTCCAAACAAACTTTTCAGAACTACTTTTTCGAACTTTTTTAACATGAATAAAAAGTGGGACATATTCCAACACTTTTTGTCCTTTTTTGAACAACATGTCTGTTGCTTCATATTTTTCAGACTTCATTTTGTGAAATATTTAGTTTGAAAAGCATTCTTGTGCTATTTCTTTACACTAAATGCTATGTGTTTTGCTGCTTTGTTACATGTTGTAATTGTGACTTATGTGTCTAAATACTTTTTGAGACCACTCTATATATAAAATATCCATCTTGGTCCAGTTAATTGTTCTTCTCGAATAAAAGTGTACAATATTACACATTACTATTGCTTTGTTTGTCTGTTTATTTTTCGAAAAGTGGTGAATTATTTATTGGACACCTGGATTTTAGTCTGTATGCTTTCTTTCCCACACAAAAGTAAGACTTATTTATTAGCTGATTGGGTAAGGTCTCAAATGGATGGGACTTGACAACAAAGAGCCAGTAATGTTAATGATGTTTTCAGTAAGTAACCATGTTCAATATGGAAAGCAGAATTAAAATTTTAGCTTTCATAATCTTGTCTTTTGTGTTTTTTTTTTTTTTTTTAATATTACAAAAACAGTTCAGAGCTTGGTAAAGTCATTACTTTTTTGTTAAGTCATTTCCCAGCTTAGTTGCAGTTTAGGGAGGAACATTGTATACAGAAAATATAATAGCTCTAAAATTTTTCATTTTATATTAAATAAATGTAAAAATAAATAAATAAATGTAATTATTGTTATCAGATATTATTGCTTTGAGAATCTTTAAATGTCTTGAGGCGTAGACACTAAACAGCCCTAGTTTAATAAAAATGCCATTACAGTGTTGATTCTGCTGGGGATGTTGCTTCTACAAACACCATGTTGCTGTTTGTGTGGCAGTGCGTTGGGAGGGAAAAAAGTGCAGTTACCATGGTGATAGTAACGGATGTGTTTCAATAAAGCAGTATAGAGCTTCTATACATTGGTTAGGGCTTTGATTTAAGCTAAACACATCTGCGTTATAGAGCAGCAACTCCTTTGGTTCTCTGTACTCAAATAATACTGTGCAAGTAATAACTATTCAGTGCTCGTTTAAAGGCTCAGTCACATGGCCATTAATCATTAACATAAATGTCCAGTTAATAGATGATTATGAAAACTCACACCCCAGAGAAAAAAGAACCACTGATTTCCAGGAGTAAAGACACTTTTACCCTTTTATCCCTGAGATGCATCTACAATGTTAGTCAAGTTTCACTGGGCAAAAACAGCTGTTTGCAGTAGAAAATCCACATAGTTTCATACACATTTTGGACTGTGGGGGATGCCATTATTTCAATGACGTGAAATGGTTGCACTCAGTGAGCTACTGGCGCTACCTGTTGCTATTTTTACCACAACACAACTCGGAAAATAAAATACTGATACAATGCCACACTGTGTGGCTTTTGGTTGTAATTTTCAGTCTAAAGGCCTTTCCACACTGAGTGCAATGCGAAAACGTGAGGCGAATTGCCAACGAATGGTGCTTTCACACAAAGGCGCAAACTGATTTTTCGCCTTCTGCTAATTCACACCTGCACGCTAGGTGGCGTCGACCAACAATGCAGTTTTCATCAGATATGTATCTTGTATATGGATTTAACATCATCCGCTGCTCAATACACAGCATTAACTTAGGATAAATAAAGTTTGGTTCAACGCGAGAAACACAGACTGTCTATAATGCTTACAAGAAAACATCTTAAAATATAAAATAGAAGTAAAATTTGCATCATGCCGCATTTGAAAATTTATATAATTATTAATGTAATTGCTTAAAACCCACTTTAAACTATCATTGAGTGCTTGTAATAACTTCTGATTGTGATCTGCAGTTGATTTTGATTCTATAATAGGCAGACATGCACTCTTTGTATGTTTAATAACGCCACACTGATTATTATCATAAACATCCTTTATTGTTATAAAAATACCATGAGCTGCATACAAAACAGATACAGAAAATATATAATCTATATACAGTCAAACCCAAAATTATTCATACCCCTGGCAAATTCTGACTTAAAGTTACTTTTATTCAACCAGAAAGTTTTTTTTTTTTTTTTTGGACCGGAAATGACACGGGCTTCTCCCAAAAGATAATAAGACGATGTACAAGAGGCATCATTGTGGAAAAAAAATATTTTTCAGCTTTTATTTACATTTGAACAAAAAGTGGCATGTCCAAAATTATTCATACCCTTTGCAAACTGTCACAGTCTATGGGAAAATCTGAAGTTCTATACCATTCCAAATAGTCCAAGCTGTTCTAAAGAATCCTAATTACCCTGATTCATTGGGAACAGCTGTTTTAATCAACTCAGCAGGTGAAAAACAGAAGCTCTCTGCTGTTGGTTTGTGGACAGTCATGGCTAAAAGGAGCTCACTGAGGACCTGCGGCTGCGCATTGTGGCTGCTCACAAGTCAGGAAAGGGCTATAAGACCATATCTAAATGTAAGTTCCAGTGGCTACAGTGCAAAGCATTATTAAAAAAATACAAGACTTTCCACTCATCGCTAAAGATGAATGGGCAAAAATACCAGTGGAGACATGCAAAAAGCTGGTCATGCAAAAAGCTTTGATTGCTGTAATAGCCAATAAAGGCTTTTCTATTGATTATTGAGAAGGGTATGAATAATTTTTAAAACTTTTTATTCAAATGCAAATAAAAGATGAGTAATAATTTTTTCCACAATGATGCCTCTTGTACATCGTCTTATTATCTACTAGGAGACATCTGTGTCATTTCTAATAATTTTTTTTTTTGCAGTGTTCTCCTCCAGATCACATAATTCAGTGGAGAATTAATAGAAATCATATTAAGAACATGTTTTCTGATGCAATGATAACAAGAGCGCATTCTCTCCTCTCTTGGAATACTCTTCTTCTGTGTTCGTTTACACTGGTTTTCGAAACAGAGCTACCACTCTCGTCCTTTCATGCAACAGCAGCTGCTCCGGGCACGTGATGCAATGCTCAAATCTTATTGGCAGTCATGTTTTCGCTTTGCAAAACTGAAAAGATTTGTCGGATTGGTTGTTAAAAAAAAACATTAGCTTTTTCGGTGCGTGAATGTTCACGGTCTATGGAAGCACTCATAGGAATCTGTTGTTTTATTCCAGCGCGTCATCATGTGTGATAATTGTTTTGCTTTTTTGCGCTCAGTGTGGAAAGGCCTTAAGGGCGCCAAGAGAAGCAAAGTCTTTACTGCTTTTCCTAGCAATAAAAAGAGGTGAAAACAATGGGAAGATGCCTGTAGATGAACAAAACTTCCTAAAGACCTGCGTCTTTGTTCTCTCCACCCTGGCCCTGACGCCTTTGAGTCTTTTAGTAGACCACAGCTTCTGAAAGAGCTTATAGATGGCAGAGACAAAAAAAATGCTAAATCCTGGCAGAATGTAAACATGCCAACACTTGTCATGATGCCGCAGCCACTGAAGGAGTTTCTCAGCACAGATTTCACTCGATATCTAGGTGTGTTTAGACTCCTTGTGGAAAAATTGATGCTACGACATTTGGTTTAAGCTTACATTTGTATCCATCACAACCTGTAAGCTCTTTCACTAGTTGTGCTCATCGTATCAGTATTTTATTTTCCGAGTTGTGTTGCAGTAAAAATAGCAACATGCAGCTGCAGACGCTCACCAAGCGCAACCATTTCACGCCATTGAAATAATGGTGCCCCCCATAGTCCAAAATATGTATAAAATTAGTGTATTTTTAAAATAACATAATCTTTCATGGGTTTCCTACTACATATTTCAGTAAGAGACATAATTTATGTAATATTAAGCCATGCAAGTTTTAATACCCGGGTTCCCTTTAAAGAGCGTACAGTTTTTAATACACCACAGTTCAAATATATTGTGTCGGTACATTTTAATTTAGCAGACTTTAGAATTGTGAAATATCAATAAATATATAATAATTTTCTGCCTATAACACAAAACAATTTTACAGCAAAGTGGACCCAGCTAGATCAGAAAATACTATATCACCATTATGGTCCAATAATAACATAATAGGTTTTGTCATTTACTAGAATGGTGCTCGTTTACATTTTTTGACACCTCGTGAATATTTATGCTGCATAAATATCACTTGTTTTTTTCCGCACTTGGCTTATGCAAACCTTAGTAGCAATTATGAGATATTTTTCAGTCGAAAAATAAGCACACGGCCATTATTTCCTATTCAATTGGCTTTATTTTACTTTGGCTGTACCATTATTATGCTATGCATCTTTAAAATGACCCCTAATGAATATATAACCTAATCTTCCAAAGACATTTGCAAATATGAAACTGAAGAAAGGGCAATTTAGCCCGACCCAAAGGAGCCGTGCAGTGCGTGAGTTTCACATAAAAGCGCAGGCTCTCAGTCCAGGAGTATGTCTCGCGCGGCGGCGCCATAACCTGCGGCTCTCGATGCGGGTATAAATGTGTGCCAGAGGGCACAACTCCACTCAACAGAATTTTCCGGCTCAGAGATTCAGCAGCGATGCTCTCTCGCCAAGATCATAAGACGGATGTTAAAGCGCACCTGCAGTAGGTCGCTGCGTTAGATATGCACACCTGGATTCCTGAATACATCCACAGAGATGTAAACACAAACACTAATGCAAACAGATGCCTTTATTGCAGAAGTGAAAGTTGTAATGCAACCTTTTCACCCAAGTATACACTTTCACACAATATAGTGAAAGATTCTGCCTTTTTCATGTCGTCATGAGCTTTGTTTCCTAACAGGAACTGACTCATTTGTGACATTTTATGTCATTAACAATCAAATTAAGGCTTCTTTCATAACTGTGATAGCAAGTTTGAATTGTACTTTCCCACCAAAAGCATTTCTGCTGCATGAAAGAGCTGTGACTGTATGGAAATTAGCTTGAATGCCCCTCATACACCTAAATGGTTGCTTTCGGGAGCAAATAACATTTATGAATAGAGAGGAAAAATCCTGCATACTACTTGCAAGAAAGCCAGTACTTCATGAATTGGTGGTGTTTGAGTAAGTGACCTTTGTCAGGCGTGTTAAAAGCAGAGAAACAGGCACTGATTGTGCCTTTGAACACGACAAGGATGTGGGAGGGTAGGTGTGTGTTAGTGTGTCGAGTGTGAACGACCTCCAGCTTATTGTAATGCAGATCACACGTATGTGACCTTGACTCGGAGTAATTGAATAGTTTCTGCATTGTTTGACCCTGGAGTCGAACAGTGAAAGGAAGTCAGCTTTAATACTGTTACTTGCTCATAAACACTGACTCGGAAAGAATTGGTTATGGAGGGGATCATATGGGGAGAGGAGAGGAAAGAAAGATGTGTCACCCTCTTAAAGGGATAGTTCACCCAGAAATGAAAATTCTGTTAGCGATCACTCACCCTCATGTCGTTCCAAACCTGTAAGACCTTCGTTCATCTTCGGAGTACAAATGAAGATATTTCTGATGAAATCCGAGAGCTTTCTGACCCTGCGTAGACAGCAAGACGTTCAAGGGCAAGAAAGGTACACTCTTAAAAAAGAAGGTGCTTAAAAGGTTCTTCAAAGCGATGCCATAGAAGAACCATATTTAATTCCACAAAGAACATTTCAGTCAAAGGTTCTTTAAATAACCATCTCTTTTTTTTACCTTTTTATAATCTGAAGAACCTTCTTTCGCCACAAAGAACCTTTTATGAAACAGAAAGGTTCTTCAGATGCTAAATGTTCTTCATGGAACCACTTAGACAAAAAAGGTTCTTCTATGGCATCGTGAAGCACCTTTATTTTTAAAAGTGTAGTAAGGACATTGATAAAATAATCCATGTGACGGTCAAAAATCTCTCAGATTTAATCAGAAATATCTTGATTTGTGTTCTGGAGATGAACGAAAGTTTAATGGATTCGGAACGACACGAGGGTGAGTAATTAATGACAGACTTTTCTTTTTTGGGTGAACTATCCCTTAAATTGGGCAAACTATTTTTTTAATGCTTATGTTAACTGTTATTTGCATGTTAAAAGTACATTTTCTGTGACAGGTAAAATTGATTTTGTGTTAAGTTAGTTTGATTTAAATTTAAAAAAATTATGAAATTAAATAAGCACATTTTGGTGAACTGCCAATTTATAAAACCATTAGAATTATATAACTAAACATTGGCCATATATATTTTTTTTTTACTTAAATGGTGGCTTTATCAGAAATTTTGGTCTATTTTGGTACTTGGTAATCCAAATGCAGAAAATACTATTATAAAGTGTTTTACTTTATTAAAACAATATGAATAGTAATGTTTTTTCTAACAGCAAAATAAGACTATAAAATAAGAAAATCATTTTCATTAACCATACTAATGTGTAGGGTTTAGAAAAAATCTTCAAATGGAACCATTCTAATAAAATAATAATATATTGCATCTTTCCAAAATTGTTTCTTATAAAAACCATGCTGTATATACTATATTCTTGATCTTGATTCTTGATTGTGTATTTATTTAACATTTGCATTCAAATAATGTTATTTGAGGGCATTATCATCATTTATATATATTTTTAAATAACTAAATTATATAACCATTTATTTAGAATAAAACATTGCATATCAAAACCTCTACCAAAACAATCGTGTTAGTTATTGAATAAAAACTGTATGTTAAATATGTTAAATTCTCTGATTTTTTTTTAATATTAAAATAGTAAAAGGGTCATTATTATTATTATTTATTATTATTTTAATTATTATTAATTATTAATTTTTATAACTTTTTTAATAACTAAATTATATAACCATTTATTTAGAATAAAACATTGCATATCAAAACCTCTACTAAAAAAATCTAGTTAGTTATTGACTAAATATGTTAAATATGTTACATTTTCTGAATATTTTTTTAGTAATCAGGGCAATATTATAATTATTATTGTTTTTTAAATAACTTTTTAAATAACCAAATTATATAACCATTTATTTAGAATAAAACTTTGCGTATCAAAACCTCTACTAAAAAAAATCTAGTTAGTTATTGACTAAAAAATGTATGTTAAATATTTTAAATTCTCAGATTATTTTTTTTAGTAATGGTCTAGGTCTACAATAGAAATGTAAGAAATATATTTCATTACGAAGCCTTTTTTAATTATTTTATTATTATTTTTTGTAATAACATTATATATTTTGACATTTGGAATTTAAAGCAGTAAATAACCAAAAAAGTTAATAAAAATGCTCTCATTAATTACTCACCCTAACGTTGTTCCAAACCTGTAAGACCTTTGTTCATCTTCAGAACACAAAGATTTTTTTGGTGAAATGCAAGAGCTTTCTGACCCTGCATAGACTGCAAGGCAACTGACACGTTCAAGGCCCAAAAAGTTACTCCATGTACTGTCGCAATCATGTGTCGAAGACTGACATGAAAGAGAAGAAATTGTTGAATGAAGTCATTATTTTTGTTTTCTTTGTGCACAAAAAGTATTCTCATAGCTTCATAAAATTAAGTCTGAACAACTGACGTCACATGGGCTATTTTAATGATGTCCTTACTATCTTTCTTGGCCGTTAACGTGTCAGTTGCCTTGCTGTCTATACAGCGTCAAAAAGCTCTCGGATTTCATCAAAAATATCTCAATTTGTGTTCAGAAGATGAACGAAGATCTTACAGGATTGGAGCGACATGAGGATGAGTAATTAATGGCAGAATTAAAATTTTTGGGTGAACTATCCCTTTAATGCAAATGCAAAGACAGTCTAAAAATAAATCAACTTTCCAGCTTAGCTTGTGCTTGTCAAGCTACCAAATCAATCGAATCACTCACTATTCCTCCAGTAGTATTAGCATTTCAAGCATGCCTCAATGATGAAAGATGTTTTGACTGTCCTTTGCTTCCTTGTGAGCATCTCTGCGGTTTTACAAGTGTAGTTTACTATAGGCTTGAGCAGATGAAAGGATTTATGTGATGTGGTCACCTGCTACGTTGTAATCCATTTCTTGTTTGAGGATCGGGGGCAGTTTGATGACAGGAGCAGTGAATCCTCACCTTTACACCCCCGCTGCGCTTCATCCAATCACCGCTTGTCAGTGCTTCTTGTTTTTTTTACCAGAAGAATGAGTTCAATAAATATTTAATGCACACCTGCATTCTCACTTTTCACATTTCTTTGCTACAAAGTCTTTAGGGACACATGAGACTGCTGTGAAATTTACAGACTTTCTAAGAGCCGCTATTTTTCTTTCGGCAGGCTGAGGATTTTGTTTGTAGCCGGAGAACGCTGTGATATAGAGACCATGGAATGGGCCAAGAGGAGTTTTGGAGTCCCAGTGCTGGATCACTGGTGGCAAACTGGTGAGTCACTGCCTTAAAGTTACACTCTGCTTCTTTTTCCTATCGCCTGCTTCTTACTACTTGTCCTTTTTTCACACTGATTCAGATCTGTTTTTTCACATTTAGTCTTTGGGGCTAATTGTTCACACATTTGTATGTCTATATCAGTTGCCTCACTTCCACATCAGCACAACGCCAAGAAAGGTTTTTTTTTTTTTTTTTTTTTTTTGTAACAACTGTTAGCTGTTATTGTAAAAGAGAGGTCTTTCTCTACAGGTCAAGTCCATTTGAATTGGTTTTCAAACTGTGGATGTGGTTTGAACTAGATTTGTCAAAACATCATAGAAGTTCATTTGTTGTTCTGAGTACAAATATATGGATTTCATTTCTTTATGACAAAAATATGTCTGAAAAAAGCCTAAGATGATAGATGATCCTGTGTATTGGCTATTATATAACTTCTGCTGATATCAGCTGATATTTATACCATTGGTTAGCACAATATGAATCCTCTCAGCTGACTTCTAATGCTTCTTCTCATAAGAGACGACTTATCAAAAACAAACCAAAACTTTTCCCAGTATGTTTTTGAAAGGTGTACATTACAATATAGTTATTTGCTGAAAAATCAAGGAGTGGAATGGGAACATTTACATTTATTTACATTACATTTATTCATTTGGCTGACGCTTTTATCCAAAGCGACTTACAATTGGGGAGAACAGCAAGCGATTCATCCTAAGAGTCAGATCGAAGCGGGAAGTGCTCGAAAATGCCATATATCAATTCGGTTAAAGTCGCGCAGGAAAAGTCGCTGGTCTTTACTCTCATCGGTCTTCACGCGAGGAGGCTGAACGCTTCCGCTGATGCTACACAGTTAAATACACAACCAAACAATGCTTTACTGATAATAGCTAGGGACGCCTCCTCGGAAGTAAATTGAATCTATTTAAAACGTTTGGAACTGCGCCCAAACAAAATCTTACTTAAAGCAATTTTTTTTAAGATATCAACCTCAAATTTGGGACACCACTTGCTTAGATTTATGTCTTTGATTTTATTGCAGTTTTAGAGGAAAACATGTTTGGGAAAATACACATTTCATTCCAAGGTCTATGGTAAAAAGTGGTAGTAAATGGATTATCATTTGTAAAAACTAAAATATAGTAGGCTGCATTCATCTCATTGAAAAAATAATAAAACAAACAAAAACAGTCATTTTTGACTGCCATGCGAACAAAAGCATTTTGTAATGTAAAAATGTTTGGGTGAATATATTTTTCATATAAAATTTTTTAATTTATTTTTTGTTCCTTTTTTATAATAACAAACTTTTTTTTAGGTTTTATTTATAAACATTTTTTCAGTTGATCAATAATAAGTGACTTTTTCAAAATGAGATTTCTGACGAAATGTTAATTTTTTGGAAAGGTCAAAAAGTGGTTAAGAGGTTATAAATGGATCAGAATTATTCTGTAAATAAAATTCAGTACCATAAAATTCCCTAAAGTTACAAAATATTACATAAAAAAACTTTATGAATCTAAAATATAGTACATTCGTCTTATTGAAATAATAAACAAACAAACAAACAAACAAACAAAAACAGTCATTTTTGACCACTATGCGAACAACACCATTTTGGAATGTAAAAATGTTTGTGAAAATATATATTTCATATAAAATTTTTAAATATATTTGTTATTCTTTGTGCATTTTTCATAGTAACAAACATCATTTAAAAAAAAAAAAATATTAGTTTTTATTTATAAACCTTTTAGTTTAGCAATAATAAGTGACTTCTTAAAAAAGAGATTTATGACAAAAAAACTTCATTCTTAGGTCTATGGTCAATTCTGTAAATATAATTCAGTACCATATAATTACCTAAAATTACAGAATATTAAATAAAAAATAAACATTATGAAACTAAAATTCATCTCATTGAAATAATAAACAAGTATATGAACAACACCATGTTGTTTTCACAAAAATGTTTGTGAAAATATATATGTTATATAAAACTTTAAAATGTATTTTTTGGGCATTTTTCATATCTGCTAAGTTACGACTTAAAAAAGAGATTTATGACCAAATTCTAAATTTTTGGAAACTTCATTCTTAGGTCTATGGTCAAAAAGTGGTTAACGTTATAAATGAATCAGAATGATTTTGTAAATAAAATTCAGTACCATAAAATACTCTAAAAATACAAAATATTAATTAAAAACATTATGAAATTAAAATATAGTACATTCATCTAATTGAAATAATAAACAAACAAACAATTTTTGACCGCCATCCGAACAACACCATTTTGGAGTGTAGTAGTGTTTGACAAAATATATATTTAATATAAAAAAAAATTAAAATGTATTTTTTGTGAGTTTTTCATAACAGTAAACAAACTTCTAATTGTTATTATTATTATTTTATTATTAAATAATAAATATAAAATAAAAACTATATCAGGCTAAAATATAATACATTCATCTCATTGAGATAATAATTAAAAAAGAACAAATAAACAAACTAAAAGTTTAATTTTGGACCGCCATGCTTTGGAATTGAAAGAAATTATTATCATATTTTGTAACTATGAAAATGATTACTAAAACAAATGAAAGTATTTTAATCACATTTGATAACCTTTTTTTGTATCTTTATCGTTGCAAACAAAAAGATGAGATTGCCATCTTTAAAAAGAAAAGATTTTAATAAATTCACAAGTCTGAAAAAATAAACACAATGGCACATAATGTAATTCTATACCTTGAAAGCAAATAACTCAACACTGTAAAACCAAACATTATAAAAAAGTTCAGCTTTAGAAGCTTTAGTTTCTTTATACCCCACTAAAATAGTTAGCAAATGGCAACTTCCTGTTGGCTCTTTTTCTTCATGCATGCTGCAGTGCTCAGTTCCTGACCTTAAACTCGCCCTTATTTCTCTGGCAAGCCTCAAAATGGATTGTCTGCGATACAGGAAGCTTCTTTTGATATTCATAACCCCTATTGCCTGCATGATGCATAAACCATCACATGTATAATGAATTGGGTTACTCCTTCGTTCTATACTGACTGCAAAACATATCCAGCTCATAAATATCTCTGAGAAATAAACAGGTGCCGAGCATGGCCGGAGAATATTTGTACAAAATGAACTGAATCACCTTCTCCCCTTGCTCTCATATCCATCTTTCCAGTCGGTACTAGTAAACGCTTTGTGTCATTTGACGGCGCAAATTTAAAACCAGTGTCAGATCCGTATTGATACGTGAACGGAAAAACGATGGATTTGTATGTGAGCGAGCGCAGGGCCAGAGAGGCTAAAGCGCTTCATGTGATGAATGATTCTGTCCTCACAGTGTGTGAGTGTGTGTGTTTGTCCTGTGCTCCATTTATAATTTCACCCTGTCTCCATCCAGTTTATGATTAAAAGCATGTTTATGCATCACCATCAAGACGAGTCGCGTTATTAGGCGACTTGTAATAACAGCCACATCTCCGCCTCGGCGTGCAAACACACAAATGCCACAGCGTGTTTGAATTGTTCAGCGGCACAGAGCGAGATTTGATTAGAAGAGCTGATGAGGTGTAGTGAAACAGCAGTTTGGTTGCGCTGATGTGATAGCTTTTCTGAAATAAAGTGGAAGTGATTTGAACCTTCATTATCTATGTCATTACCCGCTCAAACCTCCCCAGGCTTATGCGTGTGGTGCAATATCAGAAGTCAAGCTGCTGTGACAGTTTCTCTCTCACACACACACACACACACACACACACGTTTGCATGCTGTATATTCTGAGTGCTGATTGGTTAGTGCTGGAGCTAACTATTTTGAAAATGGCGCACCCATAATGCAACCATGTCGTTTGGCAGACTCTAATCTGGCCTTCCTGTTTTTGAGGCTCACCAATGGTTTACATCTTGTGGTGAACCCTCTGGTGAAGTCTTCTCTTGATTGTTGACTTTGACACACATACACCTACCTCCTGGAGAGTGTTCTTGATCTGGCCAACTGTTGTGAAGGGTGTTTTCTTCACCAGGGAAAGAATTCTTCGGTCATCCACCACAGTTGTTTTCCGTGGTCTTCCGGGTCTTTTGGTGTTGCTGAGCTCACCGGTGCGTTCCTTCTTTTTAAGAATGTTCCAAGCAGTTGTTTTGGCCACGCTTAATGTTTTTGCTCTCTCTCTGATGGGTTTGTTTTGTTTTTTCAGCCTAATGATGGCTTGCTTCACTGATAGTGACAGCTCTTTGGATCTCATCTTGAGAGTTGACAACAACAGATTCCAAATGCAAATAGCACACTTGAAATTAAGGCTACGTTTACATTAATCCGGATACATTTGAAAACGGAGTTTTCATTTTAAAACGCTCTCCGTCCACACTAGCGTTTCCAAGCGTTTTCCAAAAGTTTCTCATCCACACTGAAACGTAGGAAAACATCAAATTCGCCTTACTGCGCATGCGTAAAGCCTCCAAAATTATACAGACGTAATAAGTTTTCACGCAATTCTTCTGGTGGGATCATTTACGGAAATATCTCATTATCCACTGACGTGTCTATATCTCGCTCATTCATATTTTATCTGAAAAGCAGTTGTCGTCATGTTTTGCAGGACAGCAACTGTGAGTAAATTTTCTGTCATCATTTTAGGACTGTAATTTGAAGAGTGTACAAGGTAAATCTCTTTAGCAGCAGTGTGTGAATAGCAGGCACAATTACCGGTGTAAACATAGATATCTATTGGTACAATATGCGTCACATGACTATAAATATGCGTCATCATTTTCAAAAGCCTCCGTTTTCACAGTCCACACTACAACGTGAAAACGGCGTTTTCTAATTTATCCACTTTGGCCGGAGTTTTTAGAAATAATCGTTTTCTGTGATAAAAACGGGGGTTTTCGTGTAAATGAGAGGCCAAACCGCAGGGAAATATCTGCGTTTTCCCTTCGTGTAAACGGGGCCTAACTCTGGACCTTTTATCTGCTCATTGTAATTGGGATAATGAGGGAATAACACACACCTGGCCATGGAACAGCTGAGAAGCCAATTGTCCTATTACTTTTGGTCCCTTAAAAGTGGGAGGCACATATGCAAACTGTTGTAATTCCTACACCGTTCACTTGATTTGGATGTAAATACCCTCAAATTAAAGCTGACAGTCTGCAGTTAAAGCACATCTTATCCGTTTCATTTCAAATCCTTTGTGGTGGTGTATAGAGCCACAAATGTTAGAATTGTGTAGATATCCCAATATTTATGGACCTGACTGTATGTATTGTTTCCTTCGCAACAAACTGAAGTAGTTATAACGGTAACACTTTATTTTAAGGATCAGGAATTAGACAGTAATTAATGACTAATAACTGCATTTGTAAATGACTAGTTATGGACTTGTATGCCATTACAAGCTATTTATAAGGCCTTTATTGGCTGTTGTCTTATGTTGGTCTTATAGACCCTTTATATTTGTTTCTGTCCTAACAGTGGATTACTACTGTACTAATTAGCTAAACATAAAACAAACTAATAGCTTGTATTGTGCGAATTACAAACTTTATAAGTTCTCAGTACACTATGCGAACGTGTAGCTTATAAGTATGAAATAAATATAGAATAGGAATTTCATCAGACATTTGAATTAGCTTAAAAACAGTTACACAAAAGCAGTCGTCTAGCAGTTGTTCCATACTAATAAATGATTAATAAACAAAATATTCCCCATTCCCTTAATTTATTAACAGCTAATAAGCACATTTCTCACTAATAAATGTTGTATTACTTCAGATTATGTTCCCTATTCTAAAGTAGAAAAGACGCATGAAAGATTGCAGTGAAGAATTTATTGTTTGATGGTTCAACAAACTACAGATGAGACAAACTTTCATGTCGCTTCTCTACTTTAGAATAGGGAACATAATCTAAAGTAATACTGAATGTTTTAGTGAGAAATTTGCTTGTTAGCTATTAATTAATTCAGGGAATGGGGAATATTTAGTTTTTAAATCATTTGTTAGTACGGAACAACTGTGCTTTTGTGTAAAAGTGTTTTTCTGTTAATTGAAATGTCTGTGATGAAATGCCTATTCTATATTTATTTTATACTTATAAGCTACACATTCACATAGTGTATTGAGAACTTATAAAGTGTGTAATTCACACAATACAAGCTATTAGTTTGTTTTATGTTAGCTAATTAGTACAATGTTAGGACAGAAACAAGTATAAAGGGTCTATAAGACAAAAATAAGACAACAGCCAATAAAGGTCTTATAAATAGCTTGTAATGGCATACAAGTCCATAACTAGTCACTTACAAATGCAGTTATTAGTCATTAATTACTGTCTAATTCCTGATCCTTAAAATAAAGTGTTACCGTTATAACTTAACTGAACACAAACAAACAAACAAACAAACAAAAAACAGACAAAACAAACCAAAAACTGAATGAAAAAAATAACATACAAACAAATACATACAAAAAATTGAGGAAAAAAATATTGATTGTTTCCTTTGCAACAAAATGAAGTACTAACATAAACTGAACCTGAAATAAAATTAAAAGCTCACTAAAGACAAACAAAACAAACAAAATACTAATTGACAACCGCACATAAAATTTCTAAACTTAAATTAAAATGTATGAAATATGAAAGTAACCGTTAACTTAAGATATTAATACATACTATAATAGTGTGTATGAATGATACCTTTAGTGGCTGTATTAACATAACACATTTTGTAGCGTGTTGTTTAAATCAGTATGTTTGCAGTCTTTAACACACATGCACACATGTATGTAAATGTGTCATTTAATTATTCTCCGCGGCAACGTTCATCCAGCACACACAGAAAATGAAAGAAAGGCTGGCGCTTTTGAGACCTGATAATAATCTGTGTGCTATTTTAAGACGCAACTCCTGCCGCGAAGAGGTGGGGGGCTTGGTGATGTGGGCTGCCGATGTCACCGCTGTTGCCGGGCAACTGGTATGTTTCCAGTTGGGAGTAAGTGGCAACGACTGCTGGCAGTATTAACGACCTTAACGTGGCCCTGTGCGTCGCCACCCGTCTTTGAGCTGCCCGTTGTGTACGCTTGAATCCTGGCACAGTCTGTTGGTTTTTGACTCCGGTAAATTTTATAAGCCCACTTTGTGATGTTAAGTGGCTGGCAGTAACTTTGAAAAACAGGTGAGGGTGGGATATGAACTTTAGAAGAAGCTAATTAGCCATTTGTGTCAAAACCCTCTCGTTTAATTAGCAGTTTCCACCGAAATTGTACTAAGTGGGTTAAGTACACCTACTCATTCCTCTTCACTGATTTAGTGGCAAAGTTTTCTGCATCCAAAACATGTAGTCGTAGTTTTTCATCCTGCCTCTGACCCTTACAATTAAACTTGTTTTTTACCAGTACCCCCCAAATTAGCAGTATTTACCCACCCTTTTTATGTTCCAAAACCATACGACTTCAATGGAGCAAGAAAATAATCTAAAAACAAAAAGTGACTTAAATGGTGGAACGCCACTCTGAAGTTAAATATTATGATTTATAGTTTTAAATATGGATATTTTTCTTACACAAATGCATCAATTTGCTTCAGAACGCTTGTATTATCCCCTTGGAGCCATGTGGAGTACTTTCTATGATGGATGGATGCACTTTATTGGACTTTAAAATTTGAACAGCCATTCGCTGCCATTATAAAGCTTGGAAGAGCCAGGACATTATATATATAACACCGATTGTATTTTTTGAAAGAATAAAGTCTGATACACCTAGGATGGCTTGAGGGTGAATAATTCATGGGGTAATTTGCATTTTTGGGTAAACTATGCCTTTATATGTTTGCTTTTATTAGTTACAGTTGAAGTCAAAAGTTTACATACACCTTGCAGAATCTGCAAAATGTTACTTATTTTACCAGAATAAGAAGGATCATACAAAATGCATGTTATTTTTTATTTAGTACTGAATAAAATATTTCACATAAAAGACGTTTACATATAGTATTTTCAAGAGAAAATAATAGTTAAATTTCTAAAAATGAACCAGTTCAAAAGTTTACATACATTTGATTCTTGATACTGTGTTGTTTCCTGAATAATCCACAGCTGTTTTTGTTTTTTTGTTGTTGTTGTTTAGTGATAGTTGTTCAGGAGTCCTTTGTTTATCCTAAACAGTGAATCTGCTTGCTGTTCTGAAGAAGAATCCTTCAGGTCCCACAAATTCTTTGGTTTTTCAGCATTTTTATGTATTCAAACTCTTTCCAACAACGACTGTATGATTTTGAGATCCATCTTTTCACACTGAGGACAACTGAGGGACTCATATGCAACTATTACAGAAAGTTTAAACACTCACTGATGCTTCAGAAGCAAACACAATACATTAAGAGTCAGGGGTGTACTTTTGAACAGAATGAAGATGTGTACATTTTTCTATAAATATCATGTTTTTTCCATTGAGTACTGCCCAGATACATACATGTTCCTCAGAAGACAAAATAAGTTACATTTACCCTGATCTTCAAATTTGAAAAGTTTCCCCCCCCCCCAGCTCTTAATGCATCGTGTTTCCTTCTGAAGCAACAGTATGCTGTCCAAAATCATACAGTCATTGTTGGAAAGGGTTCAAATACACAAAATAATTTGTGGGACCTGAAGGATTTTTCTGAAGAACAGCGGGCAGTTTAACTGTTCAGGACAAACAAGGGACTGGTGAACTAAAAACAGCTGTGGATCATTCAGATAACAACACAGTATTAAGAATGAAGTGTATGTAAACTTTTTATTGTGGTCATTTTTATAAATTCAACTTTTAAGGTGATTTCACATATTTAGACACAAGTTTAATGCAAGAGTGACTTAAGAAAAGACTTAAGAAAAGCACTTTCTTCAAATTCCAAGAAAGTCGTGCAAATTTGGAACGGCGTGGTGTGAGTAAATGACCTAGGTAGTAATTGATGAATATTCAGAAACGGCAGATATTCAGACACACTTTCCCGCTCTGTGTGCGCGCGCGTGTATACACGCTGTGCGTCACCTGTGAAAAACGTTTGAGCTTTCTGCATTACTCACATATGGCAGCAGTGGCAGACAGACTCGTGGTGCCACACGCTGCGATGCCAACAGTTTTCTGTCTCACTCTCCATCTCTCTTTCTCTCTCTTTTTACCAGTTACTCTCGCTCACTCTTCATCACTCGCTCGCTCTCTCTTCCTGCTGTTCGCAGCTCTCCTGTAGCATCTGGCTCCGAGACGGATGACGAACAAGTCTGTGTTCTATTTGCGAACGCTTTGCTCTGTGTCACGCTGTCGTCTACCGATTGTGAATTATTTTTAACTTTTGTTGATGATGATGGTAATGTTGTTTATTTATAAGCCAGACATGTAATTTATGCAAGCACACAAACGCAGGCGTGAATGCTGGGCAGAGCAGTGTTGTTGAGTACATACTTAATATGCATTGTTGCATTGTTGTGGCAATAACAAACCTTAGTACTCAAGGGAAGAGGTAGAGTTTCCTTGAAACGTATGTGTTGTTAAACTAGATGCTATAAATATGTTGAACAAACCTTAAAGGGATAGTTTACCCAGCTATGAAAATTCTGTCATTAATTACCTACCTTCATGTTGTTCCAAACCAGTAAGACCTTCGTTCATCTTCGGAACACAAATTAAGATATTTGTGACCCTGGACCACAAAACCAGTTATAAGGTTAAATTTGACAAAACTGAGATTTATACATCATATGGAAGCTCACTAAATTAGCTTTCTATTGATGTATGGTTTGTTAGGATAGGACAATATTTGGCTGAGATACATCTATTTGAAATTAGAAATCTGAGGATGCAAAAAAATCAAAAAGACTGAGAAAATCACCTTTAAAGTTGTCCAAATTAGGTTCTTAACAATGCATATTACAAATCAAAAATTACATTTTGACATGTTTACAGTAGGAATTTTACAAAAAATCTTCATGGAACATGAACTTTACTTAATTTCTCAATGATTTTTGGCATTAAAGAAAAATCAAAAATTTTGACCCATGCAATGTATTTTTGGCTATTGCTACAAATATACCCCAGCGACTTAAGACTGGTTTTGTGGTCCAGGGTCACATTTTTGATGAAATCTGGGAGCTTTCTGACCCTGCATAGACAGCAACATAACTGACACGTTCAAGGCCCAGAAAGGTAGTAAGGACATCATTTAAATAGCCCATGTGACATCAGTGGTTCAAACGTTATTTTATGAAGCTACTAGAATACTTTCTGTGCACAAAGAAAACTTAACAAATTTATTGAAGAATTACTTCTCTTCTGTGTCAGGAAAGAAATTGAGTAAATTTTTTTTTCTCTCCACAAAAACTATTATTTTTTAACATTTTGATCATTCATTCAACTTTTCGATGTGAAAATAACCAAACACTGGATTAATGGATTAATCGTTCCAGTGTTGTTTTGGTATTATTAATTACAGTTGAGGTCAAAAGTTTATTACACCTTGAAAAATCTGCAAAATGTTAATTATTTTACCAAAATAAGAGGAATTATACAAAATGCATGTTATTTTTTTTAGTACTGTCCTGAATAGTATATTGTACATAAAATGCGTTTACATGTAGAAAGAGAAAAATAAGAAGAAAAATAAAGAGAAAATAAGTTGAATTTCTAAAACATTTACAAAGCATTGTTTTCCTTCTGGAGCATCAGTGAGCATTTGAACCTTCTGTAATAGTTGCATGAGTCCCTCAGTTGTCCTCAGTGTGAAAAGATGGATCTTAAAATCATAGTCATTGTTAGAAACATAGTCATTGTCAGAACAAAAATTCTGAAAAAAAACAAATAATATGTGGGACCTGAAGGATTTTTCTGAAGAACAGCGGGCAGTTTAACTGTTCAGGACAAACAAAGGACCCATGAACAACTATCGCTAAACAAAAAAAACAGAGCTGTGGATCATTGAGGTATTAACACAATATTAAGAATCAAGTGTATGTAAACTTTTGAACGGGGTCATTTTTTATAAATGTAACCGTTATTTTCTCTTGTGGACTATATGTAAATGTCTTTTATGTGAAATGTCTTATTCAGGTAAGTACTAAATAAAAAATTACATGGATTTTTATGATCCCATTTTGCGATACATTTAGAAGTTTGATTATTCTGAAAAGTTTATAAAATAGAACTTCAATTTCATGCCAACTTTTATGCCACCTAGCTGAGATCTTTTCAGGCTGTTGCTCCTCCATGGGAATAGTTGACCTGAAAGAGAAAAGTGACTAAATGTACAAAAATGATTTGTTGCTTTGTTTAAGTGTTTACACTTCCTTTTTCATGGAATCCACTTCTAATTGTTACAAGCCCGAATGGACTAGGGCTACTGGGGTCGAACATTTAAAAAATAGACATTAAAAACATATATTCAAGCAACGTGGGGGACAAAGATATTGTGCAATAAAGTGATTTATTAAAGTTGAGTACAAAGCAAATATGAAGGTTTGATGTGAAAACAAAGAAAGCGGTGTATGTGTAAAATATTTACATTATTTACATGAACAGTTACTAACTAATCTAGCATAAAACAAAAGTACAATGGTTGGTACTCGCCCCTAACCTAATGGATTATACAGAGTCAGTTCCTATGTGTTGCAATGTATGTCATGTGATGTTCATACCCGTCAGCTTCTTCCCAGCCTTGTAACATATAACGCATGCTCAAATATGTGAGGGGGAGAGGGAACAAAAATATGTCTCAAAGCCAAAACGAACACAAAGGAGGAAACGACACAAACAAAAAGGGATACAATATTTAAAGGGATGTTGACGAAGGAAAGGATGAAAGGATGATGACGTCAGAGGTTATAAAGATTGACAAGCGAATTGACTTTTTTTTTTTTTTTTTACGTGTGTATGTATATGTATATGTTTTTGTATGTATATGTATGTATACAGATGTATGTGTATACATGTATATGTATATATATAATTTTTTATATTTTTATCTATTTATGTATGTATAGATTTAATCTATTTATTCTATTATTTTAGATTAATTAGCATTTCTTTGTTGAAATGTATGTATGACTGTTGCACTTTGACTGGTTGGCACTTTTAAATTTCGTTGTACATGCAAATTGTTCAATGACAATAAAACTACTACTACTACTACTACTACTACTACCCAATGACTGGGTAACTGAGAAAGTGAAAGTAAACAGCGGGGAAACACTCAACACAACACAAGCACGTAACACTAATGTTAGTCAAGGTTTTTTCCCTCAGTCTGACCCCTAGGATTAACCAGGTTACTGCAGCTTTAAAGGAGTAGTTCATTTTCAGAACAAAAATTTACAGATAATGTACTCACCCCCTCGTCATCCAAGATGTTCATGTCTTTCTTTTTCAGTCGTAAAGAAATGGTGTTTTTTGAGAAAAACATTTCAGGATTTCTCTCCATATAATGGACTTCTATGGTGCCCCCGAGTTTGATCCTCCAAAATGCAGCTTCAAAGGTGTCTAAATGATCCCAGATGAGGAAAAAGGGTCTTATCTAGCGAAACGATCAGCTATTTTCTAAAAACATTTACAACTTATATACTTTTTAATCTCAAACGCTCGAATAGACTGCATTTTGGAAGTTCAAACTCGGGGGCACCATGGAAGTCCATTATATGGAGAGAAATCCTGAAATGTTTTCCTCAAAAAACAATTTCCTTACGACTGAAGAAAGAAAGACATGAACATCTTGGATGACAAGGGCGTGAGTACATTATCTGTAAATTTTTGTTCTGAAAGTGAACTACTCTTTTAAGATTTCTAGTAAATGAGCTTATAAGTGAGACTTCCGGTTAATCAGCCGCTATAGGGAAATAATGAAAAGAATAACAACGGGCGGTAAACTGTAAAACTGTTAACACTACAAACCAGCATGTTGATAATTAAGAGACACTGATTTGCAGTATCAAGAAGCAAAACGAGTTGTTTTGTACAGCTAAAAAAATAGCTGGGCACAGATGAGACCGGGAGCCAGACCCATAACATTTACAAATGGCTGCGCCTGCCCTTACAGGAAAAATAAGGTGGATAGGTTAATAACATCTTTTCTGATTGGTAAACCTCTTTGCATGTGAAATGAGTGACAAGTAAAGTTGCTAAATAATGAATACTCATTGATATGCAAATATATGCGGTCATATGTTAATAAGCGTATGTTTGTGACATCGATGCCTCATTCTGAATGACCTGCCTATGCAGCTCTCCTCACTATGGTGTCTTTCTTTTGTAGAAACTGGCTCTTCCATCACTGCGTCCTCTGTCGGTCTGGGCTGCTCACTCACTCCCCCTGCTGGTACAGCCGGTAAAGGTGTGCCCGGATACAACGGTGAGAATCCTTTACGCCAGCATGCTTCACATCGGCACGTGTTGCGGCTCATCATTTGTTTATTGCAAACTTTTACTGAAGTATTACGTATTAGTTCCGTTTGATTGATAGTTTGTAGCTGGATGGTTCAATAAACGACTGAAGTACTTAAACTCTCTTCATCTTTGTCTCACAGTGACAGTGATTGATGATGAAATGCAAGAGGCGAAACCAAGGACTCTGGGAAATATTGTCGTAAAGTGAGTTATTTTAATTCTTTCTTTTTGTAGTTTTATTGATAGAGACAGTAGATCAGGCTGGGGTTGACCCCACATGTCCTGCATAAGTAGTTCTCGGAGTATTCGTCTCTTTTAGGGCTGAGCGATGTGATGGCTGATGTCATGGTGCATCAAGAGATCCCAGCTGGATCATAATTGTTACTGCTCAAAGCCATTTGAGAAAAAAGTGAACATAAAATGAAAATGGATCCCATTTACTTTCCCAATGCACAATTCATGATTGCAACGAACTGTAACAAGTTCGATAAGTTTTAAAATGACATTATCAAGCCCTTGCTTTCAACCATCTGTCACGTAGAGATTGCAATTCACAGTCCAATCAGTTTCAGACGGACAAATCACGTCCCATCTCATTTTTGTAAATATGTTTTGAAAATCCTCTTTTACTTACAAATGCATTGCACAGGCACATTCAATAGGCTGTGATGAATGCTGTTTGATGTTGACTTTAATAAAAGGACAAATATAATGAAATGTCACCTCTTAAAATGTCAGCCAGGGAATGAATGTGCCGAACCAATTTCAAAATGTCTTTTTAAAAAGGGAAAGCAGTTAAGTTAAGCAGCCCATAATGGCACTTTATATTTCATCAGTGAAAAGTTCACAAAGAAAAGGTGTTTTGGATGGCACTCTCCTATTGACTGGACCAAGCTGAAATATACGTTTGCTCATTAAAAAATAATTTATGAGACAATATTTTAGTGCGGATTTAGAAGTGTAAATATTTGTGTTATTTTACACATTTAAAAGTAACTGTAAAGTCATATTAAGTAAATAAATAATGAAATAATAAAGGGCCCTATAAAATATTTTTTTCCAAATTAAGTTTATTCAATTTTTATTTTTGTGGATTCATTTTCCCTGTTTTTATATTTCTAGACCCTGTTTTAATAGTTAATTAAATAAAAAAATTGTAATCAAAAAGCATGTCTAATTAATTGACATTACATACACAATTTAACAGCAATTTATAAAATAATAAAAAAGCATATTTCATTTGTCCTTAAAAATGCAAATAAATTTTTTTGTCAAATTCAGTTTTACTGAATTTTTTCAGTAAAAGTTTCAGTTTCAATTTACTATTGTTATTTTACTGTTTTATTCTTTATATAAAAAATATGAATCAAAAAGCATGTCTAATTAGTTGAAATTACGTACACAATTTAACAGCAATTTAAAAAGTTTAACAAAATTAAAATTTTAAGGCCCTATAAAATGTTTTATTATTTTTATTGTTTTGTGTCAAATTCAGTGTTATTATTTTTTTTTTAATCAAATTCTGTGTTGTCCATTAATTTTCTGGATTCAGTATTTTTTCCCATTGTCATTTTTCTAGACCTTTTCTACTTAATTGAAATTATGTACACAATTTAACAGCAATTAATGAAGTTTAACAATAATTCATTGTTTAAGGCCTTGTTTTTTTTTTCTTTTTTTTTGGTTAAATTTTGTTTTAATTTTATTCATTTGATGTTTTTATATTTTTGTATTGTTTTCTGTTAATTTCTGGACTCCGCTTTTGTTCCCATTGTAATTTTTCTAGACTATTTATATATTTAAAAAAAAGAAAAAAAAAATATATTAACTAGAAAGCAATTCTAATAAATTATAAATTGATGTTAAATTGTGCAAAATTTTCAAAGTTGAACAAAATTTTCATAAACAAAAGGCTGTGATGAATGTAAGATGGCACTTTCCCATTGACTCGACCAACCTGAAATATATGTTTGCTCATAAAAAAGTATGAGACAATATTTTAGTGCAGATTTAAAAGTGGAAATATTTGTATTATTTTACACATTTGAAAGTAACTGTAAAGTCATATAAACTAAATAAATAATGAAATAATAAAGAGCCCTATAAAATCATTTTTTCCAAATTAGTTAAATTAAATGATAGAAGCAGTAATCAAAAAGCATGCCTAATTAATTGAAATTACGTATACAATGTAACAGAAATTTATAAAGTTGAACAAAAATTGACATTTTAAGGCCCTATAAAATGTTTTTTTTTTCCAAATTCAGTTTGATTTTTATGAAAATGTATGTTTTCAATTAATGTTCTAAATTCTATTGCAATGGTTTCATTATATTTTTTTAATCAAAAGCATGTAATTAATTGATGTAATAAATACTGTTTTTTCTGGTAAATTTTTTTTTATAAATAATTTATCTGGCAAATATTCCTTATAAAATATTGTTTTAATTCTAATTTATTAGTACTAGTAGTACTATCAGTAGATTAAGATATATATTTCTGTCACAGTTTCTTCAAGTTAAATTTGGACAAACTTTGATTTTGATGGGTTGCTGTGAAGACCTTTATGAAAATGTTTGACGATTCTCAAAATAAGTGGTCAAATTATGTTTATGTACTCCTATACTCATATATTGAGGCTGAAAACACAGTGAGTGTCACACGTGCTTCAGTACGCGTGTAGTAACTGAATGGCGTATGCGCCATTTATTCACACGGATGTGCAAAACAAGCAGGAATGATATTTAAATAGTATTTTGTGGCTTTAATATTCGCAGACATTAGTCCATATCATGTTTTGATTTAAATGTACTAACCTACTTTTGATTTGTTTATCCAAACTTTTGTGACATTTTGCGTTATACAGTAAATTACAGTACATTTTTATGACTGGATTACAGTACAATTCTTATTTTTCTGTGTAACTAATTTCAAACATTAAGTCTAAAATTTTATGATCATGAGAAACATTTATCACATGTGTTCAGAATTTTGGACTGGCTTTGTAGAAGTGACTCTGACTTCACTGAACTGTTTGAAATACAGAATAATAATAATAATCATCATCATTTGTAAAATGATGTAATTATATACACAGCCCTGTTTTCCTTGTTAACTGTCACGTAGATGCCCATATTTTTTCAGACGCGTCTGCTCCGATACCTGTCCAGGCCTGCTCCGTATCCTAAAGATGATAGTGTAGCCTTTTTGTTTGATCTTCACAAATAACTCTCCTTTTCTCTGCTTTCCCACTTCAATCTGCTCATCATCTTCTCTGAACAAGGAAAGATTTACTGACACAAAGCCAAAGCAGAACAGAATCTTTTCATCACACATCTGACTTTAAAATCTCGGGCTTTGTACAAGGACATTAAGCCCGCGTCTGAGCCGAATCGCTAATGGGGTCTCGTCTCACACCGTCTGCTTAGAAAAGAGCATCTTCTGTGTTCTCTCAGCCCGTCTTCAGGTACAATACCCGTCTAAGACGCCTGCCGCTGAGGGAACTAATCTCGTAGATGTTTGTTTTGTTGTCATTTCTGTTCTCAGATGGAGTCGATTTAAATCAAGAGCCTGCCGGATACACGCTCAGATTAAAAGGAAATTGTGACTTCTAAAAAGAGACGCTGCTTCATGCATAAACACATTCAGGAGGGTCCAGGCAGGATATCGAATGGCTGTTTATCTTGCACTTACTGCTTATTTTTTGAGTATGGTGATTATTGCATCCATTAGGGGTTATATAAAAACAGTTGCCAACCAAGTAAAACATTATTTTAATATACACTAATGTAGCTAGAAATGACTTGTTGTTGTATTTTGAAGTGCATTGTTGATCAAACAGATTGATTACCTGTTGACTTTAATGGAATAAACCATAAAACATGCAGAAGAAAATAAGTCATACAGGTTTGGAACAACTTGAAGGTTATTAAATGATAACAGATTTTTTTGAGTAAGATCTTTTTTTATATTATATCTGACAATCCTTGATGTTCCCGTTCAAAAATGCCCCCCCCCCTCCTTTATATTCATACTCTAAAGCATTCTGTGACCCTGAAAGCTTGAAAACATCTCATTCTTTGATGGTTCAAAGAAGAGCAAGGTCACATCTTGATTTTTTTATTTTTTTATTTTTCCCCTCTAAAAGCGTCTCTTTTTCTTCTCTCATCAGGCTTCCTCTGCCTCCTGGGGCGGCTCTCAGTCTCTGGCAGAATGAGACGCTGTTTAAGGAGCTGTACTTCACCAAGTTCCCTGTAAGATTTCAGCTCAGACCACAAAACCAGTCCTAAGTAGCACTGGTGTATATTTGCAGTAGCCAAAAATACATTATATTGTTAAAAAAATGATGGACTTCTTCTTTTATGCCAAAAATCATTAGGATGTTAAGTAAAGATCATGTTCCATGAAGATATTTTGTAAATTTTGTACTGTAAATATATCAAAACTTAATTTTTGATTAGTAATATGCATTGCTAAGAACTTCATTTTGACAATTTGAAAGGCAATTTTCTCAATTTTTGAATTTTTTTGCACCCTCAGATTGCAGATTTTCAAATAGTTGTATCTCTGCCAAATATTGTACGTCAAAGGAAAGCTTATTTATTCAGCCTTCAGATGATGTCTAAATTTCAGTTTCAATATATTGACCCTTATGACCGGTTTTGTGGTCCAGGATCACTTATATATATATATGTTCACCGTCTGCTCTATACAGTACTGGGCAAAAGTTTGGAATAAGTAAGATTGGGTTTGAAATTAACCTTTTCACTCAACAGCCAATTTGGCTACTAAATATTTAAGTTACTGGCCATTCATAACTTCCACTAGCCAAAAAAAAAAAAAAAAAGGCCAGAGGTATTTGCACTGCAAATTGAATAAATGTTAAGAGGTTAATCTTTTAAATATAAAAAGTGGAATATAGAAATATGAAATGATAGAGAAAAATAGAATGATACTTTTAAATATGAAACTAAAATTAGGCCTAACAGTAGGTGTCTTAATAAGCAAGTCACTGAGTCATTTATTCAGTCGGTTCTTTCAAAATCATTCAGGAACAAAGTAAGAAACCATTTTCATGAATGAATCAGTGAATCATTGAATTTGTTCAAAACACAAATTCATTTGGTAAGGAAAGACCTTTCATATACTTGCTCTAAATGCATGTGTGTGTTCTAGGAAGATTGTATGGAAGCCTGTTTCTGCCACTGAATAAAAAAGGCAATTGGCACTTTTTGTCTCACAATTCTGACTTTTTTTCTCTGAGCTGAAGAGCAAATATAGACCCACAATTGTGAGTTATTAAGTGAGAATTGCGAGATATAAACTCTTGTTCTCAGAAATGCGTGATGCAGAATTGTGAGATATAAACTTGCAATTGCTGTAAGATACAAACTCGCAATTATGAGAAAAAAGTCAGAACTGCGGGATATAAACTCACAATTGTAAGAAAAAAAGTCAATCTCGCAATTCTGACTTTTGTTCTCAGAATTGTGAGAATAACGAGTTATAAAGTCCATTTCTGAGGAAAGAAAAAAAAAGACTATGTTCACAGAATTGCGAGTTTGTTTCATGCATTTCTGAGAAAAAAAAAGTCAGAATTGTCAGATAAGTTTTTTTTTTATTCAGCGGTGGAAACGGACTTCCATAAGCATATAATTCTAAGATTAAATATATTTGTTGCTTCACAACAACAAGTAAAAATCAGCTAATTTCACAAATGGCAAGATTGGTATAATAGTGCTCAGTTCTACAGTAAGTTACAGATAGGCTAGCTGAAACAGCTGCTGTAACTTTTTATAGCTATTTGGACAGTTCTTGTCAGGAGTGAATGACAACGTAGGTAGACACTGCTAGATGGGGAAAGAGCAAATCTGTGGTTCTAGAAACTATTTTAATACTTGATAACTTTTCGTTATTACTTCAACGCAAAGGAAACCAGTGTGGCCATACATATCTATGAGCGCGTATGTCACACCGTTAATTGTTGCGTAGCGACGGGTATGTTCGTCTAAGCTAGAAATGCGCAGATTTTGCGCAGTTAGGCTGTATTTATTAAATATCTTGAGTCACGAGATTACTATTTGCGTTAAATCTGTGCAGATTTGGTTGACATGAGCCCTGCACCTCCCCAGCTCCACCTGTATAGATCTGCTATTTGTGCTATTTGTGCAGCAGCAGTATGTCTTAAATACTCACAGCACTGTATCGTGTATGTATTGGCAGTAGCAAGTTCCTGTACTTGCTTTGCAGCAGCAATAATTTATAATAACAGCAATTCAGCAGCGTAGCAGATCTGTTCCACTAAGCCAAAAATACATTATATTGTTAAAAAAAATGATCGACTTGTTCTTTTATAATAATTCTAATTTCTTTCACAATATTGCTCTTTTACTCTAACTTTGTTCAATTAAATGTAGCCTTGGTGAGCTTAAGAGCCTTGTCATATCCATTAACATTGTCATATCCATTGTCATATCCTTGTCATATCCAAGAACATCTTCCCGAGAGTGATAGAACTCTTTTGTATTTTCATGTATTTTCAAATGTAGTTTATTCTTACAATTCATACAAAGCAGATTTATCAGTGTTACATGATCTGACAGAAATCAATCTAATATGCTCCAGTTTTTGGATTAGGGGTAGGGTTTATCTGGATTAGATCATACTGTAACAATGGACCACCAGAAAATAGATGTGTCGAAATAACACGTTGTGGCAATTAACCGCAAATACAGTTTGGATTAACAGGCGATCTGACCAGTCATAATGCTGAATCCGCCATTTTGTTTGACAAACATATCGTACAGGAGTGTAGATTAACATCATAGTCCAAAAAAGTGTGCAATGTGCAGTTGTGCTTATGATTATGTAGTTGATACTATGTGCCTCAATCACTTTAATAATATCAAGCCAGACTAATGAAAGTTGCACAGCAGTCTGATTTGCAATTGCGACAGGCGCATTCCAGTTAGGCATCGGGCGGTCCGGGGGCGTGCCGAGGCCGTTATGTGCCGTTTGATTAGTCTCGCTATATCTATTCCTTTTGATAATAATCAGGCAGGACAGTTCTAACTCCTCCGCAGGAAGGTGCTCAGCGCGTGCTTTTTGATAATTACATCTCAGCTGCTGCTGGCGGCCTTCAAACCACACGCTGATTGTAATGACAACACAAACGTTTAAAGGACGCGTTTATCACTGAATATATTTTTTGAGTCTGTGCAGTTAGTCGTAGTTACTTTGGGGTTTCAAAAATGTTTTCAGACCACCATAAAAGTGGTCAATATGGCATGTGTGCTACTGTATACAATGAGTATTAGGAAAGTCATACTGCATTGGTAGCTTTGGGTGAAAAATCGACAGTCTTTGAGAATGAATGTTTTTAAAGCGTCATACTCAGCATTTTCTTTTCTTTTTTTTCTACTGCAGGTGTTGGTATATAACAAGCTGAATATACACTAGCATATTGTGGTATTGGAATGATTTCTGAAGGGTTAATTTGACACTGAAGACTGAAGTGATGCTGAAAATTCAGCTTTGCATCACAGAAATAAATAATTTTAAATGTATTGAAATAGAAAGCAACAGTAATAATATTTCACAATATTGCTCTTTTACTCAACTTTGTTCAATTAAATGTAGCCTTGGTGAGCTTAAGAGCCTTAAAAACACTGAATTATTCCACACTTTTGATTAGCAGTGTACAAAAATGTAATGTAATGAATTATCATTACCAGGACATGACTGACATCAGAAATATGTACTGTACGTTTTTTGAAGTAAGCCTTTTTCTGTGAATGTGCTATACTTCTGGTTCAAGGTAATAGTGAGATGAATGTGTTCTTAATTAATTAAGATAATACAATAAAATAATATGGTAAGACACATCAGTTTGCGATACAAAGGAGCAAAACAAGCTGCTTTGTACAGCTAAAAATAGTTGGACACAGATGAGACCTGAAGCCAGACCCATACAATTTCCAAATAGCCCTGCCTGCTCTTACAGCAAAAATAAGGTGGATATATGAGCAAAATGCTGTTATTTTAGGACTGCCTGACAATTTGTGATTCATGCTTTTATGTGAGGGGCGCCATCTAGTGGTAAAGTGTTTCATTGCACTCTGTCCTAGGGTTACTATGACACCATGGATGCCGGTTTTGTGGACGAGGAAGGCTTCGTGTACATCATGTCTCGGTCCGACGACGTCATCAACGTGGCGGGACACAGGCTGTCCACCGGTGCCCTCGAAGAGGTACGAGGAGAGGGAGCGTCTCATGTGTGACACAAATAATAACAATAATCACAAGCATCTGTGTTTCTGCTGTGTGTGTTTGTGTTTGTGTGTGTGTGTGTGTGTGTGTGTGTGTGTGTGTGTGTGTGTGTGTCCTTGTTCTTCAGTCAGTTTTGCTGCACCCTTCTGTGGTGGACTGCGCTGTTGTGGGACTGGAGGACCCCCTGAAGGGACACGTGCCGCTGGCTTTATGCGTGCTAAGAAATAGTAAGGAACGCGGGGAGGCAAATACTATTGCGGTGGTTAATATGTTTCTGGCATGTATGTTTGGCAACAATTCTTTGAACCTTAATTAATGCAGTGTGTATTATTTGTCATATAACCGTGTCAGAAAATGTACTGATGTCCATATTCCAGAAATTTAAATTGCCAAAAATAGAGTCCTGAGCTCAACCCCGTTGAAGGTCTTTAGGATGTGCTGAAGTAGACTTTCCACTGCCTGTCCAAAAGTCACACACTCATTTATTTTCTTGAAGAGTTGCATAATTGTTTGGCTGAGATCTTGTTTTGACAACAGGAGAGTTGAGCCACTGAATGAAGTCGACTGCAGCACATCCTAAAGACTTTCAATAGCAACCCAGGTCCATGAAAAAAGGGGCCTCTATAGACATTTCTGCAACACTATAACAGGATATATGCAGTAATCCTAAAGGTAATTTCAATACCTTTTTAAGACCTTCTCAGAATATTTGAAGACCTCATCATCAGTTCAAGTTCTAATCAGTATCAAACCTTTCACTTAATAAACAGTTGGTGGCTGGTGGTGCATAATAACTGGCGACGGACGGCCGCAGCTGTTCTCTGCGGCCAACAGCAGCTTTGTGGTGTTGTTTTCAGCAACAGGCTTCAGCCACTCGTCTTTCTCCAAGCAGGAGTACGCAAACTTACATTTTCCCATTTTGCCGTCTGTTTTGCTCTGTGGTTTGGCTACACGTGGAGAGCGTCACATCACCTTCCCGCGTTTGACGGAAAATAAATATATTTATGGTTTTTTGGAGTCAAACACTTTGGACAACGCTTGAACAAAATGAAAGACCTGGTAAAAACGCGATTAAGACTTTTTAGTACCTTTTAAGGGCCTTAATTTTCTCATAATTGTTTTATCAACTTTTAATAGTTTTTAAGACCCCGCGGACACCCTGCATAATTACGTACCCTACTGCAAGTTTTGCTCCTGTTTCAAGGAGCAACGTCCAGAGTGGTGATAAAACACAGTCGATATGTGACCGTGGCATGTTTTTATTATCATACCACTCAAAACCGGACTTTCTCATCTTTCAAGTGCAACGCTGCATCGCGTGAGCTACCGAGCAACCCTACTGAGTTAGAAAACCCAGGCATATAAAGCTGTGTATGTGACAACAGCATTTAAAGGTGCCATAGAATGCATTGAGAGAATATTTTAAATTGTTCTCTGATATGTACATAGAAGGTATATGGCATAGGAAAGGGCAAAAAATCTCCAGAAACGGTTTTACAGGTCCATTTACAACCCTAGGATTTGCCCCTAGAATGAAATGCTCTGTTATTTGGAAGCTTCATGAATATTAATGAGCTCCGCTCTGATTGGCTGTTTCACAGAGCTCAATAGCTCGCACATGGATAAAAATATATATTTAATCAGGAGGTCTAGGTGCTTTTAATATGCGGTTTGTCGAATCTGCCGTTTTGAATTGCGGATATTTTAGTGCGATTACTGTGATCGCATGTGCTCTGTGTAAAGTTACAACGCAGAGGGAGTGATTCTTAGCACACACACAAAAAAAAATCCTATGTATAGCAATGTAACCGTGTCCCTTGAGTGACTCACGTTGTTTAACTGATGTGCTGATGTTACCGACGATTGGGCGATGAAAATGTTGGAGGCGTAACTATTAACGATCTCGGGGATGTTGCGTAACAGCGTGTTATGTTGGAATTGACCTATTTTTTGTTGGTCTTTTGCAAATACTAGATTTATATAAGAAGGAGGAAAGGATGGTGTTTGAGACTCACTGTATGTCATGTCCATGTACAGTAAATACAGTTTTCCATTCTATGTCACCAAGTATCAGTTTTTAGGTTGCGCAGAAGTTGTGGGAGTTTTACTGCCTCTAGTGTTCATTTCAACTGGAAACTGCATGTGATCAGCACATATAGGTACATTTTTTTTTTTCAGTTTTGCAGAAATATATATATATAGAGGCATGTATTTCTAATGAGCATAAGTAGTTTAATAGAGTTAAGCTTAGAAATCTGTGGTGACCAATTCATACATGAATATGATTTGTATTGCTCCCTGAAGTTTCACAACTTAGGTCCAATGAATCTTGGGACTGTCATCATGGAATATGGACACGGGTATGTTTTCTGACATGGTTATTTGAGACAAGCTACACACTGCATTAGTTAGGGTTAAAAGAATCGTGGGCAAACGTACAACATGCTAGAAACATGACTGTAATGATTCAGTCCTATACTCCTTGCTTATATAAATCCAAATAGTGACCCTTTTTTGGCCAGGCTGTGTGTGTATTTTTGAAATTTGAATGGTAGTTTATCAGGGTTTTCACAAAAATATTAAGCAGTACAACATTGAAAATGATTGTCTATGGCAGTACAGGAATGAATTACTTGGAAAAAAATATGAAAAAGTATATAATATAAAACCCGATGCTGTTTTGACTATATTTTATATCAAGTAAATCCAGCATTGTTAAAATTGAAAGTCAAATGTTATAATGAAATATGTGGAAATGGGAATGTAGATTTAGATTTTGGCTACATTTCGAATGAACCTAATACCATAAATGTAAGGAGAAAAGTTTGTTTTAATGCTTTGTGAACTTTGTTGGGTAATAGTTCATGGTAGTTCTGATTTTATTAGGCAATAGTCAGAAAAGTTGTGTCTTTTCAGGACATGGAATTAGATGAAAAGTGCCTTAAAGGAACACTCCACTTTTTTTGGAAATAGGCTCATTCTCCAACTCCCCCCGAGTTAATAAGTTGAGTTTTACCGTTTTGAAATCCATTCAGCCGTTCTCCTGTTCTGGCGATATCACTTTTAGCATAGCTTAGCATAGATCATTGAATCCTATTAGACCAATAGCATCGCGTTCAAAAATGACCAACGAGTTTCCATATTTGTCCTATTTAAAACTTGACTCTTCTGTAGTTATATCGTGTACTAAGACCGGTGGAAATGCAAAGCTTCAATTATCTAGGCCGATAAGATTAGGAACTACACTTCCATTCCGGCGTAACAGTCAAGGAAGTTTGCTGCCGTAATAAGGCCGAAGCAGGAGCAGTAATACCACGCAGCACATGTGCAAATGCTAAACTAGCTGGGAACTCATTTCTGATAATACTCCGCCTGCTTCGGCCATATTACGGCAGCAAACTTCCTTGACTATTACGCCGGAATGGAAGTGTAGTTCCTAATCTTATCAGCCTAGAAACTTGCAGCTTTGCATTTCCACCGGTCTTAGTACACGATACAACTACAGAAGAGTCAAGTTTTAAATACAACAAATATGGAAACTCGTTGGTCATTTTTGAACGCGATGCTATCGGTCTAATAGGATTCAATGATCTACGCTAAGCTATGCTAAAAGTGATATCGCCAGAACAGGAGAACGACTGAATGGATTTCAAAACGGTAAAAATCAACTTATTAACTCGGGGGGAGTTGGAGAACGAGCCTATTTCCAAAAAAAGTGGAGTGTTCCTTTAAACAGAAAAATGCCCCTTATTGGACATGTATTTGTTTATGTTCATGTTTGCAGACTGCCAGAAAAGTAAGGACGTGCTGGCGAAGGAGACGGTGAAATTGGTGAGGGACACCATCGGGCCGGTGGCGGCTTTTAAAATGGTTGTCTTTGTCAAAAGTCTTCCTAAAACTCGGTCAGGAAAAATTCCAAGATCGTCTCTGGCTAACCTGGTGAACCGCAAACCTTATAAGGTATTTTCTGAGTTTGTTTTTCTAACGTTTGTTTGTCTTATATAGGGTGTGGAGCTGCAAATGTTTAGCTTCAGTGAAAATATGATAGGAAAGCAGAGCTTTCTAATTGAAATGTTTGTGATTTGAAATTCATAGATCAGTCCCACCATAGAAGATCCAGAGGTGTTTAAGGACATCGAGAAGGTGCTTAAAGAAAGTGTGAAAGGACCTGGTAAATAATTGACAAGCAGATGTGGATGCGCACAGATGCGCACTCACTCACTCACTCACTCACTCACTCACTCACTCACTCACTCACTCACTCACTCACTCACATCCCTTCCTTTCCAAGATGTGAGATTGAATGGCGTTATGCTATAGAGCAACATGGTTGACATTAGAATGTACCCGTCATTTACGCCATAATATTTTTAATTAGTAATTGATGTGCATTACCATGATAATTTCCACTTGATTATGTTTTTTGTCTAACAATAGATTTGGACCAAATTTAATCAGGACCAAATGTAAACATGTTTAGATGTATGAGTTTGAACATGTTGGAAAAATATGTCCATTTCATATTTGGATCGCCCTGAGATCAAAATAAAAAAGAAGTGACATATTTTGTGTAATGAAAATAAAAGTAAATGTGTTTTTATTTTGTATTGTAGCATAATTACCCCCCCAATTATCAAAGCACCAACAATTGTGTCAATAGTAATTTGAAAGTTTTGATTGATATTTTTACATTTGAGAGCTAATGGAAAAAAAATGTAGTTATATGTAGTTACCCCAAAAAAATGGTCCATTTTCTTAGGTAAAATGTTGTTTTCCTCCATTAATAGGTCTTAAAATCAGTAATGTAACTTCAGCTTGAAGCAATGCACTGTAAAAACATATGACAACGATTGTTCCCAAGGCCAACCTATTTTGACCGTACTTTTTATTGACAATGAAAAGTTGTTTGATCACCACATAGTTTTGACCAAAATACAATCAGTAATAAATAAAAAAATGGACACAAAATAAAAGGATTCTCTGCGCGTGCAAAACAGGGACGTACAAACCGTCGAGGTGTGTGAAATAACCGAAAGACGGGCGGCGGAGGGCTGTACAACAGACGTCCTCTGCGTGTCGAACAGAAACGAGAGTCGAAAAAACATTTTTACACCAAAGTAAGTCACAGCAAGTAAGTCTACGTTCACTACGAGCTAAGCCTGTCCTTTAGCGATTTCGGAGAGAGAGAGTCGGGTTTTGTATTTCGAGACGAGCGGTTAACGTCGTGACGAATACGCACCGTGCTCCGGCGGTACATTTTGTGCTACTCACGACGGGAAACAGTTTTGAGTTTTACCTTCTTCGTAACGAAACAATAAGATGCGCTAGAGTACGCGTGAGAGGTAAGTGTATATCCAAATCGCTCGCGTTCTTTAACACGCATAGCTGCGAAGGATCGAGTGGCGAACGTTGTTGTTTTTCCCTGCGTGTGTTTGTACTGTTTAATTGAATCGATCGCTCTTTCATAAAAGAAAGTGATTAATGAATGAACAAATAGGTATTTAGGCTGCTGAAAGTGTGAGTGCTGTAAGAGTTGTTTTTCTGTAATCATTATGCGTTTCACAAACGGTAGTTTTTCCGATTTAGGGATGTGCCCGAATCCAAAAGTATACGATGTATACTAGGGTATCCCAAAAGCAAATAAATATGTGACCCTGGACCACAAAACCAGTCTTAAGTCGCTGGGGTATATTTGCAGCAATAGCCAAAAATACATTCAATGGGTCCAAATTTTTGATTTTTCTTTAATGCCAAAAATCATTAAGAAATTAAGTGAAGTTCATGTTCCATGAAGATTTTTTGTAAAATTCCTACTGTAAACATATCAAAATGTAATTTGTGATTTGTAATATGCATTGTTAAGAACCTAATTTGGTCAACTTTAAAGGTGATTTTCTCAGTCTTTTTGATTTTTTTGCATCCTCAGATTTCTGATTTCAAATAGATGTATCTCAGCCAAATATTGTCCTATCCTAACAAACCATACATCAATACAAAGCTTATTTATTGAGCTTTCATATGGTGTATAAGTCTCAGTTTTGTCAAATTTAACCTTATGACTGGTTTTGTGGTCCAGGGTCACATATGTGATGGGAGGACCAAATATATTTGAATGCTTTGTTTGGCAGTTATATTCCATCAGGCAGCTGGTATTATCACGCGGGGCATTGAAATAGGTTTTGACTGTGCGCTTGCTTTGTACTTGAACTTTACTGTCGCATATACTCAGTAAGACAGCGTTATAATATTTTGAGAGTATCTCCTGCGCATGTTTTATACTTGCAAGGACAGTACGCTTGGAGATAATATTTGACATTATCGATTGCATTCATTAGGCCAATTTGTAGAGCGCCAGCCCCCCAGTAATAGCAATAAGCTTTGTGCTTTTGTCACTTTTAATATAAAACAGTGTCAGCTTTCAAAATGTGTCAGTTTTATAACGAAATACAAACAATCTGACAAGTGTATTTATGCAAATGAATTGTGTTTTGGATTACAATAAGATATTTGTTTAATGAAATTAGAATTAGTTACTGGGCAAAAAGGCCCGTGGCGTCCAATCTTGCATTCCTGACGTGTACGTAATGAAAAAGAGCAATAAAATGTTGTGAAAGTTGAGGTGGACTTGAACTTGTTAACATAAGTGACATTGTTGTCTTTTCTGAGGTATATAAGTGACTATTTCCAGGCAGTTTTATTGAAAGTATAATACGGTAAACGATTGTCAATAATATGTAATATGTTGTATTCATTATTCGTAGCACGTCAGCCACCCAGTAACGGCAATAACGTTGTGCTTTGTTGCTTATAATATAACAGCAGCTTTTATCAGGAAAAACCAATTATTAATGTGTTTTGCAGCACAATATAAATGTGAAGAAACATGAGAAGAAAAAAAGCAAAAACAGTATAGGCTAATTTAATGAAACCAATGCGTCATTGTAATAGCAAAGACGAGGGATCGACATGCCGCTTCTACTTAGGCGAACAGCGATCTGTCAGAGCTCATTAAAAAAGTGTGTAATAATAGACATATTGCTTGTATTTTGCTATAAAAGTGAGTGAATTTGAAAGCTGAGAATTTGGAATATCTCGTAGCGCTCCCAATCTGGGCCATTTGCATGCACAAAAGGCTGTATTGGATGTATTGTTAAACGAATCTGGAAAATGTGAATGTTTGTAATTGCTATGAATGAATTGTAAATGTAGCTTACATATTGTGAATTTGTTTTTGGAAACACTTTGCCTTTATTTGAGTAATTTTGAGTTGATTGTTCAAATATTTTGACTTTATTGTTGAAATATTATGAATGTAATCTTGTAATGTTACTGTAGATATGAGTTATTTTTTGTAACGTGGCATCATTGATAATTGCCTAATCAGTTACGTGTTGTCACTCTGTTAATGTGATGCGTGAAATTTGACGTACTGTGATCTAACAGGCAACGGTGTTCATTATGTTGCCATGCCTTTCCAAATAGCAATTGGCTATTTGGGCACATCCCTGTTGTAAAGTTGTATGTGGTACGTGCTTTTCGTGACGTGGGTTACGAATGAACCACGGACAATTTGGCGATGCAAATTTAGTTGAACGTTGAAAATTTGTTTTTACATGGACATATGTGATGTTTTGTAAGGAAAGCTTTAAGCTGGGTTTGATGGGCTGTTTTTTTTCCACAAGTAATGTCAATTAATAGGATGCGGGTAGGTGCGTTTGTTAAGGTAGGTGAAACCTGTAACCGGAGCGGACGTACAGCGGGCACCACAGGGGTACGAGCGAGCAACCGGCGTGACTCTGACGGGTTAGTGTAGCTTTTGGACAGGGGGCTTCCATTTGGCAGATTGCAACAGGCCTCAAAATGCACGAATGTAAATTAACAGCACGTTAAAAGCGTCTGTTGAGCGTCGAGCAAAAAAACAGTAACAGCAGCATCGTTTGAAACTGTGACATTAAGGGACGCAATGCGCACGAACTCTGAACGTGCGGTTTATCTTTTTTTATACAGACGTGTGTGTACGTATATAGATTTGTTTATATTTATGTATTTATATATAAAACAGCTTTATTTATAGTGATTTACAGTAGAACCTACACATTCCCTGTAGAAGAAATACACAGTACTCGAGCCGAAGGAGCCGCGTGGCACAAAAGATAGAAAGAGCGAAAGCGCGTCGGCGCCCGCGGCGAACGCCGGGGTCGCGGCCTCGGCTCGGGGGCGGGCCGGCACGCCTCGGCCCCCTCCTCCTCGCCCCGTCCTCCGCAGGCTTCCGTTGTTCTCTTGGCAGTGTGAGTCGTCGGAATTGTTTGTTCAGGCCAACTTTAAGGTACGACTCTGAAAGAAATGTCACACACAAGAAAATATCAGAACACGCGGTACAGACGGACGTGGCAGTTTATGTGTAAATAGGCGTGGGTTTAGTACAGGGGTGTCCAGCCGTACTCCCGTAGAGCTATTTTTATTGGGGTTGGAGCTTAGTTCCAATCCTAATGAAACACACCTTAAGCAGCTAATCAAAGTCATACTAGGAAGTTCCAGGAAGGTGCGTCGAGGCAATTTAGAGGCAAACCGTGCAGGGCCGTGGTCGTCCAGGCCACAATTTTGCCAGTCCTGGTGTAGTAGAAGTTGGGAAGTGGTGTTTTTGTGTTTTCTGTAACAAAGGCTTGAACGGTTGGAATGTAGCATTTTGTTGGTAGGTTATTTTGCTTTGCTACGCTATGAGAAGGAGACATGTGAAAGCAAAAGAAAAAGTGGTTACGCAGGCGTGATGTGCAAAAATGTCGCGTCGTCGGTCAGAGCAGACTTGGCGTGGCTTTGTGTGGAGATGGCTAAAATGTACTGGGCCAAATTGTGTTTTTAGCGGCCACGACAGCGTTTGTGCAAAAACAGTCAGTTCTTACTAGTACAATGAGTAAATATATTAGCAATGTTATTTGTCCTACTACTAATGCATTTTCTGTCAGTTTTACCCATTAATTGTAGCCATTGAACATGGCAGCATAAATGAAAGCTATTGTTTTTATGAATTAATAGGCTGTAAAATATATAAGATGTTTAAGCTGAAGTGATTTGAAAACAATCCTCACATGAAGTGTAAATGATGTGTAGGCACATTTTTGGGTTGTAAAGATCCCACAAAAAAAGGAAAAGTTTATCTTTCCAAAAGAAGCAGCAATATTATGTCAGGTAAAAGTTGTATGAACTGTGTGTAGGGAGAACCTCATCAGCCTGTTTGTATTGTATTATTATAATACAATTTTGCTGTTGTTTTCAGTCCATTGCATTGTTTTGTAAAAGTGGACACTGTTACAAGTGTTAATTTTGGGTCCTGTGCACATGTATGGATTTGTGTTGTAGTTAGGGTGGAAATGAAGGGTTTGTTGGGCCAGTATTGTTTGAACGGCCTTGTTTAGGACAAGATTTGAGTCATTGTGACAGCGTTGTTTGATGGGTAGAATAGATTGTTGTTTGAAAAGTAGGCATGTATTTTTTGGTAGTAGATGCGTAGATGAGTTTTAGCGGTGTGAATACTGTTATGATGTTGTAGCTACGTGTAATAAGGGTGTAATGTCACGGCTGTTTGTCTGCAGCTGATGGTTAAGTTTAGTTTGGATAGTGTAAATGTTATCGAGCAAGCGTTTGTGCATTTGAGTGATTGTGTGGTTGATGGATGTGAGTTGTTTAAGATGAGCAATGTCCATGAAACATTGTTTACGGAGCGTATTGATTTATTTAGCAGATGACAAGGTAAGGAAGTGTTGTTTTACAAGCAAACACTGTAAGGCTGCAAGGGATTTGTCCGGCCCTATAGCGCAGGTAGGCGCGCGCACGTGAGCGAGAGACTCACAGCTTATAGCGTTGATGTTCCTTCAGCAAGAGTAGGTCCTCACAGTGGAGCTGTCCAGACGCTGTACTGCTGATGGTCCAACTGCATAGACACAAAGGTATTTGGTTAGCGATTTTTTTGAAGTACTGCTTGTCCATACATGTAAAGATGAGAATATATGTTTTGAATGTAGCTTTGGAGCTCTGAAAAATGACAGTTTGTCTATTTGTAATTTCAGGTGGCGTTGAGGAGGTGGGATGGGTGGAGTACGGCAAGAAGCAATTGTGTGTTGGGTGAAATGTTTGTTTTTGTATTGTTCCGCTAATGTGTGACATGGCTCCCTGGTGGTCTGTGTTTGTCTGTGTGTCTGTCTCTCTCTCTCTCTCTCTGTCAGTGTGAAGTGGCACAGGCTTGAGAAAGTAGCAAAAACAAAGCAGCCATACAAAAGGCTGTTAATGACACACAGAATGAATGGAGACCAATGACTTGATTGGTTTAAGTAGTTATTTATTGTATTTGAGTGCTAGAATGGAAGCATCAATTAAAAATGGCAATGTTGAAGAGTGTCAAAAAGACAAGGCCACTTATCATGCAGCATAGTTGTTAATGTGTTTGCTCACCAGAAAGGAGTACAACACAATGTCCAAAACAATGACACGGTTAGTCAGTGAAGGTGGTTGGTGAATGTCCACACACAGAATATGGGGGGAAAGGGTAACATGAATGAACTGGCGCTCATCAGTGTGCATGAGATACAGTGAGCTCACAATGATGAACGTAGGAAGAGTAGGATGAGGGCCAAGATGTGATTGGTATTGCGAGGCTAGCAGGATTGGTTATCAGTAGGAAGGAGGCGGAGGCAGTAGCGTATTGTTGAAGGTTTTTAATTATTAACGAGGAGAAGCTGTGAGAATTGTCACGTGAGCGCATCCGTAGCGTGCGATTGGTTGATTGCAGAGCGGCGTCAGCTGCGGATGCAGGAGCAGGAGGCAGATAAGCGTCAGTGTTCCTGTAGCGGCAGCGTAAGCGGCAGCCCTGGAGCGGCAGTCCTCGTGCTCATCCCTCCTCGTGTGAAGACCGACGAGGGTAAAGACGTGTGACTCTGACTGTGCGACTCAGACGAGCAGACGAAGACGGCAGGCGCACGGCGGTAGGCTTCTTGCTTCTCTTGCACTAACGCTTCACTTCCACATCTTTTGCCAAGACTACGCTCAACGCCTTGCACCTTGGACGCTGATCTTGGGGCCGGATTACATTCGTCGCTTGGATCAAATCAGGTGCACCACTACTAGGCTTAAGACAACTCACTTAAACTACTTCAATACACACACAGGACCATCACGTCTCACTGACTTCATTCAGGTCCCTTATGCGTACACACGTGTTAATAACTACCATATACCTCATTTACAACATAGCCACTCCAAAACAGCACAGCGTTAAAGGCAGCCGCTGACAAGCGTGACTCCTTACGACATGTTGTTTATTTTCCACACCCTTCCAAATAACCATCCACTCTTTAGGCACATCCCTATTCTCATCTATCCTATCTTACTGACATTGCTTTTCATTATCTGGCTTATGCATTAACCCTGGACAAATGAGCCAGGTCAAAACATTTTTTTTGGCTTTTCTTTTCCTACAACTAACCAAGGTTACTTCAAATATTCATCTACCACACTGCACATAGCAATGGCACTACAATCACTAACTACTCCTATATTGAACAAACATTGACAAGAACCACTCTGTAACATGCATTCCACACAAACCTAAGCCCACAAAAAAGGCCTCTGCTACAGTAAGCACTCAGCATCATGCTGTTATAACCTAGTAACTAACCCCTTCTGCAAACCTTCAAACAAAAACACTTCACCTTTCACTAATTACTCACAAAACAGATACAAAGATCACAAATTCAATCAATTATTGCCAACTACTACACAACTTCATATTCACTAACCACCCTCAACAATAGAAGCTCTCTCCAGCCAGCCAAACAACTACACACACACACACAAATGGATCGAATGGCCTACAACATAGAAACACCACACAGATGTTCCACAATAAAACAGGCACAAGTCTGTTCAGGTACCAAACACATGCATACCACTGCTTGTTCACCTGGAATACCTGGAATCACCCACCACAGCACACACACATTTCTGCAATATATATCTTCACAGGACAAAAGCCTCTGTCCTCATCTACATAACAGAAAAGGAGCAAGCATTAAATAACTCAGACATGTCTTTTTCCCCTCGCACACAATCCAAAACTCCCCGCAAGCACAGCCCAGCAACTCCACATCTCTCTTTGGATGCAAATAAGCTGGATTATTTTACACACTTGCCCTTTGTTACACTTAGCATTACTACACATGCTACATTTAGAGCTAACACAAACCATCTGACCACGGGTGGGTCATGCCACAAAAGCCATAGGTGCGACAGATGACAATACACACACTGTTCAGTCTTTTCAATACACAAACACTTAACGCTGGAATACACTACACAACTTTTTCAAACTAAACACACCTTAAAATACTCTGCATCACAAACACATCAACTTTGTAATAGTCACCAAAAATGGCCATCGCCACCACGCTTTACATTTGATCCAATCGCTACAAACTCGCACGTAAACGTGCGTCTTGTCGCTACAAAACCCGTGACCGATACAACTAACGTGCGTTACAAATTCACCTCAACACATCAAACATCTTTGAATAACCAGGAAGATAAGCTCTCTCACTCAGCACTATACACTTTTACTAACTTTGTGTCCCGAATGGCTCAAAACAATAAAGTCCAGTGAGACGGCCCTTTCGCTATATATCGCTTAACGGATCTAGCGCTTTTGCCACTCGCGAACGGTCACGCCTTTCTGCTGCACTTATCGCAATTTCAATGCTCGGACGTCCTTAGCGCACACACCGTATGCGTAACGAGCCCCACTGAACCGGAGCAATCGCTGCAGTCAAACAAACCAGGTATTGGGGGTCAAATGCACTTGGCCACGGTTCAGATCGCCCACTGTGAGCGCACCCTTACTGGATGGAATCGACAGTCTGCGGCTCAAAAATAAACACGCTCGCTGACTTTACTCCCTAACGGAAGCGCTTGTCCCGCAAACATTGCAACAAATGCTACCAGGTCTGAAGTCGCCTGCAAGTACCTCTACCCAAATAAATTACTCTGCACACCCTGGCCATCTTGTTGCACTGCTGGCTCAGTGGGGAATTTCATAGCCGCTTTCCTGCGTACCCTTTATAAGGTCCGAGGCCGTTCTCCCATCACGCTACAAACATCAAGAGGGACTAAGTAAGCAAGGGAGGGAGGCAGGGAGGAAACACTGCATCTTTTTCATCTTCCTCCACAAGCACCTCCAAAACATGAACAATCGTCCCGTTGCCCTCTTCGTACCCACCCCGGCGGCTGCGCCGGTAGTATTCTACTAGTGCTGTACATAAACCGCACGCGTTTCTCCATCTCGCCACAACTTGACTGGGAACGCAAAGCGATGCTGCGGTGCCTGACATTTGCGTACGTGGGGAAGACGGATTATTTCCCATTACTACCGGATGGACCTGGAGCTACAATTTCATTATCATTTCTCATAGTGAATACTCCATTACAAAATAGGCATGAGATGATAACCGGTTTCAAGGTTTACCGCAGTTTGAAAAAGTCACGGTTTCTAAACCGCAAACAAAAAAAGTTATACCGTTCCTACGATATGTGCCTTTTCTGTGTCGTCAAAGTGAAAGCGCAGGACTCGCTACTAGGTTGTGTGTGTGCGTACCTGCGGCGAAAACAATGCAGCCCCTCCCCCAGCGGTTAGTGCTGCAGGCGCGTGTCTGTGATTGTGTACGTGATCCACAGTCAGTGACACTCAGCAGTGATATATAAGTTCAGGATGGACGAAGGAGGTGAACCCACACAACACAGAGCGGGGAATAGCAGACTATATGTACTAACCTTACGTTTCTGTGATTAAACATTAGTAAAACAATTAAGTAAAAGTGAAATCACGTCTTTGCTTTTAATCCTTCAGGCACGTTAAAGGTGCAGTGTGTAGGTTTTTGCGGCATCTAGTGGCGAAGTGGTGAATTGCAACAGTCCACCGCTCACCCCTCCCTTTACAGAACGTCTAGGTTACGAAGGTAACCCTCATTCCCCGAAGGAGGGAACGGAGACGTTACATTGGGAACTTAGACCCACGGAAAAGGCCACGACCCTGACGCCGCGTTACGCACAACGCCACGTGCCGGCAGGTCCTCCCAGACGTGTCCGCAGGCGGTCATTGAAACGTAACCTTCCCGACGCCCTGAGGCCACTTTTTATAAGGGGGGCCTGCAGGGATGCCAGTTGTACTGAAGCATGAGTTGGGGGGGCGGAGCACATGGAATTTGTACATGTGGAAAATGCGAATAATTCAATATATCCATAAGGCTTCTTAGGGATACACGAGGGAAACAGCGGTCTCCTCCGCTGGAAATATTGAAAAGTATAGCCACAACCTGCGAGGCGAAGGAGACCCAGGCAGGATCGCAGCCGAGGACTACTCCGCATCTAGCCCTGACTGCGAGGCATGTAGGACCCAGGGTTCACCGGAGGGAACATTCTGGGAGATAGCGCACGGATTCACGTGGGAATGGCGCGGCAAGCCGACACCGGCCGTCCTCCCGCTCGCCTGAAGTCTTATGTTAAGACACGGGAGGACACGGCCTCTGCGTGGAGGTTGTAGAACCTAGCGAAGGGATTAGGTGTCGCCCAGCCCGCAGCTCTACCGATATCTGCTAGTGAGGCGCCATGAGCCGACGCATAGGATGAAGCAACGCTCCTAGTGGAGTGGGCATGAACACCTAAGGGGCCTGGCTCTCCCTCATATAGATAAGACTGGGGAGATGGCATCTACCACCCAATGAGCCAACCTCAGTTTGGGGACAGCATTCCCTTTCTGTTGAACCCCGAAGCAGATAAGCTGCTAGGTGCGCCTGAAGTGCCGAGTGATTTCATTTTCACATATTTATAGACACAACATCGCAAGGCTGGGTCTGCCTCCTCCAGGGCAGAGAACCTTGGACACAATAACCGGGCCGGGGTCTCAGGTTGTAACGTGAGAGTCGCTGGGCCCGATTTCTAGACACGCTTCGCTGACAGTGAAAGGTTGTAGGTCTCCTATCCTCTTGACGGAAGCCAGGGCAGTCAGGAGCGCTGTCTTAATGACAGGAATTCTAGCTCGACTGAGGCCAGTGGCTCAAATGGAGCGCCCAGCGGCCCTGAAGGGTGACGGGGGGGTCCCAAGAGGGTATGAGGTGCGGTCTGGGCACCTCTGAGGGACCTCACGACCAGTGGGTGCTTACCTACTTTGCTTCATCTACTGCATGTGATATGCGGCTAACCAGCGGCATATATTCCAAGAGTCGAAAGGAAAGGAAGCACTACTGCAATCGTGTATCTCTGTGCCTCTCAGCGAGAGGAATGCCAGCAAATAGACCTCATCTCAGTGCGTAAGCCTGCCTTTGTCAAGGGAGCTCAGTACTGAGTGATAGTTTGTATCACGGCCTGTGAAAGGCCGGAGAGGTCTACGGTGTCAAACCGTGCCCTTACAGGGAGGGACTGCCGCGAGGGGATGGTTACTAAGACCTAAGTCCAGGTGGGCCATCCTTGTAGCGCAACCTACAGACTTACTCCTCGTCCTCCCTGGACTCACACAGAGTCTGCGCAAGGAGGCTCGCTGGGGAAGGGCGTACTTGGGCCCAGGAGGTCAGCTGTGTGCCAGTGTTACTCTGGCAATGGGAGGAATCGGAAAGGCGAGCAGATGTGGCTGGGCCTCGCCGATATAACTCCAACTAGCTGCGTCACGGGGCAGAGTCGCCATTCTGCAGGTGGGTGGACTGCCGTGGGAACCGACCGGCTGCACGGTTGAATTTCCCTGCTTCAAGTGAATCTGCCACGTTGGACTCCGTGGGAGCAGATGGGGAGGAGCTGTAAGCCTCTGTCGTACATGGCAACCCAACCCGTGGTAAGCCACGGGCTGACTTGTCGGCAATACTGCGGGAAAACGCCGGTCCGGAGAGAGCCGAGATGCCATGCCCATCATGGGACTCGATCGTGCTGAAGCGGTCTCACGTGAAACAAGCTTAGCGGCAAGCGGCTAGAGCTGTCATGTGCCCCAGGAGCCTCTGATTTTGAGAGGACCGCTGTATTGTGCCTGATTAGCTCAGGGACTACAGCACTGACTGCGCGCTCTTGGTAGCAAGGCGGGCCATCTTGTGGACCGAGTCGGGCTCCCGACCGAGGAAAAGGATTCCCTCGGTTGGCCTGAAGGACCAGATGGCGGGGGTGCCGAAGCACCGGGTCCCTGTATTCACACAACGGAACTCACGAGTGGGCTGGTAAAGCACCAGTCGAAGAGACGGTTGAAGACGCGAATTCCTGTCTGCCGAAGAGGGAACAGGGGAGCTCCCGTGGCCTAAAGAAGGCAGGAAGGAGGGGGACTGGCCAAATGGAAGCACCTCGCGCTGAGCGCTCGATCCCCGGGGCAGACCGCAGAAGGGGTGTGCGCCGGGGAAAGGTCGAGACGCGACAGGGGGTGCCCTTCAGGCAGATGGCTGCGACCCAGCCCTGGAGACGGAAACATACTTGTATGTGCTTCGTCGTGAGCATGTGTGCCGACAGCCTAAGAAGGGATCGGAACAGAGCTCCATCCAGGGCGGATGTTAACCCACCACTCTAACTGGACACGTGAAGTCGGGACTCTTGTCAAATCCTGACCTCGTCCCGGCTGGAGGGACAGGCTGAATCGCGTCCTTCGCCAGTAGGAACGCGACCTCCGCAGGCAGAACAGAGGCACGCCTGCCGAATAAAGAATGTAAGGGGTACCTCTGAGTCTGGGCGGACGCCTGGAGCCGGGCCGTACCGTACGTATCAACCAGCGTAGTGGTATCAAGGGAACGTTGACCGACGTGACCGTGGTGGGGCAGCCTAGGGAAAGACAGGGAAGGAGACAAAACCCAGAAGGATGAACGTCCTGGAGAAGTGTCTAACTGCACTAAGCAGTGCTTACCTTCTTCCCTGGTTCCCGCGCTGGTGACATCCGGTCCCGAGTCTGGTTCCGAGGAGTGGAAGTGCTTCTCAGGAAGGAAACTCGGGGCCGGGACCCCGGAGGTGAGAAAGTCGGGTCTTTCTGTGATTTCAAATGAACGGCTAACTCCTGCTTCCAGCGGGAGTGCCGACAGAGCAGCTCTCTCCACCTCCGGGGTGCTCGCATCAGGGACGCTTCGAAGCTCGCCTGCGAGAGTCTTCCCTCGCAGGACCCTGAGAGGCGAGCGGCGTCCCTCTCCCACGGGCAGCTCGACGTCGGGCTGCGAGTCCTGGATCGTGCGGCTCAGCAGGGGACGGAGCTGGTTTCGGAGCCGCGGGGGGACGCCCTCGGCGACGGGCAGGCGGAGGCGGGGCCCAGGCGGCGGAATGGTAACTTCGCGGCGGGGCAGGATATGTTGGATGGCCTCCGTCTGCCTCTGAACCGTTGGAGGACTATTTTCCTCCTGTGGAGCGCCAAAGGAGACGCCCAGCCCGGATGGCGGGGAGGCGTACTGCTCTGGATCTCGACGGGGGTATGCTGATGGGCGGAAGATCGCAGGCTTTTGGGGCCGGCGGTACGTTCGTCGCCGCTGAGCAAAACCCTTCACGGTGTCGCCGAATAGGCCGCTCTGGAAGATGGGAGAGTCGAGAAAGCGAACTTTGTCGGCCTCTGCCATCTGGGCCAGAGTCAGCCATAGGTGGAGTTCCTGGACCACGCAGGTGGACATCACCTGACCAAGGGAACGCGCCACGAACCTAGTGGCCCGAAGGGCGAAGTCAGTGGCGGCGCGGAGTTCTTCAAATACCCCCTGATCAGGACCACTCTCGTGCAGGCCTTTGGCATGCAGGGCGGTGGCAGCGTGTCCAGCGGCGCGGAAAGCCCAGCCGATGAGGGCGGAAGAAAATCCACACGCCCTGGAAGGGAGACGCGGAGGGCCCCGCCAGGCGGCCGCGCCCCGCGGGCAAAGGTGCACCGCGACGGCGTGCTCGACCCGGGGGACCGCCACGTACCCCTTGGCTGCCCCGCCATCGAGAGTGGCGAGGGGAGAGGAGCTGAAATGCGCTTCAAATGAATAGGGAGCACGCCATCAATTTTGTCAGCTCCTCATGCATGTCCGGTCAGAACGGGACCGGGGGGGAGCGCGGCGCTGCCGCCGGTGCCCCCCCCAGGAACCAGTCGTCCAGTCTAGAAGGATCGGCCGGAGGCTCTTGGGGAACCTCCAAACCGATCCCCCCCCGGCTGCCCGGAGAAGCATAGCCGACAGTTCGACATCAACCTCCGGAGGGGCAGCGACCGCGGGTGGGCGCTGCACCGCGGGAAGAGATGTGTCACCGTCTGACTCTCCCTCTGATGCTGTGACAGACATCTCATCCTCTGCAAGAGTACCGAAGGAGACGCTCGGCCCGCCAGGCGGGGAAGCGTACTGCTGCGGAAACTCAACGGGACCATGCTGAGACAGAGAAGTCCGCAGGGCTTTTTTGAGCCGGCGGAACGTTCTCTACCATAATTTGAATGTCCCCCCCCCGGGCCTCACCGCGGTGGCCGAAGCGCATTGGCGGCTCAACGGCTGACCGCGGGAGGGAGGCGGGGGGAGCCAGCTCGCGAACGAGCGGCAGGACTTCAGCGTGGCCATGGTCATGCTTTCACCGCATGAACCATTCGTGAGCGCCGCCCCAGTGTGCTCAAAGCCTAAACACGTGACACGGCTGCCAAACAATGCTCTTTCTGTGAAACACTCTTTTAGTTTTGGCAGCGCACCAGCAGGAGGGAGCATGAACTCTGAAGAACTCTTCTTGAAGTCTTAACAGCTGTTTAGAGGCTCGACACATCGGCTCTGAAAGCAAAAGTCTGACTGACAATTTTCAATTGGCCTTTTTAATAAGGCTCAGAGATGATCGGTCTCTCAAGCGAGATCCCAATGTAACGTCGAAGTGACTCGACTGAAGGGGTAACTACGGAAGCCCATACAGAATTAAAATCTCACCTTTTTTTGACAGCAACGAATAGTGAGATTTCTTTTAAAATGTAATTTAAGTTATTATATTTACTTAATCATTTAACAAAACTATGTTATTGTGAATATTACTGTTACCTGTTCATCATTGTGTCTGTGTTTTTTTTCACAAGCTGATAATTCTAAGTTAATAAAGACATAATGGTTCATTAAGGTCTTTAAGCACCCCTGAAAACATAGTTATTGCACCTCTGTCTAGAAATCATCTTAATTATTACACAGTGCACCTTTAACATCTTTTCAAAATCATGGCATAAAAATAAAAAAAACTCGATGGCTCTCACGTATTTGTTTATTTCTGTAACTGTCACTAATGGTCATATTTTTGCTTTGATCAGTGATTGCATTTTTTCCATTTAGAAGGATTTGTTTTGGAACATTTTATTTTGTTGATTATTGTTGAGCTGCAGCCTTAGGCTCACACAACTGACTGAAATTTAATTTAATTAAGAAGATATAATTATTTATTTTAATTATTTTGCCTGATGTTCCATGTTACAAAATGTTCTAAATGTTTCCTAAAATAAAATATACTGTGTTCAGCAAAAAAAAAAATAAAAAAAAATCATTTTTTTACCCAGACATTTAAATATAACATTGTAGAGCAGTAATTACAATACCGTGATACCGTGAAACCGTGATATTTTTATCCAAGGTTATCATACCGTCAGAATCTTATACCGGCCCATGCCTATTACAAAAACAGACACATTCACAGACAAACCTACAAAAAAGGGCTATTCTATGACAACATACGCACCGCATACAGTGACTCCCATGCAAATGCTACATAATTACACTGACTCCTCATCGATATCTTCATCAACAATACCAACTGCAAATACACTAAAACTACATAGTACCAATACAAAATTGTAAACCTTGTACACTTAGTCATGCCACTTTTTCCTCTCCCTGCTTTAAACTTCTGCTAATCTACTCTACTTATTCCTGGAACGCATTAGCAGAATGCTATTCGCTTGGCCGAGCCCGCCTAAATCTCTCTTTACGTCCGTCCGATGCTTATATTATGTGGTTAAGAAAGGACACAACACACTGACGCCACTTTAGGGGGTGCAAGTACACTGCGCTGTAGGGACGGGGTGGGGAATGCCACACGGTTAGAGGCTCTGTGGTGTCTGACCTTGAAACCGCTCCAAATACGTGTCGTCGGGACTGTCGTCCGTCGCCTCGTACAGCGCTACCCATTGGCGGTCCGTAAATGCAAAACAAAACAATAGAAACAGTGTCGACCCGGTGTGTCTTTATATATCTGTTACTTCTGGCTGACCCTCTTGTGGTGAAGTCTGTGTGCAAATGTGCAAACTACTCGTACTGTTTCTTAGTGTCCCGCTGTACTACTCGTACTGTTTCTTACTTGTGACAAAAAATATAGGTAAAATACCCTCATTACAAACCATATTGGGACCTAGTCTTCAATGTGCAAAAGAGACGTTTCACAGCACAGACTCCTTCCTATGTTCCATAATCTACCAATCAATGTTTTTTTTTTTTTTTTTTGGAGCAGATCATTTTCACAAAACACTGCTTAACAATTCATGCATTTTTACCCCCTAGCACTCTTGGCCTCGTGTTTGTGACTTTGTAACGCTAACGTGCGTGTCTCACCCTCTGGTGGCAGTCTGCGTGAGTGTGCGGAGGTGGTGGTGAGGCGAAAGCCGGCGGGCAGGGTCTCTGCTGAGCCGGGCATCATGCTGATCCCGTGAATGTCACGCCGAGGAAACTGCCTCCTCCACGACGGTCCTCGGAAGTCTTTCTCGTCGCACTACGGATGGTCGGGAAACAGATTTACACCAAACTGCTTGTTAAATAAAAATAAATCACATAACACTACATACATGCCTTTAGCTTTGCTGTCTGATTGAGCTTACTTTAGGTTGACGTTACTTGCAACCTTTTTTTTTTTTTTTTTTTTTTTTTTACTTTTCATTAAATACTATTCTCAATCTAAGTTGGTTAAAAACATATTTTATAAGCATTCTCAACTTAAAACAAATATTAAATGACTAAAAAGCCTAGTCCACACTACATGAGGCTTTGGAAAATCACCACACGTGTGATGCGTATTGTACCAATACATATCTATGTTTATACTGCTGTTGTGCCTGTTCGTTCTTATTCGCTTTCACACTTTTGCTTAAGTCATTTCTACACTCTTTATATTACAGGCCTGCAAAGTCCTCAAAATTTACTCACAATTGCTGTCCTGCAGCAAAACATGAGGCCAGCTAAAATTGAGATCAAACATATAATGATGACGTGCTTTTCCAAATAAAATGATCCTGCCAGCTTACTAATAAACATTAGTAGCAAGCCTAGCAACAAACAATTCTCTATTCAAAACAATTGTCAGTTCAGCCTTTTTCACTTTTATGTGTGAGCTGTTGACTGAAAAACATTTCTTTTTTATTATTACTTCTTTTGGAATTTGCCTTTACGACACAATGCGGTTTGCTAAACATTTACAAATAATACACTGTCTCTTTCCGTACAAAATGTAACAAACTACTGCTTCACCTCATCTAATCGTCTCTCCGTTCCCAGCGCCAGAAGATTGTTGTACTCTCTTTCTAGAATTTGTCTAGCCTGTGAGGAAACAGTATCCATTAATTCCATAGTATAATGTAACTGTCAAAAATATGTGTCTGTGGATATATGGAGGAGTACCTGAGTGTTTTGGTTGGGGATCTGCAGCAGCAGGGCCAGGCTGCTGTAGTCAAAGTTGTCGTCGAGCGCGACGAGCGCCCCGTGCACGCCGCTTTCTAACAGGATGTTGGCGTAGTCGCGGAGACCGATGCTCTGGACCCAGCGGATTACGCGCTCGTTACTCCACACCAGCACGTCTGCGTGAATAGAAACGCAAAAACTCGTAACGTGCGTTTAGCTTTATTGTGGAGCGTTTCCGAGCGGCTTCCGCCTACCTCTTATCTCGTGCTGGCTGCTCTCTCTGCGTCTCTCCAGCTCCTTCCTGTCGTAGTTCAGCTTCTTCAGGCCCATGATGCCGTACTGCAGACTGGTTCTGTTGCAAATTTCATTAATCGTACTCTCGTACAATCAAAGCAGATAAATGTGATCGACTTACCGCTAACTTCATCAATCAAATACAAATTTACAACACTGTTAGACTAATGGACTACTGACCTGTGAAAGCTGTCCACCATTTTTAAATGCACTCGGAGGTCCTTCTTGGTCAGGTGGTCCAGCATGCGTGCGTCCACCAGACACTCCATGAAGTAGCTGCGGTACTGAGGTAGACCTAGACTGGGCAGCCACTCGTTCCCGATCCATTCGTGGTTCATGTCCCCGTACGCCAGCGTCTAAATGATACACGTGGCGCTTTACGTTTAACGACCGTGAACTGCTTTCTGCACCAACTACACAGTGTATACAAACATGTTGCATATTCGTTGGCCGCTAATTATCATAATATTACAATAAAACAATTACGGTTGCATTTTATTTTAAGGTCCAATTCTCGCTATTAACAAACCATTAACTATGACTTTGGCCTCAATAAACTTCTAATTCGCGGCTTATTAATAGTAATGAAGGTGAGTTCAGGTCTTGGGTAGGATTAGACATGTACAATATAGTCATGCTGAATATATGCTTTATAAGTACTAATAAAAAAAACATGTTAATAATATGTAATAAGCAACAGTAATAAGCCATATAGGGACCAATTAGTCAGAATTGGTCCCTATACTAAAGTATTACATACACACACACACACACACACACACACACACACACACACACACACACACTACAGGTCAAACGTATTTTTCTTTCTTTCTTTCTTTTAAAGAAATGTTTCATGTTTTATTGCAGGTTCATTCTGTGTCAAATCACCTACATTTTACAAACGTACCCAGCTCTCATTTTTTACTCTGTTAATTTTTTTTTTTCTGTGTAGAATGGCAAAATATTGTCACAGATGTGTATATACTGAGTAATCCACTTTTTTGTAGGTGGGTGTCATAATGACAATTTTTACATTACATTTGAAGACAATTGTCAGGTATGTAAAAAGGACTTTAGAAAGCTGGCAACATCTTTTTTTTTTTTTTTTTTGGACACTGAGATTGGTAGGTCTCATGGTAGGTGAGATCTGTTGACTTCAGCAAACTTTTGTAGCATTACATGCTTGTGTGTGTGTGTGTGTGTGTGTGTGTGTGTGTGTGTTGTATAATACGGAGAAACAAGATTCCTCTTTAAACACAATAACTATCAGCTGTTTACCAACAGTTACCTACATTTGGTTGTTCACCATTGCAAATTGGGTCAAATTCCTACATTTGGATATGGAGTCACATTCAGGTCCTATTCGGGTCCATAGGGCTTTGAAAATGAACGCTCCAAAAGAAAAGTTTATTAACAATGGACATCTACAAGAATATCGACATTGTTCTTTACATATTCTTCTTTATCAGCTGTATGCAAAGTGACCCTAATTTGTTTTTGACCACTGACAATGTGAACAATTTACCAATTTACTCATGGAGCCACATTAAGATCTCCATATCTTTGGGATTTAATCGTTGAGGGCCTACAATCTAAAAGGATATTAAGATATCTATCTTTAACACTTACTGCGTTAGAGGCAAGTCAACTTGAGGCAAACAAAGTGCATTTTGCCACTTTTTGAACCATTAAGATCTACAGATCTCTATGTAAAAATCAAATACAGATGCTGCCAGCTTTCTAAAGTCATTTAACACCCCACTACAAATTAGTGGATTACTCAGAAAATATACATAGGTGATGTGCAATATTTTGGCTTTTATCACTGTGTATGTTTGTCTTTCTACAGAAACAAAAATATGAACAAAATCGAAAATTTCAGCCAGGGACCTCAGATTGACTTATCACGGAATGACCCCGTTTACTGTTTTTTTGGTTTTTGTTTGGAATAGATTTTCCAATGTAATTAATTCCTGGGATGGCAAAACTGAATTTTCAGGAGCTATTACTTTAGTCTTCAATGTCACATGATCCTTCAAATATCATGCCAATATGATCATTTCATGTTCAATTATTATTATTATTGTGAAATTACCCATTCAAGTAAAATGGTTAAGTTTCATTTCTGAACTGCAAGATATAAACTCACAATTCCAACTTTTTTTTTCTCACAATTGTGACTTCTTTTCTCAGAACGGCAAGTCTGTCTTTATGACACACAATTGCAAGTTAAGTCAGAATTGTCAGATATGTTATAGCTATGCTTTTCAACAAATCGCAAGTGCATTTGCCAATGCATGTTTCCTGTTAGAAATTACTTTTACTGTAGCTCTGTGTGAACTTTTACACTCTCACCTGTGACCAGCTCCCCTCTTCTGACTCTGACTTCTGTGGAGGCACAAGAAAGTGAGTGTGTCAGTCTTGCTTATGCTAATCTGATAACTTTTCAAAGCACATGCGTACTTGTTCCTAAGTTGCACATGCGTACGGTTGCACGGGATCTCCCAATTGTACATGCGTTCAGTTTATACTTTATTAAATGTGTAACACGCAACAGCGCGCACGGTACATGTACCTAGAAGAATGTAAGAAACTAGTGCTTGACTTCATCTAATTATCTGCATGCAAACACAATACATCACACACAGACTACATCACATACATAAGGTGCATTCGTCTTCACTGTACATATGACCACCTTGCATTTTGCTCTCATATATCATGAGCGTTTCCATTCCTCGCTCATGTTGCCAGTGATCGTTATGAGGATCGCTGATGAGGGTGAGCCGTGATGATTGTACGAGGCTCAACGAGGCCGCTTTTATTCTCTTTTGACTGATTGCGTTTGATTTGAGCGTGAGAAGGTTACATCTGTTCAGCCTCGCTTTTTTTCAAATTAGGCCCTCTATCGCTGCTGGTTCACCCGTCTAAAGGTCGTTAGCACTGAACGTAATACAAGCACATTTCAGTTGATTATTGAAGCTCAAATATGTTCAGACATGATTTTGTCAAATCTTCCTCTAGAGCTCACAGTCGACTTGAAACCGCATTCGTGTCTCATTTTTCTTGCCTAAATTGAAGTATTTCCATATTTGAGGAGGCTTTTGGACAGTCAAGAACACATATCCCAACTTTAACTTTTCTTTTTTTGGTGTTATGTGTGAAAATTATTTCACAACAGTAGCCGCTTGAATTGTGCACAGTAACATCGCAATCGTCTTCTACAAAAGTAAATAAGACGTATTTCGATTTCATGTCAACTTTCGTGCTCCGTCCTGATTCTGGGAGAAAACAACTTAGCAAACGGGGTCGGTAAGCAAAGGATTAGGAGAAAAAAACAACCCTTGAAAGGATGAAGTGACTGACCGTTTTGGAGGGGGCGGCAAGGGTCTCCATTTCCTCGTGGGTTACCCACACATTACCCGACGGCTATGTGGGCGGCCCCAGAGATGAATCCGACAGGAAGGGCAAGCAGTGTTAAAGAAGAAGAGCAGCAGCACTGTAAGCCAATAGTGTTACAGCATCACAGTCAGATCATTAGCAAGACAGAGTCAAAGGCCTGAGACAAACACGCGTACAGAGAGCGCAGACGCACTGAACGAACATCGGGGGAGATGTAAGTTGCGTCCCAACTGACCCACAAATGTGACCCTGGAGCACAAAACCAGTCTTAAGTCGCTGGGGTATATTTGTAGCAATAGCCAAAAATACATTGCATGGGTCAAAATTTTTGATTTTTCTTTTATGCCAAAAATCATTAAGAAGTTAAGTAAAGTTCATGTTCCATGAAGATTTTTTGTAAAATTCCTACTGTAAACATATCAAAATGTAATTTTTGATTTGTAATATGCATTGTTAAGAACCTAATTTGGACAACTTTAAAGGTGATTTTCTCAGTCTTTTTGATTTTTTTTGCATCCTCAGATTTCTGATTTCAAATAGATGTATCTCAGTCAAATATTGTCATATCCTAACAAACCATACATCAATAGAAAGATTATTTATTGAGCTTTCATATGATGTATACATGTCAGTTTTGTCAAATTTAACCTTATGACTGGTTTTGTGGTCCAGGGTCACAAATGACCTGATGCACTTATACACTATGTACTTATGTACTCAAAAGTGTACTGTATAAAATTTTCAAATTTTCAAATTTTCATTTTGTCATTTACTGTTGGCAATGCGACCGGTGAGTGCGTGAAGCGTCCGACATCCCGCACTTTGTTTTGTCTGTTAGTTAAGTGCATCATCTGGGTATTTCAAATGTTATACATTTTCAGTGTGAATGGACTTCTCACACCATTTGTACTACAAAACGACACAGAATTGTATTGAAAGCCCATTTCTGCAACAGAATTAAAAAAAATGTCACTTCTATCTTCTTATTCTGACAATTTTTTTTTTCTCAGAATTGCATGATACAAACTCACAATTGCAAGTTATAGTCAGAATTGTGAGATATAAACTTGCAATTTCAAGAAATAAACTCTCAATTCTGAGAAAGTCAAAACCTCTGACTTAATTTCTCACAATTTTAAGTTTATATCTCACAATTGTGACTTTTTTTTAGAATTGCAACTTTATTTCTCAGATTTGTTTATATCTCGCAATTGTGACTTTTTTCCTCAAAACCGCCACTTTATTTTCTCAGATTTAAGAGTTTATGTCTCGCAATTATGACTTTCTTTTGTTCTCAGAATTGCAACTTTATTCGTCAGATTTGAGTTTATATCTCGTAATTGTGACTTGTTTCACAGAATTGCGACTTTATTGCTCAGAATTGCAGGTTTTTATCTTGCAATTGTGACTTTTTTTTCTCAGAATTGCAACAGTATTTCTCCGAATTGAGAATTTATATCTCTAAATTTGACTTTTTTTTTCTTAGATTGAGTTTATATCTCACAATTGTGACTTTTTTTTCAGAATTGTGATTATTTCTCAGAATTGACAGTTTATATCTTGCAATTGTGACTTTTTTTTCTCATGATTGCGACTTAATTTCTCAGAACTGTGACTTTATTTCTAAGAATTGCGTTTATATCTCACAATTGCAACTTTTCTCAGAATTGTAACTTTAGTTCTCCGAATTGAGAGTTTATATCTAATTATTATGACTTTTTTCTCCAAATTGTGACTGTCTCAGAATTGAGTTTATATCTTGCAATTGTGACTTTTTTCATTTCTCAGAACTGTGAATTTATTTCTAAGAATTCCATTTATATGTCACAATTGCAACTGTTCTCAGAATTGCAAGTTTATATCTCATAATTGTGACTTTTTCTCCGAATTGTGACTATGTCTCAGAATTGAGATTTCATATCTCATAAATTTTTTGCTCAGAATTGCAACTTTATTTCTCAAAATTTAGTTTAGATCTCGCAATTCTGACTTAAAAACGAGCAACTGCGAGTTAAGTCAAAATTGTGAGATATAAAATTGCAATTCTGAGAACATATCAGTCTTTTTTTCCCCTCAAAATGGGACTTTATAACTCACAATTGAGGAAAAAGTCAAAATTACAAGATAAACTCACATTTGCCAAAAAACAAAGTCAGAATTACAACTTTATATCTTAGTGAGTCTATATATTCTAACTTTATTTCTTGCAGTTGTTAGTTTATATCACGCAGTTGCGAGTTTATATCACAATACTGAGAAAAAAATCTGAATTGTGACTTTTTGTCTTGCAATTCGGACTTTAACTGAAGGTTATATCATGCAACGCTGACTTTATAACTTGCAAGTTTATATCTCACAATTCGAAGAAAAAAAAAGTCTGAATTGTGAAATGGGCTTCCATATGATAGTGCATAAGAATGTGAATTGGGAAACTGCTGCTGAAGGCGACGCAACTGCTTTTAACATGCAAAATGAGCTGATGCCTTAAGCCTCGTACACACTGTGCAATTTTATTTTATCTCTGTCCTTTTGAGTAAAAAAAGTGAGCTCAAATGTAGTCTTTTACAATACAATTATGAAATCTGTCTTAGAAGGCCAGGTGTGGACAAAATCGTCCAGTGTGCACCACACTTTCTGTAGTTAGTAGTTTATCAGGAGATGCTTTGAGAACGACTACATAAAAATACATTTCACAGAGAAAAATAAAGCTGCAGTTTGACTGCTGGGATGTGCTACCGTAGCACCACGGCAGATCGGCTGTCAAGTTTCCAGTTTCTCAGATCGATGCAAAACACTATTACCATGACAACAGGACAAAATAAAGCTGCAGATGGGTTGAAAATAGCTGATGATGACGATCGGTTTAGTGGCTATGGTGACTGACACTTATAGTTGACTGCTGCGGCCTACTGTTTGCCAAACCATGTAAGACTTTTATAAATGTATGCTACTGAAAAAAAGCAATCAAACCAAGTGTGTTTGTGTTTGGGTGTGCACTCACGGTTCTAGATGTAGGGGGAGCCGAAGGGCTGGTGAGCGAGACCATCTCCTGGATGGCCAGGCGTAGTTTGAGGCGATGCAGGGGATTGCTGATGCCGATCTCTCTCTGGATCTCGGTGTCCGACAGGGCCGACATGATAGCGCCGCTTTTAACATTGGCACGACAAGCTGCGACGTACCATGCTGGCATCCCTAGCCACAGCTTTGAACACACACATTGTAGTATGATTATACATGCATATAAAAAAAGGAAAGTACAAAGAACTCTAGAGCCCTCGAGGTTCACTTTCCTGCAGAGTTTAGTTCCAACCCTATTCAATACACCTAAACAAACTAACCGAGGTCATCAGGATTGCTGGAAAGTTACAGGCAGGTGAGTTTGATCAAGGTTGGTGCAGGAAAGTGGATCTTGAGGGCCAGAGTTGAGAACCTCTGCTCCAGCGCATGTGTTATTTTGCAGTATCCTCCAAGCTTCACCCCTAGATGGCGCCGTTGCTTTACATCTAATGATGCCGGCGAGTTTTAAACATGAAGGATCTGTTCTGCTCACAAACAAACAACCTGAATGCTGACAATTTCCTTCTCCACTTCTAACATTCACTGACATTAATTCGACTTCAAAACCCGAAGCAGAAAATACTCAAATGACTTCAATAAACCGCTCATAAAATACAATTGTTAACATTGTATCTTGGCGAACTCATATCAGTTACTGTCTCGAAAAGCATTGCAGCCATGTTACTACAACTAAACACTTGAATTGCATCATTCTGAGACCCTGATCTCAGTATGCAATATGCAACTGTAACTGCAACGCCCTGAAGCTAGCTTAACTGGACAATAAACAATCTGTGATGTTATATGGAACAAATACAGTAATAATTCCCAGGATCCCACCCCAGGCTGCCTTTAATCACACATTTCCTTATTGTCATTATGGTGCATTAATGCCCATCTTCCATATTATACTATACAAGTGCATAATAACAACTATCACTGGGGGGGACCGTAAGACATCTCAAAATTGTAATGGCCATCTTTTTGGAGCAATAAGCATTACATTTACTTTTTTTTTTTCTTGACTACTTAGCTGAAACAATAACATTAACCAAATGGCACATTTAAAGAGACAGTTTACGCAAAAATGAAAATGACTTAAATCACCCTCGTGTTGTTCCAAACCCATAAGACCTCTGTTCATCCTCACAACACAAATAAAGATATTTTAAATGAAATCCGACAGCTTTCTGACCCTGCATAGACGGCAACGCGACTACCAACTTTAAGGCCCAGAAAGGTAGTAAGACATTGAAAATATAGTCCATGCAACATCGATGGTTCAACATTAATTTTAATGACGCTACTTGAATACTTTTTGTGCACAAAGAAATCAAAAATAACGACTTTATTCAACGATCTGTGTCTGTCTTCAATGCGCTTTCACAAGAGTACCATGGCACATTTTGGGGCCTTGAACACGTCAGTTGTGTTGCTGTCTATGCAAGGTCAGAAGGCTCTCAGATCTCATCAAAATATCTTCATTTGTGTCCTGAAGATGATTGAAGGTCCTACGGGTTTGGAACGACATAAGGGTGAATAATTAATAACAGAATTTTTGGCTGAACTGTCAATTCTACTGTGCCAGGCTTCTAATTACCAACATTTGCCTTCTAGAAAATGGACGTAATTGGATGCCATTACTCGCTAAATTAATATTCATAAGCCAAGTTGACATGTTTTATGTGTCTTGCTCACTTTTTACATACAACTTGTTAGAATACATACAAAGTTTTGGGAAAAATATGTTTTCAACTCTGACTTTGCACCAATTCTGTAGAATGGCCCATATATGTATTGGATAATAATATGCAAATTGGATAATATCTAAGGAACATTTCTAGAAATTGTGCAGTTAATTCTCATAATGTTTTGGACAAAAGTGTCACCATAGGTTATATTGACCTATTACCTTGTAAATATATATTTTTTTGCCATTTAAGTACAAAGTTTTCACAAGTAAATCAATAACAATTACAATTTTAACAATATTTCAAGTATAATAAATGAGATGTTGCATTTTTAATCAATTTTTTCTTGGTAAAAGGCATAAAGTTGATCATACTGATTTCAAAGTTCAATGTTATGATATAGTTTGGTTGAACCAAACTATATCATAACATCTTAGCTGATAATTCAGTATATTTCATTTTTGACAAAACATCCCATGCTCTCAAAAAGCATGCTTCATTATAGAAAAAAGGTGTTTGGTATTGACATTCTTAAAGTTCACACAGATTTTCAGAACTTTGAACACATTTACCTCAAAATGATGGGGCCTATCTACTCGCACCTTGTCGTTATGAGAGAGTGACGCACAAATATTTCCTGATCGTAAATGTAGGGGTGCAGTGCAAATCAGTCTCAGTCAATGGACTAAAACATACACTGTTATGGTAGCGATTTAAAAACAACAACGGAATAAATGCAAAATTATTTCTATATAATTTTCATAAGGTGAAATTTAGGGGTTAGGGTTCGGGACAGCCACTTCCCAACTGAAAGTAGCCACTAATTAATGATTTTACACATATTACGCTTACTGATATTTGAAATATTATTGTGGGTTTCAATTAGACAATAGAAGGATCTTAAGGAAATTATGTTTTTTTAGGAAAACATTTTAGGATTTCTCTCCATATAATGGACTTTTATGGTGCCCCCGAGTTTGAACTTCTAAAATGCAGCTTCAAAGCCCTTTGAAGGGTCTTATCTAGCAAAACCAGTGGTGTAGTGGTGCCTGGAGAAGTGGGTATACGCTTCATTTATGAATTCCCCTGGGGTGCAGGAGACTGATCAGGGACAGGCACATCGCGATCATCAAATATATTTCAAAGCAAACTGGCGCTACGGTCCTGACTGCATCATCGTTAACCAAGTTTCCACCCAGTTTTTTTGCGATATTTTGTTATCGACAAAGACTATATGCGTAAAAAAAACTTATCGAAATTTACTGACCTGCGTATACCCTCCACTACACCACTGAGCAAAACGATCGATTATTTTCTAAAAAAAATTACAATTTATATACTTTTTAACTTCAAATGCTCATCTTGTCTAGCTCTGTGTGTACTCTGTGTAGAGATTAAAAAGTATATAAATTGTAAATGTTTTTAGAAAATAACTGATTGTTTCGCTAGATAAGACCTTTCTTCCTCGGCTGGGATCATTTAGAGCCCTTTGAAGCTGCATTTAAACTGCATTTTAGAAGTTCAAACTCGGGGGCACCATAGAAGTCCATTATATCCTGATATGTTTTCCTCAAAAAACATAATTTCTTTACGACTGAAGAAAGAAAGAAAGAAAGACATGAAAGTAACCTACCCCTTTAAATGCTTTTTAAATGTGTTTTTTGGTTGTGGGACAACAGTTTGCACCAATTCTGTAGAATGGCCCATATAAGATAGTTATAGATCTTTTTTTTTTTTCATTGCCAAAAATGAGTACTGCCCACCTCCAACCACGCGACAACCGTAGGACCGTCCCACTGAGCAAAAGGTAACCCTTTTCTTCTTGCTTCTTCCAACAACTCGTGTCTAGAGAGAGAGCAGGTGACAGAGACAGAGTGGAAGACAGATAAGGAGAAAGACAGAACCAGCTTAGAGATAATCAACTGAACAGAGAGAAAGGGAAAGGGCCATGTAGAGAGAAAGTGAGATGCTTTATCTGTTTCTGCCAGGGTTCCTGTTCTTTAATGGCCGCTATCTGTTTATCAGAGCACAAGTTTTTCTTAAAAGTTTCTTTCGTACCCGCTACTACTCTGTAATTAGCATGTAGTGTGACGAATGCTACCTTTTCATGTAATCTCTAGAAATAGGCAATACTCAAGCCGATATAATGCTCTGTTTGAGTTCACATCACTGCATAATTTAATTCAAGGTCTGTCTCGTCTCTTAAACGCGGTCTGGGTTTCTGGCTAAGAATCAAAGACGAGGTTTCCGGTGGGAATAAATGAAAAAAAGAAACTAAGGGTCGGTCACGCTGAGACGCCAGCTCGACTGAAACTTCCAGTTTCTCAGATAAACATATCATGACATTTCCTCGCTGCGTTCTGATTCTAGTCTACAAAACGCAGAGCTTTAGGAAACTGCAATACTGTGACTTATCGAGAGAAAACAGAAATGCCTTTTCTTTTGAACCCTATTTTGTGATTGTCTTGATAAATATTGGCGCTTCAAGACAAGGCTGCTATCATAAACTCTCATCAGACTTTCACGCAGACGCTTTTTACACAGATCTCCGCTGGGAAATATGTCTAGCTTTTCTCAAGGTTGTCGTTTACCAACTTTACAGGGACCGAAGGGCTTGTAACATAGTGTGGGTCCTCAGCAATGTTTCGATATATCTCTTCCGCTAACGTCTGAATGTCACACGTTTTCAAGGATCCATCAAATACGATATTTCTAGCTAAGGCTTTACCTTTAGTTGAACTGTATTAGAGTTCCTAGACTATTTGGCCACAAAACAAGTACAGGTGAGTATTTTATGGTGTGCGGATGTCCTGGTGGACTTTAAGGCAGAGACAGTTGGGTGTTCCTCTCTCAGAGAGGAGCTTCGTAATCCAACCGCATGTTTGGGGTGTACGCTAAGGCCACTTGAAGTTTTGGGTACAGTACAGACACATGCTGTAGTGAGTGATATGGTTCTGTCTGCACAAATCGCATCTCAAAACCGCTTACGTGGCCACTGACATCTCTTTTCCACCAAAGTGGTGCTGGTGATGGTGCCAGATCCGGTTCTGTGAGGGGGGTGGAGTGTTCTTACTTGAGAGTTGGCGTAAATGACTTTTGGTTCTATTTAACCTGTAAAGCCCAGTCCAGACTGCACGATTTTAGCCCGATTTTGGCACAATCTGCTTGACGTAGGGTGTCTTGGGGATACGTAAACAAAGTGGGAAAAAGCTATAAAAATATTTTACCTCAGTTCTCTTTGACAGTCCATACTGTCCTCTTCATGCAACTAAGATTTGTGTCCACTTTCAGGTTTTTGGCCTTTTCTGTTAACAGGACAGCTATTGCTAGCTATTGTTTGTTTATGCTCATGGCAGCTTCTGTCTAGTTCTGCCCGACGACAGCACGCACGTTGTTAAAGATGGCAAACAACAAATGGTCGGGTAGCAACGTTGATTAAAAATCAAGTGCAGTTAGGAGCCAAAATGGCACAATCTGACACAGTGCTGTAAAAATTGTGTAGTCTGAACCACCCATAAGATGAAAATTCTTATATACCATCTTAATCCTAGTTTTGGAAACATATTTTAGAATTCCATTTAATTTTGTTTCTTTATGCAGCTTAGTTGAACAGCTGATTAGGGATGCACCGAAATGAAAATTCTTGGCCAAAGCCCAACAAAATTAAACACTGGGCCGAAGGCCGATTACCGAACAAGTTTTTCCAAGTATTTTGCCAATTTTTTTTCACCATTGCATAAATTAAATAGCCAAAATGTGCTTTTTACAGTTTTATCTTGCTTTTCAAAAAATAAATGACAAAAAAAACTATTTAAAAATATTTACTTAACACTGAACATTTTTAACATTCTAGTAGACAGCCTACACATTTAACTTAAAATTAATACTTTAGTAAAATAATATTCTATGGGATCCATTTTTAAGATGTATTAATAGAGCTGTTGTTATCAGAAAAAATACTGTTATCATTATTTCATTTTGTCTTACTTTTTTATTTTATTTTACAGAACAGTAAAATTGCAATACTAACATTTATAGCTTTAAATTACTTTTTTTTCCCCACATCAATCTACACTATTATTTTAAATAGTAAAAATAGTTCACAATATTACTGCTTTTGCTGTATTTTGAATCAAATAAGCAGAACAGACTTCTTTAAAAACATAAAAAGTACATTGCATAAGTATTCATACCCTTGTCAGTACAAAGCTGAAGCACCTTCACAGCCTCAAGTCTTTTTGGGTATGATGCGACAAGCTTTGCACATCAACATTTGCCAATTATCTGCCATTCTTCTAGTTGAGTTTATTTTGGCGGAAACCCACAAGAAGACCTCAGTACTACTTTTTGCTGACAGCAGCAGATTTATGAATGATTCTCATCACGCTGTTTCAGAGCAGATTTTCCTTGCGCTTTGGACTTGTCAGAATACATACAATTTGTGCATGTATTAGACAACATAACATTCTGTAGTTTATTTACTAATGATTTCAGTCATCATAGTCTTTCTCGGACAGTTTTAAATGCTTTCGCACTACCGACACGACATGTTCGCTGCATTAGTGCGCACCTCTATTTGATCGCGTCACGTCATTTTTTGGTATAATTTATTTGGCCTTTTCACAATTTTCGGCCGAATAATTTCGGTTGCTGAACATTCGGTGCATCCCTACAACTCAAGTTGGTGTTTACGATAAACCTGTGTAGCTGTTCTCCAAACATTTTGTCAATGCTGGTATGAGACAAATCCTGTAACATAACCTTTATGTTACCTTTATCATTCATGTTTTTGACCCTTTTAGATTATGAAAAGGAAGAAAAATACAGGACTTGTTTCAATAAACTGGTTGTAAGCCAGATCTGAATATGAATTTATAGTCAATTGTAAGAAAGGGATGGTTTACTCAGACTAAATGATTGAAGAATTTGCCATTTCACTGCATTGAGGTACGATTAAGATTTTGAATACAACTTTGTTCGCTTGTTTTTACAAACACTACCAGTCAAAAGTTTTTGGACAGTAAGATTTTTCATGTTTTTTTAAAGAAGACTCTTCTGCTCACCAAGCCTGCATTTATTTAATCCAAAGCACAGCAAAAACAGTACAGTTTTTCGATATTTTTACTATTTAAAAAACTGTTTTTTATTTGAATATATTTTAAAATGTAATTTATTCCTGTGATCATTACTACAGTGGTATGATCCTTCAGAAATCATTTTAATATTCTGATTTGCTGCTCCAAAACAGTACTATTATGTTAAAAACAGCTGAGTAGAATTTTTTTCAGGTTTTTCAGAACAGCATTTATCTAAAATAAAAATAGTATAATTTATTAATATTAGAATGATTTCTGAAGGATCATGTGACACTGAAGACTGGAGTAATGATGCTGAAAATTCAGCTTTGATTACAAAAAAATGACATTTGAAAATATATTCAAATAGTAAACATTCACAATATTACTGCTTTTAATGTATCTTGAATCAAATAAATACAGGCTTGGTGAGCAGAACAACCTTTAAAAACATAAAAAAATCTTACTGTCCAAAAACTTTGGACTGGTAGTATATTTACGTAATTTAGCATATGCATGGATGAATCGTTCACAACAAGAAACATGCATTTAGAAAATAAATTGGGTGAACTTTTATTTCACGCCGAGTTTAAAAGTATGTCTATGCAAGACTAGTTGTTCCCAGTTCTAACTGGCAGGTTCAATGGGCCTTAAACCACCTTTACTTCGGTGAAAAAACAGCACTGAACCAGATTTGGCACCGACAGCGCATTGAAAGTGAACCGTACGGTGGCTGCGTACTTTCATGTCTGTGTGCTGTAAAGGCAATAAGGCCTTTGTGGTGGTGGTGGTGGTGGTGGTTATGATGTATCTCTCCTCATCTTTATGTGTTGAACTGCATATGTTCAGTCTGAATGTAATGTGTATGAGTGACTTCTTCTGAACATACTGTAGCTGGGGAGGGAGAGAAACAGTTATGAGAGAAAACAAAATGAAAAGAAAAAGAGAGCAGGGAAAGAAGTCAATGAGTTGACAGTCCATAACCAGAGACGAGACCTGGTTATTGAAAACGGCACACGATGCACACACGCACGCACGGACACGCGCACGCACACGTACACGAGAGGAGAAAGGCCTCGGCATGGCAGATCGAGAACAGGTTGTTATAAAGGCACACATTCTCTCTCCAGGCAGAGATGCATCCTCTATAGAACTGCAGAGGGGGAGAATCACATTTACAGTCAAATGAAAAAGAAAGGCAGAGGCGGGGGTCTCTAGATGGACAGAAAGGAAATGCGTCGGACCCCCCTGAAGATAGACACACACTTTAGGAGCATGACGACAGACACGGACAGAGCGCCGACAGTGGAAAATGCAGCAAGTCTCGGCAACACAAACTAAACTTACCCGCTGATACAGAGTCAGATGAGGAGAAAAGGAGATAGAGAGAGAGAAAAGAAAAATAGAGAAAGCGATGGGAGACAAAATTAAATGCTTGTTATTGAGCATACTGTATGTAGACTTTAGAAAAAACACCTCAGCTCAGAGACGTGCATTACTGTTGGGAATCGTTGGATTTTTCCACTTGTTGGTCACAATTGAACAAATCTACTTGTTTTTGAAAGTTTTTTGTTTTTATCATACAGCATGCAGAAAGTGTGACAGCGCAATGGAAAAGGTGAAGAGACGCCTTTGCGTGGCGCCTCGATGGATGAGACCGACACGAGTCAAATTACATAAAACGGTCACATTCAACCATTAGCGTTAAGGCAAAGAAATGTGATATTCGGCAAGCGTCACATGACATGCTGTAAACACAAAGTCACAACTGCTATGAAAGGCACATTGTCATGTTAACACACATTCTACAAATGGAAATCGTACATTAATCATAATTTAAGTACCACAATGTGTGGCATACACAGTAGATAGTAGGCTGTCACAAACATGTAAATGAGTCCTGTGTACTTAAACAAATGTACACTATATTGACACTGAAAATGCATTCTTTTTCAAATTACAGTGCCTTGCGAAAGTATTCATTTTTTCACATTTTGTTATGTTGGTGCCTTATGTTAAATTGCTTTAAATTACATTTTTCCCCACATCATTCTACACTCCATACACCATAACGACAAAACAAAAACAGAATTGTCACAACTTTGTACATTTATTAAAAATAAAACAACTGAAAAAAAGTACATTGCATAAGTATTCATGCCCTTAAGTCAGTACTTAGCTGAAGCAACTTTACAGCCTCAAGTCTTTTTGGGTATGATGTGACAAGCTTTGCACATCAACATTTGGCAATTATCTGCCATTCTTCTAGTTTTGTCAGGTTGGATGGGGAAAGACGCATATTTTTAGGTTTCTCCAGAAATATCCGATTGGGTTCAAGTCCAGGCTCTGTCTGGGCCACTCAAGGACATTCACAGAGTTGTCTATAAGCCACACTTGTGTGCACAGGTTCATTGTCCTGTTCATTGTCAACCTTCTGCCCAGTCTGAGGTTCTGAATGCACTGGACTGGGTTTCCATTAAGGCTATCTCCATATTTTGTTGTGTTGAGCTTTCCTTCTAGTCTGACGAGTTCCTCAGTCCCTGTCACTGAAAAACAGCCTCACAGCATGAGGCTGCTACCAGCACACTTTACTTTTAGGATGGTACTCTGCAGATAAGCAGGGCCTGGTTTCCTTCAAAACATGATGCTTGGAACTTGAGGTTCATCAGACCACAGAATCTTGTTTCTCACAGTCTGAGGGTCCTTTAGGTGCTTTTTGCAAATGCCAAAAATGTTTTCATTTGTTTTCACTGAGGAGAGGATTGAGTCTTGCAACACAACCATAAAGCCCAGATCGGTGGAGTACAGTGATGTTTGCCCTTCTGGAGCTTTCTCCTATCTCCAAATATGACCGTGGTGCTCAACTAGAGTGACCATCAGCTTCTTGGTCACCAGTCTAACCAATGTTCTTCTCCATCAATTGCTCAGTTTGGCCAGGAGGCCAGCTCTAGGAAGAGTCGTAGTTGTTTCAAACTTCTTCCATTAAGGATAACGAAGACTACACGCTTCTGTCAACCTTCAATACAGCAGAATTTTCTCTGGACGTAACTGTGTGGCTTGATGCAATCCTGTTTCTGAGCTCTATAGGCAGTTTTTTTTTCCTCAGGGCTTGGTTTTTGCTCTGATATGCATTTTCAGCTGTTAGATGTGTGTGACTTTCCACATCATACATAACATCTACAAGCAATATGAATGCTCCTGAGCTACCATTTAGCTGTCCCAGATAATGGTATGAATACTTATGCAATGGAATCATTTCAAGTTTTTCATTTTTAATACATTTGCAAAATTTTTAAAAACCTGTGTTTTGCTTTGCCATAATGGTGTACGCAGTGTAGATTGCTGTGGGTAAAAAAAAGTATTTAAAGCAGTTTAACATAGCAGCAACATAACAGAATGTGAAAAAATAAGGGGTATGAATACTTTCACAAGGCACTGTAGTTAACATAAGGCCCAAAACATACTCTACGCAAGTTAGCTGTGCAAGCTTTAACATCAAATGGGAAGATGGCTACTTAAATAACAGTAAATCTATGACTCTATCTATCTTGAGTACTGTGGCTTGCTAAAAACACACTCTAAGTCTGTACGAAAAACGCTTTCTTACTTGCGTAGAATGTTTTTTTCGCCTAAGGCACTATAATGCGTCCAGATGGGCCATATGTTCAAATATTGTTTTTTAAAGAGAGGTGTGTGAAACATAACATGACAGTATTTGTGAAGAAGGTTGTTATGTTAAGATTTGTATTTGAAAGATTTGGGCCCAGGAATTAATTACCTTCATAAAAGGTTGTGCTGGGTGTATAATTTCAATAATCAGAGTAGTTGCTAAAATACTTACTTCTTTTTAAGCCTGCGATCTTTCTCCGCTTGTGTTCCAAGCTTTCCCACTGCCATATCCTGACCCAGAAGCTCAGGATCGGATACATTCCCAACTGATGGAGATAATCCATTAAAATACCTTCTGATAATGCTAGTGTAATAATTATTTGTACATTTAACTGTAGGTCAGTGTTTTAAATTAGATTAACTCAGGACTGCGTTTTCTGTGATATATACAAAGCTTAACTCTGAACTTTCCTTTAATAGCTCATATGTGACCCTGGCCCACAAAACCAGCCTTAAGTAGCAGGGGTATATTTGTAGCAATAGCCAAAAATACTCTGTATGGGTCAAAATGGTATTTTTTTCTTTTATGCCAAAAATCAATATGATATTAGGTAACGATCATGTTCCATAGATATTTGTATTAGATATTTGTAAATTTCCTACTGTAAATATATCAAAACTTCATTTTTGATTAGTAATATGCATTGCACAGAACTTTATTTGGACGACTTTAAATGTGATTTTCTCAATATTTTGATTTTATTACACACTCATGTCCCAGGTGTCCAAATAGTTGTATCTCAGCCAAATACTGTCATATTCTAACAAACCATACATCAATGGAAAGCTTATTTATATAGATGTATAAATCTCAATTTCAAAAAATTAACACATATGACTGGTTTTGTGGTTCAGGGTCACATATAATATAGTAAAAATTATGTCTATCGTGTTCTCACTTTGTCCTGGTCCCATAATCTCTTTCCCCAGCTGTCCCAGTCTGGCCTTCTCTTTCTTCCCAAACAGCCGTCCGATGGAGGACTTGATGCCCTTCTTCTTTGGCTGTTTGTGGAGGGAGTCTTGACTGCTGGCTACACTGCTCAGAGCACTAGCCTCCGTCTCTAACGCAGCTGCCAGGCTGGAGACAGACAAACAGATTAACAGTGGGAAAGCAGGGTTATGTTTGTATGCAGCACATGTCTGGCTGCTGTCTTTTTGCTGTCTCACCGTGCGTCATTGTGCGAAGAAGCAGGTAGCGTGTGGGTCATGCGGACTTGGCGAGGTGTCGGAGGTGGCGAGGTCTCGCATTTGATGGTGGCCTTGTCCTCTCGACCGTCCTCGTCCACCGCTGCGATCTGTGACAGATGAAATTTAAATTAAAGGGACAGTTCACCCAAATATGAAAATAGCTTTACACTGACCCAAAACCGTATTACTTACTAAGATATTTTTTAGATATGTTTCAAAGCATTTATTGTGTACATACATGTTTTACATTAATTGCAGGTAAAAAATACCTGCCTGTAATTACATATGTAATTAATTTCTGGAAATACATATTAAATTACACTTTTGACCCATCCCTTACATCTTAACCCACGCTTAAACCACCAAATACCACTTAATACCACCAAACCTGTCCCTAACCTTACCCATATCCCACCTCAATAGCAGCATATGTGTTTTGAAATACAACAAAAACAGAATAAGTACATTGTAGTTAAGGCCACCTAATATAAAGTGGGACCAAATTTTTTATACAAAATATAGAGTATTCCACAAACCTCAGCTAATAATAACTGATGTTAATAATAAATATTACTTTTGAACAATAATAATGAACAATAAACAAATGTCACTCATATACTGATTTTTTAAAATTAGAAATAATTATTATTATATGAGCCTGAACCACAAAACCAGTCGTAAGTAGCACAAGTATATATGTAGCAATAGCCAACAATACACTGTATGGGTAAAATTGATGATCGATAGTTGATGCCAAAAAATCATTAGGATATTAAGTAAAGATCATGTTCCATAAAAATATTTTGTACATTTCCTATGTAAATATATCAAAACTTAATTTTTATTTAGTAATATGCACTGCTAAGAACTTCCTTTGGACAACTTTAAAGGCAATTGTCTGAATATTTAGATTTTTTGACACCCTCAGATTCCAGATTTTCTAATAGTTGCATCTCGACCAAAAACTGTCCTATCCTAACAAACCATACATCAATGGAAAGCTTATTTATTCAGTCTTCAGATGAAAATAGACCCTTATGACTGGTTTTGTTGTCCAGGGTCATATTTATTACCTTAATAATAAATAATCCTCAGTATTGTTGTTTTATTAACCAGTACAAACATGTAAACATCTTAGAAACAATATAAATGCATGAGCTTAAGGAGCAAAATAGTAGAGAATTAGGTAAATTTGCCAGTGGGACAAGAAAAATAGTATTTTTTAAGCATAAACCTCATTGAATTTTGTTATATTTTATTCAGTCAGTTCACTCTGACTGTAGCCAATGCAATTCAGTTCCAGCTCATGAATTGGAAAACGGAAAATTTTTATAAATTCAGATTTTTGCCTAACCTGGTGTCCTCTAACTTTCCATAAAAAGCATTATGCCAAATACAGTGAGCTCTTTTGTGAAGGAACCACATATTAAAAGTACCTTTCTCCTGTGTTTCCGCAAATCACTGGGCTGCAGAACAAAAAAAAAAAACAAAAAAAATGTTAACAGGTTAATGCATACTGGATATTCATGAGGCATTCAAAGCAACACAATGTGATGCAGAAACTACAGAGAAAATACTAGGAAAGCCATAATAGCATTTGATTGAAAGACATCATACTGTGTCATTTATTAACCAGCACTACAAATTGCATGGACAAAAGGCTTTTGTAAAGCCCCAAAGATGTTACATAGCAATGTGTAATTATTTTAAATAACCATTTTCCTCTCCAAACTCGGTCCTGGAGGACCAGTGTCCTGCAGAGCTTAGCTTCATCTTGCCTCAAAACAGCTCTAGCATGCCTATAAAGACTTTGATTATCTAGTTCAGGTTTAATCTATTTTAGTTCAGGTTTATCTAGTTCAGTGTTTAATTAGGGTTGGATCTAAACTCTGCAGGACACCGGCCCTCCAGGACCGAGTTTGGAGACCCCTAATTCTTGATACGATATGACCCCTCTCAGACAGAGATAAGGATGGACTTGTATACCAGTGTCATGACCCCCATGCGCTCCATGTCGCGGGCAGGGCTGCGCGGGGTGAGTTTAGGGGTGGAGTGTCCGCTGGGAGGTGAGGACGAAGCGAGAGAGGATGCGGTGGCCGAGGCAGTGATGGAGGCTCCAGGATGGTGCGCCCGTGCCAGGTTCAGCCCCTCCAGGCTCACGCTGGCCACGCGGTTCTCGATTTCCTCTGCCCTCAGTTCTGTCGACTCCTTCTCTTCTTGGATGAGCCTGGAGAAACAAGGGAAAAGAGTTTAGCCCACAGTGAGTCAGAAATTACAGCTAATAGCATTTTGATTTACAACATTACTGGAGTGTTGAGCTTGCTGGGTGAAAGTGTGTCAATAATTTTGGCAAGAGGACTAAAAACAATGCAACTAAAACATCTAATTAGCCCTTACTCCAATGGATATTACCAAATGAAAATCACAGCACTAAAATGAACATAAAAAGCAGCCACACTATTGTTCTTTAGAGCAGCAGTTCCCAATTCCAGTCCTCGCGCCCCACCGCTCTGCACATTTTGCATGTCTCTCTTAGTTAACACACCTGATTCAGATAACCAGCTCATTAGAAGTGAGGTCCGTGCAGGAACTGCGATCCGATTGACATGGTCCCTGCAAAGTGTTCATTGCACCCTGCTCCCTAAGCGGGGGAAATCTGTTTACTACACTTCGAAACATTCATTCACATATTTGCGCTACGTCACCGCATGTAGCGTCTTCACACACAGATGAAACTTACTAGAGAAGTGTGACATAAGTGCATCTGTAAATAAATGCATTTTAAATTTACGTCTTGCACGCTTTAATGACCTTCAAATGGAACACATACGCTCGCTTCGAACTAATGAATAATGGCGGAATATCCTGTGATGTCCACTTCGAAGGGCAGTAACGTTGGAATAGAACAAACGTCGGAAGCGATGCGTGAAGCACACAAAATGTGCAGAGCGGTGGGTCGCGAGGACTGGAATTGGGAACCGCTGCTTTAGAGTATCAAATTCTGGAATTTAAAGGGAAAATTCACCCAAAAATCAAAATTCTGTCATTAATCACTCACCCTCGTGTCATTCCAAACACGTAAGACCTTAGTTTGTCTTCAAAACACAAATTAAGATATTTTTGATAAAATTTGAGAGCTTTCTGACCCTGCATAGACAGCAGTTATGAAGCTACAGGAATACTTTTCAACGCCAAAACTTTGTTCAACAATTTCTTCTCTTCAGTGTCAGTCTTCAACACACGTTCACAAGAGTTCCACAACGCATGCCTGTGGTGATACTAATGCTCTTGGATTTCCTCAAAAATATCTTTATTTGTGTTCCGCAGATGAACAAAGGTCTTACAGCTTTGGAACGACAATTTTCATTTTTAAGTAAACTATCCCTTTAAGTTGCTACAATATTGAGTATGATATTGTATTTTAGAAGATCTCATATCACAGTTTCTGTAAATCTCTGTCTTTTTTCAGCCTAAGCGCAGGTGTCAAGTTTGTGAAGCGAGATTGTTAAACTGTTTTTTAGCTGTAATATGCTGCGCTGTGGGTATTAAGATGCCAGTCTCCACCAGGTGCGTGTTTATAAAGAGATAAAATGGCACAGCCATGATGACTCGATTATTGAGTTACGAGGGGAAAATCTCCAGCAGGAAATGCATTAAGTCCGTGGAGACTGATGCTCTCAGGGGGGCTCCGAGAATCTACATACTGCCTTTGTGACATGGGGTTATGGCTTTAGGCATGGTTTTAGACAGGTTTGCTTTAAAGCTACTATAAAATGAGATTAAGCTAAAAAAGTAAAAAACTGTTTAAATTTAATTTTGTCTCTGCAATTCACCTTCAACGAGAAAAATGACAAAATAGCAATAATAAGTTTAGAGAAACAGAGAAATAATGAAATCTTGTGCTTTACTGGCTAAAGCCTGATGCGGTTGGTTTAGAGAACGCTTGAGGACACAACAACAACGCTCAAGGATTGCAAAACTGCAGTTTACTGTTGTAGCTTTCGACAGCTCTTGTAGTGGATGTTTTTCATGGTCTCAGATTATTGAATATCTTGTAAGGCAATCATCGAGCGGGCTGCAAACAATTAAACATTGACCATTTGTCAAGCATTTAACATGTTTACAGTTAGTTGTAAGACATTCAGCAGTTTTATGTCTTCTAGCCCAAAAGCACAAAGACCAAAGCTGGTGCTTTATCAAAAGCGGACCACGACTGGAGGAGAGAGAAATAAACAGCACGCAGGGGGACCATCTTTCTTCCTGTTGTAATCAAAAAAACCCAGCACACATTAGAGGAACAGTTTAATGGCACAGTGAGCAGTATTTGTACACAGGTAATCAAATAAAGTTGAACACACATACTGTACGGATATGTAGTGTATGAGGTTGCACATTTTTTATAAACTATAATAGATGAAACTTGCATATAGGGAGCTCCTGAACAAAAATAAATGTGGGAAAAAACAGGACATAGAACTATCTAAAAAATTCAAGCTTGTCTGCAGTGAGTGGCTCTTAGTGAATTTAAAATGACCCCTGAAACAACTCCAAAGAAAATCTGACTAAAGTTGCATAAAAATGGCTGAGGAAAGACTGTCCGTCTGTTCTGGCCTCTTCAAATATTAATCACACATTCCACGGAATTGGATAAAATTCAAATTAGATCTTAATGAAATCCAAAGGTCCAGGATGGTTTATTTGTTATTACTTGATTTGAAGTCATACATTTGCTTTTGACAGCCTTACAGTCAAGCCAAAAACTATTCAGACACCAGATATGATTTTTGATATTTTCTTTACTAGTGGGTGCAGGACACTATAGTTCATTTATGTAAGTGAGGACAGCAAAATAAAGTAAACTGTGACATATTACACCCAAAAATTCTTCATACAGTGGACCAGTAAAATTGATTAAATTTGGGACCAAATATTTTGACACTTTGACCTGACCATGTCTTGCTTAAGTGTTTTTTCTTAAATTGCTAATGCGACCTTTTTACATCACAGACTGAACAAAATTAAGCATTGCTTGGTAATTGGTCAACAAAGTATTGATAGTTGTGTAAATATTGTCGTACTAACAGTTGTCAAATGGTTTTGGTTATTTAATCCATTACATACCTTTCTATCAAAGTTATCTGACATTATCAAGATGAATTTTGATGAGTTGTCATATTTTATTACTAATTTCTAAACTATAGCAAAAAATGTGATAATGTGAGAAATGTTGAAGGTGTCTGAATACATTTTGGTTTGACTGTAGGTGTAAGTGCAAGTGCTAGCCAGACAGTTGTGATATTAAGGAGATACACTGTATATATACACTAATCCTAGAAAATATGGAAATCAGGAACAGCAGAAATGTCCACATGTAAGCCGTGCAGTGAAAGGTTCCTATGCCCACATAGAAACCTCACACAATCGATCTCAAGTGTCAAATCAGCCTCCACCTTATGCACTGCATGAACCACCTACAATAGAAACCCTGAGCTCTGGCTGATATTTAAATCAGCGTATGCCTGAAGGTACAACTCGTCTTTCAGCAGCACCTTTTTTTGTTTTTATTCTTTGTAGGACTTGTGTGTGGCAGAATCCTGAGAGATGTAGAAATTCTATTAAATGTGACACTTGAAACATCAAAAAATGAGTGGGAGGATTAGCTAGGGAGTAGAAGGTGTTATGTAGCTTACAGAGGGAAACTTGAATGATAAATCTACACTTCTACGACACAAAGGTCACAAGTTCAATTTCTCCTACTGTACTTTCTAAACAAAGCTACTAGGATACAGTCACCTTGGATAAAAATGATCTAATGACAAATAAACACTAAGCAGAGATCAGATGTAGATGTTTACAGGAGAATAAGTGTGTAACGACAGAAAGAACTAAACTGTAGGTGCCAGTAAAAATGAAGAAAAAATAGACATAAATGAAATGAAAAAAAGGTTTAAATGGATAGTTCAGCCAAAAATGAAAATTACCCCAGATTTAGCCATCCTAGGTGTATAGACGGTTTCAACGGCAACAACATAAACAAACGTTACTGCGCATGAGCGCTTTTGTGGCCCAAACTTAACTTCCGGTAGACATCCAAATAGAATCAATAACAACAGCTAAGTCCTTCTAGAGTAGATTATTTTTTTAATAACAAGCGAAATATGTTGGCTGCGTAAAATTAGACTGATTTATTAAAAATGCAAACTCATTACTTCCCAGTAGGAGGTGCTTTAAGCACGAGAAACGAGGTTTCCCCGGTAATGGCTATAGACAAAGCAGCTCTTAATTTAAAAACGCTGCCTTATGCAGGATGAAATGAAAATGACATTTTCTAAAGACAGTCTTTCTTCAGAAATACAGTGATATAAAAACACCCACGCCTGGGTTTGATTTTTAAACGTGTATTACGTTTATTCAACGAAGTCTATTAACAGATTAATTAATTAGTCTATTAATTCCAATTTCCAATTGGAAAATCAGTCGGTTTTTATATCGTGGCAGGTCGCCACAAATAAATAAATGTTTGGGAAACACATACCACAGCACAATAACCTGAGACCAACTTCATTACTCATTATTAGCTGCGTTTGTAGCCCGCGACACGAACCAGACAGATAAACAAACACAGACCGGAAGTTAACTTAGGTCCAGGCGCGTGCGCCCGATGAAACCGTCTATATGACTTTCTTTTTTAAGGGGAGACACTGCAGGCAAAAACACTTTTTTCATGCACCTGTCAAGTTTGAGATTTTGGGCTTTTTGGTGTTTCATAAAGTGTTTTTTTTTTTTCAGACTAGTAGAAAGAAAACACCCAGATGACACTGTTAAGTGTTTCTTTCATAGCACTTTATCTATTTGTGTCAATAGATTTCAATTACAATCCATATTTTTAAAGGCTGTTTTCTCAAAATGAGTTTTGTCTCCTACACTGAGCAACTTAGACACACCAAACTTTTCCCGTCTATATTCTGAAGGTTTTTACAGAGGGATATGTTCATATATAATTTGCTTGACTTTATACATTTTATTTCCCCCCAAAACGGTAAAAAATACATTGTTTTCTGTCTGTTCTAAGTTTTTTTTTCTGAATTATGCAGTGACAATATGAGATATCCAAAATTCCCTCCGTAAAAACATTTGACTCTTATAAGTCAAAAAAATTAAACATGAATTTTGAAACTGACTTTATCCAGTGTTTAGATTTTTGTACTAGAAATGTATGCAAATTAGTGCAAATTTCATTAAATAATGCCTTATTTGCATATTTAAACCTAACATTTTAGAAAACTTGTAATACAAAAAATGTTTGAAATTTATTAATGTAATCAATTAAATAGGTAAGTAAGGTGACATCTATTAGTTAAATGTTTTACCCTATTCACCTGCAGTGTCTGGCCTTAATCTGAGTTATATTAAAAAATGTTCTTCCAAGCTTTATAATGGCAGTAAATGGGTGCTGAGAGTCAAATAAAGTCCATACATCTATCATAAAAAGTACTCCACATGGCTCTGGGAGGTTAATAAAGGCCTTCTCAAAACAATTGATGTGTTTGTGTAATAAAAATATCCATATTTACTTTATAAACTTTAGCTTTAATAGAGAATTACAATCTCTAACTTACAGTAACTGAAGTATGCACGTTCACGAGAATAGAGATTACAATTTATAAAGTTGTAAATATGGATTTTTTTTTTTTTTTTTTACATAAATGCATTGATTCACTTCAGAAGGCCTTTATTAACCCCCTGGAGCCGTGTGGAGTACTTTTTATAATGGATAGATGCACTGTATTTGATTTCAAAATGTCGACACCCATTCTCTGCCATTATAATGCTTGGAAGAGCCAGGACATTTTTTAATGTAACTCCGACTGTTATTCGTCTGAAAGAAGAAAGTCATATACACGTAGGATGGTTTGAGGGTGAGTAAATCATGGGGTGAACTATCCCTTTAAGACTTCAACTACAGGACTTTAAATATATATATGTATATATATATATATATATATATATATATATATATATTTTTTTTTTTTTTAAACAGCCCCACTTGCTGACTTTGTAAATAGTTACAGAAAAAAAATTGGTTATCAAACACCACACAACTGAGGATCACACACCATCTTTCAAGTCAAACACAGAAACATGTGCCTTGTTGTTAGGAAACACATACCAAATGAAAACAATATGTGTTAAAAACTCGGCTCAAAATATCAAACATGTTTGATGTCCTCTAAATGGGCCGTTTCATATTCTGAAGCAAAAAAAGCTGATTTTCTGCAAAATCTGTCATCTCTGACTGCATAAACTCTGCAGACTGGCTGACTTTTAGCAACAAGCATCAACTCCTCCAGACTGCAAATGGGTAGACAACTCTGTGCAGTGTATTCCAGCCTTAACCTGACTGAAAAGACCATTTAACTGGTGTTTTAAAGAAAAGCTGTATGTTATTCTTAATCTAATGCTAAATGTGTCACAAGAACAACAAATATAGATGTTCTTTACATAATAAAAAATCAGTCAATATCAGATTTCTCAGGTTTCAGGCCCCATAACTACACTTATATTATCCATCCAGGGTTGTATTTCTCTGCCAGACCTGCATTTGATATATCATTAACTTTCTTTTGAACAGTCTCGAAAATTGTGTTGGTGTTTTTAGACAGGTGCTAGCCTGGTTTAGATCCTACCTTTGGCGTAAATTAACAGCTGTCAAACCTAATAATACTAAAGAAAAGTGTGCACCAAGGTTAGATCTTAAACCCCCTGCTGTTTTATTATCACCTTTAAGGTGATATTTCTAAAAAAAAAATATGTGCCTTATTTTTCCCATAAGAGTGGGTGCAGCCATTTGTAAAGTTTCTGGGTCTGGCTTCCAGTCTCATCCACATCCAGCTATTATTAGCTGTACAAAACTGCTTGTTTTGCTGCTTAATATTGCAAACTGGCACTTCTTACAGTATTATTTCAATGTATTATCTTAATTATAAACACACTGGTTTGTAATGCAAACAGTTTTAGCATTTACTGCACGTTGTTATTCTTCTGGTTATTACCCTATAGTGGACAATGAACCAGAAGTCTCGCCCATAGGTTTACTCCTACATTGAAGAATAAGGTAGATACTGCCCTTTCATTGCTTTACAGATGGATTACATTACAGACATTAAAGTAATTTGAATCCATCTCTGGGTAGACAGTTAAGACAACACGATTTAAGCTGCTGTGGTCACAATGAACAAACTGACCGGATCTCTTTATTGATGGCATCCAGTTGTTCCTGCAGCATCATTGCCAGAGTCTGAGCATCTGAATGTCCTCCAGGAGACAGAAGATCCATCGAACTGAAAAGGGTCTCTCGGTCATCGTCATCGATATCCGACATCTCCGTGTCGCTCTCGAACGGGTGGCCGCCCAGAACGCCAAGTTGCTGAGAGCGCCATTCGTGCTCTCCCAGAGACTTAGCCTACGCAAAGATGAGTGAGAAACAGGAGAAAGTGAGGTTTAGCACAAAGCTTGAGAAACAATAGGTTATGAGATGCTACCTTCTGTTCGTCCCTACGTAGTCCCACGCGTCCTCTCCTAGGCCTGCGGATCACCTTGGTGGAGCGATAATGGTCCGATTGTGTCTCGGCAAGAGAACCAAGGGAGAAACGCAAATCTCCAGATGCATCTAGATGAGACCTGGAATCAAGAGCAAAATCTGTTATCTAGCATTTAGACATGGTGATCAACTTTTCAAATCTGAAATGTCATTTTGTTTACATTCTAACTGGTTTGTTTCACTATAAACTTCGAAAGGTTTGGATCGGTAAGATTTGTAATGTAATCTTTTGCACATCAACGCTGCATTTATTTGATCAAAAATACTGAAAAAAAAAAACAGTAATATTGTGAAATATTATTGGAATTTTTCTATTTTAATATACTTTAAAATAATTCATTTCTGTAATGCAAAGATGAATTTTCAACATAATTACTCCAGCCTTCATTGTCACATGATCCTTCAAAAATCATTCTAATATGTTAATTTATTGGAAAACAGTTTTTTTGGATCCTGTGATACTTTTTACTTTTTTACTTTCTTGAATAAAAAAGTTTAAAACAACAGCATTTATTTTCAAATAGAAATATTTTGTAACAATATACACTACTGTTCAAAGCTTTGGTGTCAGTTATTTTTTTTATTTTTTACTTTTATTTAGAAAGGATGTGTTCAATTGATACAAAGTGATAGTAAAGACTTATTTTTGTTTATAAAGATTTATATTTTGAATAAATGCTGTTCTTTTTAACTTTTTATTCATCAAAGAATCCTGAAAAAGAATGAAAGCTTTCATAAAAATGTAAAGCATCACAACTGTTTCCAACCTTAACAACAAAAATCAGCATATTAAAATGATTTATGAAAGATCATCTGACACTGAAGACCGGAGTAATGATGCTGAAAATTCAGCATTGCATTACAGGAATAAATTATACTTTAAAGTATAATTAAAATAGAAATAGATATAGAAAACTGGTATTTTTTACAATATTATTTATATTTATAACAGTATTTTTGATCAAATAAATGCATGAGCATAAGAGGCTTCTTTAAAAACATTAAAAAGGTACAGTAGTGTATAAACTTCACTAGCAAACCTTATCACTACTATGATTTTATAAATATAAAACCATGCAGAAAAATCAAGGTTCATAAGAGTCAAGCACAAGCCGTCTGATGATGAATCATGGGTAACAGTTTTTCACGTATCATTGTGCTGTTAAACATGATTATTTAAAAAGTTTAAATAATGTGGGCTGATAGCTTCAACAAAAGCATAAACCACCAATTAACAACATCAGAGCTCACAGTAGGTCTGTTTTGAAGGGTAATAAATTATTGTTAAAAATCTTGGAAATCAATTCCCCTACTGAGAAAATTAATATGATTGTCGGAGTGATTTCATAACAATGTATCCTTGGATCCTCTCCTTCTCCTCCTCCAAAATGGATACTCGCAATGCTGCCAGCTCCTGTATTTGGACCAGGTTTTGTGTTCAGTGCATGCCTATGATGCTTTTAAATTCTGTTGAGCTTGTTGGGTTTCATAACAGAGCTATTGTTCATTATAAAAGGATATTTCTGAGTTCAAGCTTTCTGTCTCACCGTGACAGCGTTGGCTCTGTAAGGGATCCGGCCCTGATCCGGTACTGATCCAGTTCAGATCTCAGTTTGTCGATCTCCTCCGAGAGATGAGACTACAACCGCAAAACACATTAAAGTTTCATTTTACTCAATGGATGGATGGCAAAGCACTGCATCAAAATTCATTCCGCCAAGCTAGTTTTGAGAAACAACTAAGGACCTTTTCTTGAATGGAGTCTTCTAACTGCTTCCTGTAGTTGTCAGAGTCTTGTATTAACAAATTCTGAAAGAGAACAACGGAAACAGTGTGAGTGATCAGCATTATCGGAAGACATCTGCCATGACGGTTGGATCTTCTCTCACCTTATCCTCAAGAGCAGCCATTCTTTCTTTCAGATGGAGTTGTAAACGTTCATTGGACTCTGTTAAGAGTCTGTCCACGGTGTCTGACAGACGCTTGTTGTGTTCCTCGTTCATCTTCTCTCTCTGTCGAGCCTGAGGAAACAAAATTCTGTTATATCAACATTTTATTCACAAAATGCAGTTGAGGTCAAAAGTTTACATACACATACACCAAAATAAGAGGGATCATACAAAATGCATGTTATTTTTTATCTAGTAATGACCTGAATAAGATACTTTAAATAAGATATACATATCGCCCACAAGAGAAAATAATAGTTAAATTTATAAAAATGACCCTGTTCAAAAGTTTACATACGTTTGATTCTTAATACTGTGTTGTTATCTGAATGACCCATAGTTGTTTATGGGTCCCTTGTTTGTCCTGAACTGTTAAACTACCCGCTGTTCTTCAGAAAAATCCTTCAGATCACACAAATTCTTTGTTTTTTCATAATTTTTGTGTATTTGAACCCTTTCCAACAATGACTGTATGCGTTTGAGATCCATCTTTTCACACTGAGGGACTCATACGCAACTGGGGGTGAAAACTTTTGGAATTTAAAGATCAGGGTACATTTAACTTATTTTGTCTTCTGGGAAACATGTAAGTATCTTCTGTAGCTTCTGAAGGGCAGTACTAAATGGAAAAAAAAAATATTGAGGCTTCATTCTGTTCAAAAGTTTTCACCCCCGGCTCCTAATGCATCGTTTTTCTTTCTGGAGCATCAGTGAGCATTTAAACCCTCTGTAATAGTTGCATATGAGTCCCTCAGTTGTCCTCAGTGTGAAAAGATGGATCTCAAAATCATACAGTCATTTTTGGAAGGGTTCAAATACACAAAAATGCTGAAAAACCAAAGAATTTGTGGGACCTGAAGGATTTTTCTGAAGAACTGTGGACAGTTTAACTGTTCAGGACAAACAAGGAAATCATGAAAAACTATCACTAAACAAAAATAAATAAATAAAAACATAGTGGAGGATCATTCAGGTAACAACACAGTATTAAGAATCAAGTGTATGTAAACTTTTGAATTTGGTCATTTCTCTTGTGGACTATAGATAAATGTCTTTAATGTGAAATATCTTATTCAGGTCAGTACTAAATAAAAAAATAACATGCATAATAATTTTTTGCAATAATCATTATTAAAGCAAATATTTTTGAATGGCATATCAAACTGACAATTTTTCATTCTGCACAAAATATGCCTACTGTGAAAATACTATATAGTGTGGAAGTATGGATTATTTAGTGATATAAAGTGATGTTTACCCTGAGTAGTTCCTGGTTCTTCTCCTCCAGCTGTCCCTCTAAATGTCTCATCCGCTCCTCGATGCTCCCGTGTCTCTCCTCTGCCTGAACAACAAACACACACATTGTATTTCGTCAGATGAGAACATATAAAGCCACAAATTAGCTCAAACCAGCAGAAAGAAGACCCTTGAACCATGACTATGATGTTGGCTGGAATCTTAATCTAGATTTATGAGACTGTGAGTTTGGTTTATCAAGTGCAGTCCCACCAAACACCACAGACATGGTTGAGCAGACAGGTAAAGAGAAGGAGCGTGTATTTCCTTAAGCTTCTGTCCTCTCCTGGGTGAAGAGAAAGAACCAAGTACGTCAGCAACTCATTAAAGCGAAGAAAATCCCAGCTGAGCATCACATGCAGCTGAAATACACCAGCAGTGAACAGACCCACAAGCCAGATAGCGTGTAGTGAATGAGAGAGAGAAGCTGTCAGCCCCACCTTCCTAAGACTGCAGTTCATGTCCTGGAGTTTAGCTGCCATATCAGACTACCAAACCACACAATACAGAGAAATACCACACAAAGTTACTACTGAACAGTGTATGAATCATTTCGGTCTGTTCATGTTTCCACAGTAGAGTTTGTAAACAGCTTGTTTTAAAGAATGAACGAGGGCAATTTTTATCTTTTACCTGTACATGTTGTACATATTCAGGGCAGCGGTCACTTTGAGAAACCACCTGCCAACTTCTCACCTCTTATTTGGGTTTAATGTAAGAATCTTTCAATTAATTAACATTTTGGCTGTTGTTTAAGAACTGGACACAAAATATGCCTACTGTGAAAATACTATATAGTGTGGAAGTATGGATTATTTAGTGATATAAATCAGGTAGGACATAGGAAGTGTTGACATTTCTTAGTTTCTCTTCAAGATTCAAGATTCAAGAACTCAACTAGGTCCATTTCTGCTTACACATTGCTGTGTATACTTGCTAAATCAAAGTATTAACTTAAAAGTATTAATTTCATCATTTCTTTGACAAAAATACTCAACTGTACTGTTTTAAATATTGATAATAATAATAAATGTTTCTCTAACAGCAAAACAGTATATTAGAATGATTTCTGAAGGACACCGCATACTAATGATGCAGAAAATTGTGCTTTGATCAGAGGAATAAATGACATTTTAAATATATTTAAATAGAAAACAATTATTTTAAATAGTAAAAATATTTCAATTTTTTTTTTTTTTTTTTGCTGTACATTGGATCAAATAAATGAAGGCTCGGTGAGCAGATTTTAAAAATCTTTTGACTGGTAGTGTATAATATATATTATATATATTTAAAACATATAACATTTTATACAGAAAGAATACAAATTATCCACTTAGATAATTACATAACAAATACTGCATACACTTCTTACAAATACACTTTTTTAAAAGAAAGCGTTTTAAAAATGCAATTTTTTATTAGTTAATTTTGACCAACATCATTTTATAAAATTACATTTTTCCATCAAGATAACTATATACCAAATATAACAATTTTATACAAAAAAGGAATAAAAGTTTTAAAAAGAATAATATTTTTATCAAGATAATTACATTTCAAACCTAAATGTGTAGAAGAAGAAAAAAAATTATGAAAATTCTTATAAAGTTAATCTAATAACTATCTGGATAAATTTAAGAAAGATACAAAGAAGATATAAAGAAAGAATGTATATGTATCTATCTATCTATCTATCTATCTATCTATCTATCTATCTATCTATCTATCTATCTATCTATCTATCTATCTATCTATCTATCTCAAGGTTATGTACAATAAAAAATACATAATTATTCTTTCTTTGGTGGAAATTAGTGACAGTTAAGTTGACAATTTATCGCAGGCAAACCCAAAAATATCCTCATATACATTACTTGACCATATGGCCTCTCAAATTGTTCTGAGCAGTAAACCAAACTAGCTTGAAAGGAATATCATTCTACTGCTACTGAAGATTTTGAAGTTTTTATGCTGATCAATGCAAATAATAAATGTACACTAAGTGCAATGTAATGCTTTGCCACAACCAAACCACAAATGTTTAGAGCACCATAATGTGGAGTGGTCAATAGGAGAAACCACCTCAAAAATGGCCCTTGACCCCTAGCCTGAATAGTTTAGCCCAACATGGATTGCAGTTTGATGTGTCTTTCTCTGAAGTATTTCAGTTCATCTAATTCATCTATGTGAATCGTTTGTTCTGATGGTTCCCTTCAATAAATCAGTTTTCTTATCACTCTAGTGTTCCCAAATATCATCACTTTACTTCATTTCAAATCAAAAGATCGTTTAGTTAAATGCTTCTAGAACACTGGGTTGCATTAAGCACACAGTTAAGTGTGTGCATGTGTGGTTTTAGTATCCGGTATAGTACCTTGGTGAGAGCTGCTATCCTCTGTGCTAGCTCAGCCTCGACTTCAGGCAGAGTCTCAGCTTTCCTCATGGTCTGCTGGAGCTTCTGTTCCGCCAATTCCAGTCGCTCCTGTAACTGCCTGTTCTTCTCCTCCATCTGTGGGAGCAAACACACACACACACACACACACACACACACACACACACACACACACACACACACACACACACACACACACACACACACACACACACAGTGTCTGATCAGAGCGAGTTTATCCTCAAATAGCAGACATCATAGAACAGTCCAGCTTCCAAGACAACAAGTGGATAAGCATGGCTGTTTTCAGTGTGCCCAGACAAACAAAATTACATAACTGCCTATTTTTTGCCTGTTCTTGGAACAATTAAACTCTCATTAGAGGGTGATAAATGCACACTGAAGTGCGGCAGCACCTGTCCCAATTTACCTACCTTATATGGAACAGTGCTGTTTAAACTAAACTATTAATCAGGTTCTGTATTTCAAAATAAAGTGTAAATAAAACTTGAATATAACTTGAATAAAATTGAATATAAAAAATAAATTAAAGCTATATACATTAACTGATGGAAGACATAAATGTTAACACATTTTCAAGCCCTTTCAGTATAAGATGTTTCTGTAATATACTACCGGTCAAAAGTTTTTGAACAGTAAGATTTATAAATGTTTTTAATCCTTTATAAATCATTCTAATATTGTAATTTGCTGCCTAAAAACATTTATTATTATTATTATTATGTTGAAAACAGCTGAGTAGAATTTTTTCAGGTTTCTTTGATGAATAGAATATATATATACTATACTGGTACTGAAGCTTTTTAAATAGTATAGTGTATACTATACTATTTTTTATACAAAAAAGCCTTTTATTTCAGATAAATGCTGATCTTTGAATCTTTCTATTCATCAAAGAATCCTGAAAAATGTAATCTGTTTTAAATATTGATAATAATAATAAATGTCTCTTAAACAGCCATTCAGCATATTAGAATGATTTCTGAAGGATCATGTGACACTGAAGACTGGAGTACTGATGCTGAAAATTCAGGAATAACAGGAATAAATTACATTTTAAAAGATATTCAAACAGAAAACTACTTTTAAATAGTAAAAATATTTCAAAATTGTACTGTTTTTGCTATATTTTGGATCAAATAAATGCAGACTTGGAGAGCATAAAAGACTTTTTCAAAAAACTGTAAAAATCTTACCGTTCAAAAACTTTTGATTGGTAGTGTATGTTCAGAACATTTATTTTTTTTATTTCCAGATCTCTTTATCAACACTCAAAAAATCCCAATAAATAATTTGGCAGGATATGAAGTTATGTTATGTTGACCGTCACATCATCAGAAGAGAATGTCCAATTACGCATGGAATGACTGTTTATCAGTTTGCAAGTTCAAAACATCTGTGCGCTATGTAATTGCAGTATATTAAAGTAATTCAAAATAATACTACGGAAAAGGAAATTGGAATACAAGTGGTCAGAAACAGACCTGTCTGAGGAATGCCTCCTTATTGGCCAGTTCGTTTTCCAGCTTGTCTGTGATGTCATGTAGCGAAGTAGACTCTCTCTGGGCACTGAGATAGCGCTTCTCAAGAGTCACGATCCGTTCCTCCATGTCTTCTTTCTGACACATGGCCTGTACAAACAAACACACACAAATATATTGGCAGACTGTTGGTTAGCAGCTCTCAGACACACACCTAAGATGGAGCCTGCAGGTGTAATAGTCTGCTGTCAATCAAAAGTCCTGCCCTATAATTACACACAGGCTTGAGGACAAATATGAACACAAGCAAACACACACATTCGGACACAGAGACACACACACTCGATACTCCAGGCTGCCACATCTTTCCATCAATAGCTGTATCTTCAGTCCAACAAACATTTTTCAGAATCTGTCCGGCTGTCGCTAATTATCAGTGTGACAAGGCTGTGTCAGAAACCGAAGGCAGCTGTGTTGCTACCTGGTCAGTCAGTGCAGTAACAGACTGAATTTATTATGAAAGTACCTTTTAAAAGGGACATCAGATACAAAATTCCCTTTAAATGGTGTTTGCATATAAATGTGTCTTTGCAGTATGTGGACATAACTACCCTATAATAACAAAAATCCATTCACTTCTTTTTTTTTAATCCCCAAAAACCTAAACAGTCTCAATTATCAAGCCGCTTAGATTTTCTGCGCCGTATGACGTCATAGTGCTCAGGCTCCGCCCACAATCGCTGACGGACTGTCCCATATTTGCATATTTCCACCCTCAGTCATTTGTACACTGTCCGCCATTTCCTCTGCTTTCGAGCAGCTGTAGCGACAACATCTAGTAAGCAATGCAGGTGTTTTGTATTTTGATGTAAAAGTGAAAATAGGAGTCTTCATTTTCTCCCGACATCAGAGCCACTGAGGACGCAGTGGATTCGTTTTGTTTTTGATGGTGACACACCACCGAATACATACAAATCTAAAGAGAGGGGCGGGCTAAGCAGAACTCATCATTTAAAGAGACATCCACTGAAGCGGGTCACTGTGAACAGAGCTGTTTTTGACAAGGGTGTTGTTTTGCATGACCAGTGAGGAATTGTAACCAAATTATGTGGTAGACATTTCATGAAGACCCTAAAGAATCAACTTGTGAAAAATGGGCATCTAATGTCCCTTTTAAGAAAAAAAAAATGCTTTGGATGTGCCTAATTTATGTCTGATTTGAGACACAGACTTGACATACACCCATACTGCACCTCTTTAATATCTCTCTGGTACTTGTTGTTCATATCTTCGCTCTTGATGAGGTCTTTGCGAGCCGTCTCCAGCTCCTGCTCCACTTCGGACACGCGGGAAGACAGCGAGGACATGCGCTCCTTCATTTGCGCCAGCTCGTAGTTCTGTTTTTCCAGCAGCTCCTGCAGCTCCACCACCTGACTGGCCTCGTCCCCCGACTCCATCGACCCGTTAGACAACCGCTGCAGCACAAACACACATAATACACTCACTTTTAGAGTAAGAAAATGTTCTGAGATTGATTTATTTTTGTTTTCTTAGTACACAAAAAGCACTCCCGTAGCTTCGTAACATTACAGTTAAACCACTGACATCACATGGAGTATTTTAACCATGTCCTTACTACCTTTCTGGGCCTTAAATGTGGTAGTTGTGTTGCTGTCTATGCAGGGTCAGAAAGCTCTTGGATTTCATCGAAAATATCTTAATTTGTGTTCTGAAGATGAACGAAGGTCTTATGGGTTTGGAATGACATGAGGGTGAGTAATTAATGACAGAATTTTTGGGTGAACTATTCCTTTAACACTATTTTATACAGGGTTCGTACAGATACTGTAAAATTTCAAGGACTTTTCAAGCACTACTTTTTTGATTTTCAAGGAGTTCACTTATCTCACTTATCGAACAATGTCTTCCATCTCAAATTCTAAAAAGAGAGAAATATATAAATAAAAATATACTAATTAAAAATGGCAAAAAAAAGTGAAGCACATGTGAAGCATTACTACTAAAGTACTGCAAAGTATACTACACTTTTACTATAATAAAACCACTGTTAATCTACTAAAGGGATTTGTATTTGTGTATACATTTTATTTTTTTCTTTTATTTTTAGTTTTTATAACTGTATTGCATAATTGGTTTGATGTTTTCTACTGTTTAATAAAAAAATCTGAAAAAAAAAAAGATTCACAAAATCGCTCCAAATTCCGATCTGAATCAAATAATTTGTGAACCCACAAAAAAGTCCCAATCTGAATCAAACAATTCACAATCTGCGCTCTGAATTTTCGAGCTAAAGCAAAAGATTTGTGAACCCACTCCGAATTTCCAATCTAAAAGCACCCTTTCACTCATCAATTGCTGAAAATGAATGAGTGAAGTCATGAGTTTGAATTAATTTGAGCGGATCCAGCATAAATGACTCAACTGATTTGGTTCATCTGTTCCTCTTTTCACATCTTCAACCATGTTTACACAACACTGTCAGTACTACTACTTGCCTAGCTTGATTGTTTTCTGACATCAACTGAAATAAGTGAAAAGGGTAGGATGTTTTTTGAATTGCATGAATTTTGCATGACAAAATTAAACACTTATTTCACAGATACACTGTCTTTCAATAATTCAAGCACTTTTCAAATACCTCCCTGCTAAAAAATAAAATAAAAGCTAAAACCACCCTAAGATGGTTGGCTGGTTTTAGCTGGTCATACAGCCTGGACTTAGTTGGTCACAGCTGGTCAACAGGCTGGTTTTAGAGGGGTTTTGGCCACTTTCTTAGCTGGTCAGACTGGGAAACCAGCTAGAACAACCAGCTAAAACCAGCTTGACCAGCTTAAACCAGCTAAGACCAGCCAATCAGCTTAGGCTGGTTTTAGCAGTGCTCTTCAGGAATATTGCTATCTTCAAAGGTTTTCCAGGCCTTAAATTTCAAAAAGTCAAATAAATACAGCACACTGATAATTTCTTAATGAAAGAAAATAGCTATAATTAATATATTATACTAGTTATATTAGTTGCAGCTAGTTCATCCATTCATTCACTGAAACTGTCATTTAGCACAGCCCTCTTTATTCGGACTGCTGAATTCCCAGCATGCACATTTGTGTCTGTTCAGTCTAATTGCATTCTCAGTGTGTGAAACAGAGGCTCAGTAGATCTTTCCTCTGCCATGCCTAAAATAAAGATTTCTGTCACAAATTCACACTAAAACTTGACACGTCTTCTGTTGCACTAAAATTAGACTTTATATCCTGTTTAATTTATGGTGCAGACACCAAGACAGAAGGGTGATAAAATCATTTGCAGAGCACACAGAATTTACTCCGTCAAAGCTGTGAAGCCACAAGAGATCGGCACGACTTCAGCTGTGGAAGGGTCTGTGATCGTAAATAGATGAGAATGACAAGACAAAGAATAGCCTGTGGTTTATTCTGGAGCGGCTGTAGGGCCTGATAATGACTCAGTCTCACTTTTTTCACTCCCTCTCGCTGTCTTTTTCTTTCTTTTTCTCTGTCTGGATCTATTTAGGAGGGTCATATTTGTTTGTTAGGTACAGGCAAAGCCACTGACCTCTGGACCCATGCATCAGTGCCAGAAGCCCTGGATATCGTCAGCACTGCTACTAAATCTATCAAGCATCATGGGAGATTAATTTAGCCAATTGAGATATACTGTCAAAGTGCCAACCTTTATCTTTTACGAGGTTACTGTCACCTTGCCAACACAATCTACTGCAGCACACGGCGCCCACCGGTGACAGCGAGAGGAGGATGATTCTTCTCTCATCTTGTTATCTTTTTATCAGGAGTGTGAGGCAAGATTCTTCTACGACTGGTTTAACGACACATTATATGTGATCCAGAAATAGAGTTTGGCAGGATGAGCCCCACACTTTTAAACAGTAGTGTATAAATAAAGCATAATCATAAAGCAAAATCTGACTGTTGAGAGACCATTAGCCACGGCAGTTTACAGTCAAGTCCCCCACCTTTCCATGAACTTTCTGGGCATCAGTTCCCTCCAACAAGTCCTCGGCTCCGTCTCCAGACGCCACCTTCCTCTGAATGTGGGCATTCTGCTCTCTTAAGGCCACAATCTGCAAAAACACAATAAAGAGAGAGTTAATCAGCAGATAATAACCAGCAATATTAATATCAAAACACACTGTACTGTGTTGTTTGGTAGGACAATTTATGCCAACCATGGGCAGACCAAATCTTATTTTTCCTGGAGAGTGTTTTTTGTATAGTGTGCATATATAATGTTCATTCTCATGAAACTGCAAGCGCACAGAAAAACGTCATCATAAATCAAACTTAGACAGCTTAGAATTGTTCATTTCATATATGTAGGACATCAGTTTTCCATCAGTATCAAGGGCACACAATACTATACCTCTCGGCATGAATGTTGGAAACAGGCGGCTCTAACTGATCATTTAACAACCTAACTTAACAATTTGTTACAGCTGCAGGACCAACTAAACTGGATTTCCACATAAAAGTCTTAAAGGAACAGCAGCAGCATTTTCGATTATTACAGAGAGAAAGGGGTTTAAAAAACTAACTTTTTTGAACGAGTTCCATTTTATTACAGGGTCTAACCCATTTAAGTGTTTCTACAGAGATTTCACATGACACCTTACATTGCTGTCACAAGACTAGAAGTATGAAATCAAATGTGAGAGACAGAGTTAACATTCTGAAGTGATCTCACAGGATTTCATATGTCAGTTATAGACAAGTTGTGGTAAATGTATGCATTTTTACAGGTTTGTGAAGCACAACTTAATCGCATTGTGAAGATCACACGAGAAGTGACAAGAGACAGCTTTAGTGTCAATTACGTCAAGTGTAAATGTGACCCTCTCTTATGCATGTGTATGAGAGTTGGCCAGAAGCAATAGTTAAAAAGTTAGTTGACCCAAAAATGAAAATTCTGTCATTAATTACTCACCCTCATGTGGTTCCAAACCTGTAAGACCTTTGTTCATTTTCAGAACACAAATTAAGAGTTTTTAAATTAAGAGAGAATTTAAGAGTACCACGATGCATGTGTGTCAAAGACTGACACAGAACAGTAAAAATTGTTGAATAAAGTAGTTATTTCTGTTTTCTTTGTGCACAGTATTCTCGTAGCTTCATAAAATCCACTTGAACCACTATTGTCACACAGACTATTTTAACAATGTCCTTACTACCTGTCTGGGCCTTGAACGTGGTAGTTGTGTTGCTGTCTATGCAGGGTCAGAAAGCTCTTGGGTTTCATCACAACTATATTCTTTTGTGTTCTGAAGATAAACTAAGGTCTTACAGGTTTAGAACAACATGACGGTGAGTTTTTATTTTTGTGTGAACCAACCCTTTAAAAAAGCTTGCAGCCTGATCTCATTAAAAACTAAACCATTTTACAAGGTGATGATTTTGTATGAATTCATACAATGCAATTCATACATAAGCAATTTTTAGAACAATAAGTATGAAGGTCCACCTTAAACCCACAACTAAACCTAACCAATAGTGGGTCACAACCAGATTGTACAAAAATGTATGAACTCAAACTAATTAGCCACCAATTAAAACGTATCGTGAGTCTAAGTAGCAACATGGGCAAAACCAAAGAGCTGTCAAAAGACACAAGAGACAAAATTGTAGACCTTCACAAAGCTGGAAAGGGCTACGGGGCAATTGCCAAGCAGCTTGTAAAAAGGACAACTGTTGGAGCAATTGTCAGAAAATGGAAGAGGCTAATGATGACTGTCAATGTCCCTCGGACTGGGGCCCCACGGAAGATCTCTTCTGAAGAATCAGCCCAGAACTACACGGGAGGAGCTGGTCAATGCCGTGAAGAGAGCTGGGACCATCGTTTCCAAGGCTACTATCAGTAATACACTAAGACGTCATGGTTTAAAATCTTGCATTGTACGGAAGGTTCCCCTGTTTAAGTCAGCCCATGTCCAGGCCCGTCTGAAGTTTGCCAGGGACCATCTGGATGATCCAGAGGAGTCATGGGAGAAAGTCCTGTGGTCAGATGAGACCAAAATAGAACTTTTTGGTCTTAACTCCATTCGCCGTGTTTGGAGGAAGAAGAATAATGAGTATCATCCCAATAATACCATACCTACAGTGAAGCATGGGGCTGGAAGCATCATGCTCTGGGGGTGTTTTTCTGCACAGGGGACAGGACGACTGCACTGTATTAAGGAGAGGATGAACGGGGCCATGTATTGTGACATACTGGGCAAAAACCTCCTTCCCTCAGTTAGAGCATTAAAGATGGGTCGTGGCTGGGTCTTCCAACATGACAATGACCCAAAGCACACAGCCAGGAAAACCAAGGAGTGGCTCCATAAGAAGCATATCAAGGTTCCGGAGTGGCCAAGCCAGTCTCCAGACCTAAATCCAATAGAAAATCTTTGGAGGGAGCTGAAACTCTGTGTTGCTCAGCGACAGCCCCGAAACCTGACAGATTTAGAGAAGATCTGTATGGAGGAGTGGGCCAAAATCCCTCCTGCAGTGTGTACAAACCAGGGGCTGGATTCACGAATATCTTCTTAAGAAATAAATTAAGAAATTTCTTAAGATAAATTCTACGAAGTTCGTAAGAATGTTCTTATGTGCAATTCTTGAACAAATCTTAAGAAGTTCTCAAATATGTTCTTAAGAACATCTTAAGAAAAAAAAAATGATACATCTACCTGAGTGAATACATGGCTGAAGACGCATTTATAAACACTTCAACGTCTTTTTTGCGGTTTCGGCAGATTATCCTAATAATCATAAGCACGCACATTTTCATCACGACATTGACTGGCGCTCGGCTTTATGTTTTTAATGCGCCGTGTTTTTGAACCGTTACTTTTAAAGGGTCTGTCTTAAGCTTTGGTGATCAGTTTTATTCACTTTTGTGTTGTTTTTGTTCCCTCGTCCGAATGAACGCTTAAGGTATGTGTGTGCGCTGCTACAGCAAACGCGTCCTGCACATATGCGCTAAATACGGCCAAAGATTATGTCGTAGGCTATTTATCGGCCAAGTAAAATAAAAAAATGTTTAATTAAATCTCCCTATCTGACTTGATTTTGTAGAGTTGCTACTAAGTTTTGATGTCGGCAAAAAGTAGGGTCATACATAGGCTAATCATGACAGATCATTGTTTACATTATCAGTCATGTCACTTCAGCGAACTCATGCTCATCTCTATTAATAGTCCTAATATGTATTATATGTAGCTAGTAGTGTTGCAATGCTTAAATATAACCGTTAATTTGAAATAACCCAATAAATTAATTAAATAATTATTACTATTTGGGATTTAAGACAAGTCTTGGGTTATCCTAACTTTCAGAAGTTATTTACAATGGTTTTTAAGAAGATTCTTTTCAAGAATTAGAATTTTCTTAATTTTTGTCCTAAGAACAATCTTAAGTAAAAAGATAAGAATATTCTTAAGACAATTTTTTTGGGAATACAAAATATTCTTAACTTTTTTCTTATTTTAAAAATTAAGAAGAAAATGGCAGTTAAGAAGAAAATTCTTCTTAAGAATGTTTCGTGAATCTGGCCCCTGGTGAAGAACTACAAGAACCGTTTGACCTCTGTAATTGTTAACAAAGGCTTCTGTACCAAATATTAAAAAAATTTAACTTATTATTATATTAATACTTATTTGACACAGTAATTCACAAATAAATTGTTAAAAAAAATCATACAGTGTGATTTCCGGATTTTTATTTTTAGATTCTGTCTCTCACAGTGGAAATGCACCTATGCTGAAAATTGTAGACCCCTCCATGATTTCTAAGTAAGAGAACTTGCAAAATCACAGGGTGATCAAATACTTATTGACCTCACTGTACATGCATAGATAATTAAATTGTTCAAACTCATAACTGTATTATCGGTACCCTACTCTTGCTTGCAATTCCAGAAAAATCTCCCTTTCAAAAATGTACATTACTTGGTGCCACCACAATCAATATACTGTAGATGCTCGATTGTAACACCACGGTGGTTTCATATATACTATAATACTCAAATGATTACCAGTGGATCAAATAAAAACTCTGAACTTTTTATACTTTTATACTACACTGACCACCACTCTATCTTACCCTATATGTAAGTTATGAAATGCTGTATATCTAGACCAGCACAAAACTGCCACAGCCCAATAAATGTAAAACTGCAGCGCATTCAAATATAGCAGCAGAAGTTGCTGACCGTGGCCGCTGGCATATGCTCCCTTATAAAATAACCTAGTATTCTTCCAGGAGCATCTCTAAAGCAGGTTATCTGACTGATGAGCACTGTCACACCAACACACATTGTGTTCTCTCCAGGCTAAAGGGCATTGGGAGATTATTCCACACCCACGTCGACACGCTCTGTCCACTGCGAGTTCAGAGAAAGCAGGATAGATGGACGGATATAAGGAAGACATCCGCTTCACTTTGTTTGGTTTATCGCCGCTCGCCACGCATTCCTTTAATGAGGCGGCAATTAAGGGCTTCGCGCTTTTGAAGGCTCAGAAAGGGAATTGTCTGCCATTTTTCGAGGCCTGGAGATCAAACAATCCCGCACCTTCTGACTCGCACAAAGAGCCAGAATATTGAGTCAACTTGCAAATGAAGGTAAATGAGAAGTGGAGGCCCAATGAAAGTGAGCATGTCTGCTTTGATGTTGTTCATTTGGTCTCATCAAAGCAGAACGCGTACAAGCCCGACTGTGCCTGAAACGCTGGTTTGTTTCAAACAGAAGACAACTACTTCACAGAAACCTGATTCATCTCTGTGGCTCAACTGAATGGGTCGTGTAAAACAACATTTTACTCCCTCTAATGCTGAAATATTAACGTGAACTTGAAATTGAGATGGTGCACAGATGAAGAACTCATAATACTGAGATTGCATAAGAGCTAATATAAGTGAAAGATATACTCGAATAAAACCTAGGAATTGAATAGTATTATGCCGATAACTGTTTACAATCTAGTATATCTTCTATACTGCATATGGTTTTTATTTTTTTATATAGTATTTGAAACAATATGTAGTATGCAACAATAAATGTTTCACATATAGCATGCTACACTTTTCACATTAACTAATTACACTGCATTCATTGAACAACAGACAGGATAACAGTTCTGGTACTTTATTGCTTAATTGGTTCATTCATTTTTCTAATGTATCAACAGTTTCCAGTTTCTCCAAGTTGCTTTTAATAAAAGTAATTTTAAATTGTTTAAATTATAGCAGAAAAAATCTAGGTTATATCTAAGTTATATCTATATCTAGGTTGAGTTAAAAAGTCAAAAATTTTAAGAACCATTGTCATTGTGTGTTTTGGTTCTACACGTAATAGGTTGCCTGAGTATTTGTTCACTTCCAGACCAAAAATTTAAAGATAATGTACTCACCCCCTTGTCATCCAAGATGTTTATGTCTTTCTTTCTTCAGTCATAAAGAAATTATGTTTTTGAGGAAAACATTTCAGGATTTTTCTCCATGTAGTGGACTTCAATGGTGCCCTGAGTTTGAATGTCCAAAATGTAGTTTAAATGCAGCTTCAAATGATCCCAAATGTGCTTGTAAACTATCCCAGCCGAGGAAGAAGTGTCTTATCTAGTGAAGCAATGTTTTGTTTTGTTTTATTATTATAACTTATATACTTTTTAACCTCAAACGCTTGTTTTGTCATCTTGTTTTATCACACAACTTCAAAATTATCCTACATGACTGTTTTACATTTTTAGTTAAGGTTGTTTGATCATCTTTGCATGTTCACTTTACAAACACTGGGTCGGTACTTCTGCAGCGATGTAGGATGATTTTGAAATGAATTTTAAAGTTGAGGGACAAAATAAGATGGGAGTTTTTCGACCCTAGCAAGAGCAAGACTAGATGAGCGTTTGAGGTTAAAAAGTATATCACTTGTAATTTAAAAAGAATAAATCGTTAAAATTGTTTCGCTAGATAAGACCCTTCTTCCTCAGCTGGGATCGTTCACAACCACATTTGGGATTGTTTAAAGCTGCATTTAAACTGCATTTTGGAAGTTCAAATTCAGGGCACTATAGAAGTCCAGTATATAGAGAAAAATACTGAAATGTTTACCTCAAAAAACATAATTTCTTTACAAATAAAGAAAGAAAGACATGAACATCTTGGATGACAAGGGGGTGAGTACATTATCTGTAAATTTTTGTTCTGAAAGTGAACGTCTCTTTTATGTTTTTTTTAATTATTATTTAGAGGTAGTTTAAGAAGTATGTCCTATAATTTCAAAGACTGCTCACACAGACAGAACAGATCTTAAATAATCTGCAATAAAGTGCAATGTGACATCTGTGCTTCTCCCGTCTGGAAAAGCACCAGCCACCGCTGTATTCTGAACATTCAACTCTCTCTGCCATTCACTAAGATGTGTAAATGTCCTTTTATAACATCAATGAACAGTTATTGAAATGCATTAGGTTTTGAATGACTACTAATATTAATAAATAAACATTTTCAGGGAAGTAACCTTGGGCAGCTTCCAAGTTCACTTCCAAAATAAGAATGTCCTGATAATTCACTCACCCTCCATTTCATCCAAGATGTTCATGTCTTTCTTTCTTCAGTCACAAAGAAATGAAGGTTTTTGAGGAAAACATTGCAGGATTTTTCTCCATATAGTGGACTTCTGAGGTTGAAGATCCAAATTGCACTTTCAGTGCAGCTTCAGATAGCTTTACATGATCCCAGCCAAGGAAGAAGGGTTTTGTCTAGTGAAATATGCACTACGGTTCAAAAAGGTACAGTGCTTTGCAAAAGTATTCATACCCCTTCATTTTTTTTTCCACATTTTGTTTTGTTGCAGCATTATGTTAAACTGCTTTAAATTCGTTTTTCCCCACATCAATTTACACTCCATACACCATAATAATGGCAAAGCAAAAACCAGATTTGCAAATTTTACAAATTTATTACAAATAAAACACTGAAATAAGTACATTGCATAAGTATTCATACCCTTAACTCAGTACATAGTTGAAGCACCTTTACAGCCTCAAGTCTTTTTGGGTATGATGTGACAAGCTTTGCACATCTGCATTTGGCAATTATCTGCCATTCTTTGCCTCACCTTTTCACCTCTCAAGCTCTGTCAGCTTGGATGGGGGCTGGCAGACATTTTCTAGAGTCCTAGTTGTTCAAATCGTCTTCCATTATGGATAAAGGAGGCTACATGCTTCTGTGAACCTTCAATGCAGCAGATTTTTTTCTGAACTCTTCCCTAGATCATTGCCTTAATGCAAGTCTGTCACTGAGCTCTACAGACAGTTATCTTGACCTCAGGATTTGGTTTTTGCTCTGATATGCATTTTCAGCTGTTAGACCTTTTCTAAAAGAGGTGTGTGCCTTTCTAAATCATACTCTTTCAAATGAATTTGCCACAGTTTAACTCCACTCGAAGTGTAGTAACATCTAGAAGCAATATGAATGCTCCTGAGCTAAATTTCGAGTGCCCCAGAAAAGGGTATGAATACTTATGCAACAGGATCTTTTCATTTTTTTATTTTTAATAAATTTGCACAAATGTTAAAAACCTATTTTTTGCTTTGCCATTATGGAGTAGGGAGTGTAGATTGATGTGGGAAAAAAGTAGTTTAAAATAAGGCAGCAACATAACAAAATGTGAAAAAAAAAGAAAGGGTATGAATAATTTCGCAAGGCACTGTAGGGTGGGGCGAAAAACTCCATCTCATTTTCTCCTACTACTTCAAAGTCGCCCAACGTCATTATTTTACCTTTTTTCATAAAGGGCGATTGTAAAGGTACTTCAGCCTACGTCATGCATTACCTTTCCAACGTGACTACGTAATGCATGCAAGTTGTGGAAGCAGAGCTAGTGCAAGATAAGCATTTGTGGTTAAAAAGTATATAAATTTAATTTTTTTTTAGAAAATAACCGATCATTTTGCTAGACAAGTCCCTTATTCCTCGGCTGGGATCGTGTAGAGCCCTTTGAAGCTGCATTGAAACTGCAATTTGGACCTTCAGACTGTTGGCCACCATAGAAGTCCACTATATGGAGAAAAATCCTGGAAGGCTTTCCTCAAAAAACTTAATTTCTGTGCGACTGAAGAAAGAAAGACACGAACATCTTGGATGACATCGTCAGGAAATCATCCAATGTTTATTCTGAAACTGAACTTCTCAATTTAATAGCAGCATCAATTAAAATCCTTCAGTTTTTTAATACACAGAAATAAAACTCATAGCAAGTCTTTTACTTAGTTGACGCACACTCACCTAGTTGACATTGCCGAAATGTAAGTGAAAATGTTCTAATCAATATGTTTGCTGTTGGTTTTGATTTGTGGCATCTTTAGATGTTTTTACATACAGTATGATTTATTTATTTTCTGTCTTTTAGATAACTGCTTTCACCTCTTCTTTTCTCTCCTCTCCGTCTGTCTTGCTCTTTGATCGGAGGTGGCCCTCTCTCATGACCAGATGAGATCAGATAAGTGTTAATTCAGAAATGCTAACATTATGATACACGGCAGAACTCACAGTGCAATCAAAATTAGTACACACAATCTCAACATAAAGGTAAAAAAGTTATTTGGCTCTTGTTAAGAACTTTAAAGCTCTTTCAGCTAGAACTGCACCATCTGGACTGCAAGCACTAGAATAAACACACAATAAAATAAACAATGTACTATTTGCTCTGTTGCATTTCACACGAATCAGATCAAGCAAAAACAACACACCACAGCAACAAATAAAAAATGTATAACATGCCTAATGAGTTTATTTAACTTCTTTTTGGTGCCTCACCTCCTGATTGGCTACGGCCAACTCCTCCTCCAAGGCAGAGACCCTCTCTAGTGACACCCGCAATCTTTCTCGTACCTGAACGAAACACAAAAATCCATTATTCACTGTTTAGCAAGGCTGAGATTGTTGTTGAGATTGAGATTGAGATTGTTTTAGAATTAAATTTAAATTATGGCTGCAAAACAATGCAGAAATGAATGAAGTAGAATTAAACTGAATACAATTGAAAGTGTTCAAATTTATTATGAATGAAGTGGTATTTGCTAAGCATTATATGATATATTTTATGATCAATAAATGAACTGTCCACTGTATACATTTTGTTTTTTAATGTAAAATAAAAACTTTAAACTTATATAAAAATTTTGTCTTACAACTAATTATATGTCATTGCACAGTTTTTGAAATTTCTATAGAGAGGAGAACATGCGAACTGTAAAATAATCTGAATAAAAACACTCTAATCAGTCTCTCTGGTGACCTGTTTGATCACTGGAATCATTTCTGTGGGTCTGGTCCTCCATCACTGGACAGTCAGTGGTCACTAAAACTTTGGTCCCATAAATCACAAGCAATTTCCTGCCGTCCGTTACCTAACGCCTTATAAATGACACTGTCTGCAGAAGGCCGCAGAATGGATTACAGCTAGATGAACTGCCACACATGGGCTTAATCCATAAATAAAACACCACAGTGGGACAGTGGGTCGTAGTGTTTAATAAATGTACCTTCACCTCACTGTCCAAAAGCCAGAAGAGTAAACTGTTAGATAATATTATTTTGGTTACTAAGATTGATCAGTTGGCCTATATGCATTATATGGGTTAAACATCATTAGGTTTGTGGAACTGTACATTTGTAACCCTGGACTATAAAACCAATCTTAAGTAGCATGGGTATATTTGTAGCAATAGCCAAAAATACATTGTATGGGTCAACATTACCAATTTTTCTTTTATGTCAAAAATTATTAGAATATTAAGATCATGTTCCATGAAGATATTTCGTACATTTCCTACAGTAAATATATCAAATAATACTGTTATTTATTTTTGCATACTCTAATAGTTGTATCTTAGCCAAATATTCTCATATCCTACTGAACATACATCAATGGAAAGCATGTTTATTTAGCTTTCAGATGATGTATAAATCTCTATTTCAAAAAATTGACCCTAATGACTGGTTTTGTGGTCCAGGGTCACATTTGATATGTCACGTGTGAATCTAGCAGTTTTTTTTATCTTTGCAATGCACTCTGAATTCAACAAGAAGAAACAGGAACCTCACCAGTTGTTGATTTGATGGTTTACCTTCTCATCCAGTGCTTTGTGGTGCTCAAAAAGGGACTTAAGGGCTTTGAGGACCTCCACCTCACTGGAGACCCCCGAAGGAGACTGGGCCTGTCGTTTTACAACCGTCATGCGTAGGGAACGTTCGTGCCTCGAAACCAAACACTCCAAATGCTCCAACAGCAGCTGTGAACATAAAAGGAGCCAGTCTCATGACGTTTATCATTACAATCCTCCATCACTATTCGAAGCAGAAGAATTAAGACTGAAACTAAATGTAAAATTAACAAATGAAGATGGAAATTAAATTTAAAACAACTCAATTTATCAACTAATCTAAAGCTAAAACTACAGCTACATATAAAACTAATACTAGTTCTAAAACTAAATCTGAAATCTAAAACAAAATGTAAAGCTTAAATTAAAACTGAAATCAAATCTAAAAGATAAATCCACCCAAAATCTAAATGTAGTAATTGATCTAAAACTGAAACTAAATCTAAAATTAACAACTGAAGATGGAAATTAAATCTAAAACAACTACATTTATCAGCTAATCTAAAGTTAACACTACAGCTACATATAAAACTCATACTAGTTCTAAAACTAAATCTGAAATCTAAAACAAAATGTAAAGCTTAAATCAAAAATAAAATTAAATCTAAAAGATAAATCCACCCATAATTCAAAATGTAGTAATTGATCTAAAACTGAACCTAAATCTTAACCCACAATTAAAATTGTAAACTAAAAACAAAATGTAAACTAAAACTGAACTTACAACTTAACCCAAAATTTATATTACAACTAAATATAAACCTAAATTCTAAAACTAAAGCTAAATCAAAAACTTAATCTAAAATGTAATAATAAACTAAAGTTAAATATAAAACTAAAGCTTAAGCTAATCTAAAGCTAAAACTACAGCTACATATAAAACTTAATCTAAAATGTAATAATAAACTAAAGTTAAATATAAAACTAAAGCTTAAGCTAATCTAAAGCTAAAACTACAGCTACATATAAAACTAATACTAATTCTAAAACTAAATCTGAAATCTAAAACAAAATGTAAAGCTTAAATCTAAATATAAAACCACTCTAAAACTAAAGCTTAAGCTAAATCTAAAGCTAAAACTACAGCTACATATAAAACTTAATCTAAAATGTAATAATAAACTAAAGTTAAAATATAAAACTAAAGCTTAAGCTAAATCTAAAGCTAAAACTACAGCTACATATAAAACTAATACTAGTTCTAAAACTAAATCTGAAATCTAAAACAAAATGTAAAGCTTAAATTAAAACTGAAATCAAATCTAAAAGATAAATCCACCCAAAATCTAAATGTAGTAATTGATCTAAAACTGAAACTAAATCTAAAATTAACAACTGAAGATGGAAATTAAATCTAAAACAACTACATTTATCAGCTAATCTAAAGTTAAAACTACAGCTACATATAAAACTCATACTAGTTCTAAAACTAAATTTGAAATCTAAAACAAAATGTAAAGCTTAAATCAAAAATAAAATTAAATCTAAAAGATAAATCCACCCAAAATTCAAAATTTAGTAATTGATCTAAAACTGAACCTAACTAAAAACTGTAAACTAAAAACAAAATGTAAACTAAAACTGAACTTACATCTTAACCCAAAATTTATATTACAACTAAATATAAACCTAAATTCTAAAACTAAAGCTAAATCAAAAACTTAATCTAAAATGTAATAATAAACTAAAGTTAAATATAAAACTAAAGCTTAAACTAATCTAAAGCTAAAACTACAGCTACATATAAAACTTAATCTAAAATGTAATAATAAACTAAAGTTAAATATAAAACTAGAGCTTAAGCTAAATCTAAAGCTAAAACTACAGCTACATATAAAACTTAATCTAAAATGTAATAATAAACTAAAGTTAAATATAAAACTAAAGCTTAAGCTAAATCTAAAGCTAAAACTACAGCTACATATAAAACTTAATCTAAAATGTAATAATAAACTAAAGTTAAAATATAAACCTAAAGCTTAAGCTAACTCTAAAGCTAAAACTACAGCTACATATAAAACTTAATCTAAAATGTAATAATAAACTAAAGTTAAATATAAAACTAAAGCTTAAGCTAACTCTGAAGCTAAAACTACAGTTACATATAAAACTTAATCTAAAATGTAATAATAAACTAAAGTTAAAATATAAAACTAAATCTTAAGCTAAATCTAAAGCTAAAACTACAGCTACATATAAAACTAATACTAATTCTAAAACTAAATCTGAAATCTAAAACAAAATGTAAAGCTTAAATCTAAATATAAAACCACTCTAAAACTAAAGCTTAAGCTAAATCTAAAGCTAAAACTACAGCTACATATAAAACTTAATCTAAAATGTAATAATAAACTAAAGTTAAAATATAAAACTAAAGCTTAAGCTAAATCTAAAGCTAAAACTACAGCTACATATAAAACTAATACTAATTCTAAAACTAAATCTGAAATCTAAAACAAAATGTAAAGCTTAAATTAAAACTGAAATCAAATCTAAAAGATAAATCCACCCAAAATCTAAATCTAGTAATTGATCTAAAACTGAAACTAAATCTAAAATTAACAACTGAAGATGGAAATTAAATCTAAAACAACTACATTTATCAGCTAATCTAAAGTTAAAACTACAGCTACATATAAAACTCATACTAGTTCTAAAACTAAATCTGAAATCTAAAACAAAATGTAAAGCTTAAATCAAAAATAAAATTAAATCTAAAAGATAAATCCACCCATAATTCAAAATGTAGTAATTGATCTAAAACTGAACCTAAATCTTAACCCACAATTAAAATTGTAAACTAAAAACAAAATGTAAACTAAAACTGAACTTACAACTTAACCCAAAATTTATATTACAACTAAATATAAACCTAAATTCTAAAACTAAAGCTAAATCAAAAACTTAATCTAAAATGTAATAATAAACTAAAGTTAAATATAAAACTAAAGCTTAAGCTAATCTAAAGCTAAAACTACAGCTACATATAAAACTTAATCTAAAATGTAATAATAAACTAAAGTTAAATATAAAACTAAAGCTTAAGCTAATCTAAAGCTAAAACTACAGCTACATATAAAACTTAATCTAAAATGTAATAATAAACTAAAGTTAAATATAAAACTAAAGCTTAAGCTAATCTAAAGCTAAAACTACAGCTACATATAAAACTTAATCTAAAATGTAATAATAAACTAAAGTTAAAATATAAAACTAAAGCTTAAGCTAAATCTAAAGCTAAAACTACAGCTACATATAAAACTAATACTAATTCTAAAACTAAATCTGAAATCTAAAACAAAATGTAAAGCTTAAATCTAAATATAAAACCACTCTAAAACTAAAGCTTAAGCTAAATCTAAAGCTGAAATCTAAAACAAAATGTAAAGCTTAAAACAAAATATAAAACCATTCTAAAACTAAGGCTAAATCAAAAACGTAATTTAAAATGTAATAATAAACTAAAGCTAACTATAAAACTAAAGCTTAAGCTAAATCTGCAACTAACGCTTACGCTAAATCTAAAGCTAAAACTACAGCTACATATAAAACCAATACTAATATTAATTCTAAAACTAAATCTGAAATCTAAAACAAAATGTAAAGCTTAAATCTAGATATAAAACCATTCGAAAAAACTAAAGCTTAAGCTAAATCTAAATCTGAAATCTAAAACAAAATATAAAACCATTCTAAAACTAAGGCTAAATCAAAAACCTAATATAAAATGTAATAATAAACTAAAGTTAAATATAAAACCTAAGCTTAAGATAAATCTAAAGACAAAGTTAAAAACATACATTGATCTAAAACTAATTTATAAATAAACAAAACTACAGCTAAATATAAATCTAATACTAAAACTACATTAAAAGCTGAAAGTAAAACTTAATCTAAAACTGAATTTAAAAGTCTCATACTGCAAAATAAGGTCAGTTTTTTCGTTATGTCGCTAAACCCTCAAGGACATTCTTCACTTGAAAATTAATGGCATGTGCTTAACACACCATTTTGTCTTTTCTCATTTTACAAGGGAACCCTTTCAGATGGATAACAACATTACACACAAGAAAAGCCATTACATTACTTGAAACAATAAAGCAGACACAACAAATTGAAACCCCCTGGACCCGGCACAAAGGAGATTATGTTAATGTGGTTACTCTCTGCTCTGGTACATGGCATAAAAAATCAATTCGGCCCCAAAGTCCCAAGGACACCGTGGAGAGAGAGAGAGAACCGTCTGGCTTTAGATGAGCAAAGTGGACATAGATTACTATGGATGGAGAGACCAAAGAAAAGGTGCTTATGTTGTTTTGAAATACACTTGCTCAGAAAACCTGCTTAGAATGATGCTGAATTGCATCTCAAGCCGGATGCAGAATATCCCTACTCGATATCTCTGACTAATTGCGAGGATAAAAATGTTATTTATTTCGCAAGTGTACGATTATCAACAGAGAGAAATATTAAACATTTGTCTCTGTAAATTTATACTAAACATGTTACATTATCATATAATTAGGAACTTTGATTAATTAATGCATTGTATTTGTTTAAAAGTGACCATACAACACCCTGGGTGTCATGTTGATGTGCAATCAAACACCCACAAAAAAACTAAATATGAAACTAATAAAGATTAAAAGTAAAAACTAGCTAAATCTAAAGAACAACAAACGAATGCTAAAACTATATTTAAACTTAAATAAAAAAAAAAATACTAAAACTAAATCCATAAACCAAATCTAAAATGAGTACTTAATCAAAAACTAAAACTAAATTAAAAACTTAAATAAAAGTAGCTAATACTAAAAATAAACCCATCAAGTAAATAAAACTGAAAAAGAATACATAACCAAAAACTAAAGCTAAATTTAAAACTTAAATAAAAGTAATTATTAGCAAAACTAAACCCCTAAACTCAATGAAATCTAAAATTATTCCTTAATCAAAAACTAAAACTAAATTTAAACCTTTAAGTAACTAATACTTAAACTAAACCTATAAACTAAATGAAATCTAAAATTAATATTAAATCAACAACTAAAACTAAATTTAAAACATAAATAAACATAACTTATACTAAAACCTTTAAACTTAAATAAATTTTATATAATACTTAATCAAAAACTAAACCCAAAATTTAAAACCTAACAAAAAGACCTAAGGTAAAACTAAACCCTTAAACTAAATGAAATCTAACATTAATACTTAATCAAAAACTACAACTAAATTTAATACCTAAATAAAAATAACTAATAACTAACTAATACTACAACTAAACCCTTAAACGAAATAAAATTTAACATTAATACCTGATCAAAAACTAAAACTACATTTAAAACTTAAACAAAAGTAACAAATACTACAGCCAAACCCTTAAGAAATCAAAATCTAAAATTAATACCTAATCAAAAACTAAAGCTAATTTTAAAACGTAAATAAATGTAATTAATACTAAAACTAAAACCCTTAAACTAAATGAAATCTGCAAGTAATACTTGTCAAAACAAACTAAACTAAAGCTAATTTTAAAACTTTCACTAATACTACAACTAAACCCTTAAACTAAATAAAATTTTACATTAATACCTAATCAAAAACTAAAACTAAATTTAAAAATGCAATAAAAATGACTAATACTAGTATTAAATATACAATACTTAATCAAAAACTAAAACTAATTTTAAAATAAAAAAGAACTAATACTAAATAAAACTAAATCAAATATAAAATGAATAAACTAAATGTAAAACTTAAACAAAAAATGATAAATCTAACTTAATCCAAAACTGAAACTAAATTTAAAACTTAAGCAAAAATGACGAATCTAAACCCTTAAACTAAATGAAATCTAACATTAATACTTAACCAAAAACTAAAACTAAATTTAAAACTTAAAGTTTTACTTTAAGTTTTAAACTTTATACTAAAACTAACTTTATACTAAAACTAAACCCTTTAACTAAGCTTACGCTAAACTAACACTTAGTCTAAAAATAATTATAAAACTAAAATGCTACCTACAACTAAAGCTAAAACTAGATATAAAACTAAATATAAACCTCAAATTAACCTTAAGCATAAGTTAATACTGATACTAATCCAAAAATAAAGTTAAAGCTAAAGCTAAAACTAGAATAAATGCAAAACAAAAACAATAGCTAAAAGAATGTGGTTGTTTATTTCTGCGAAATTCCGATTTTCCAAGTAGGGAGTTCAACTTCGAGTGGAGTCACCAAGTAGCTAGTTGGAAATTCAGAGTTTTCCAGTGAAATGTAAAGCAGCATTAGGGCTGCAGCAGCACATGTACCTGCCTGAGGGCTGTACTGGCAGTACTGTAGCATTGCTGCTCTAGAGACCTATAGAGAAGCTGACCTTTCTATTTCTGCTCAGTTCCTTGCTCTCTCATTCATAACCCTCGGTCTGTGCCAGCCTCTGTCTTTCCCAGCGCCAGCTCAGCACTAAAACAACCCCTATAGCCGGATAATGCAGGTTAGGTTTCTCTCTCTCCCTCTGCGTGTGTCTGTTTTGGTGGATCAGATTCACACTGGTGCCGTCAGTAGACACAGCCATTAGCTAATACATGCATCTCAGAATTGATCTTAAATCAATATATGTACAGTAACATTGTGTCATTTTACTTGAGAAGGCATCCTGTGTAAAAGTACATTGCATCAACCTGCCTCATTTTTTTCTGTTAAAGGGATAGTTCATCTAAAAATTAAAATTCTGTCATTAATTACTCACTCTCATGGTGTTCCAAACCCGTAAGTCCTTCGTTCATCTTCAGAACACAAATTAAGGTATTTTTGATGAAATCCAAGAGCTTTCTGACCCTGCATAGACAGCAGTGCAACTGACGTTCAAGGCCCAGAAAGGTAGTAAGTACATCATTAAAATAGTCTTAAAATATCTTAATTTGTGTAGAATTATGGGTTTGGAATGACATGAGAGTAAGTAATTAATGACAGAATTCATTTTTGGGTGGACTATCCCTTTAATATTGCATTTTCATGACCTCATCTCCCCTTACTTACTTCACTTACTAAGTTTTATTTTCTTTCTTTGTCATTGATTCTGACTGTTTGACAGCATTTGATATTGTATGACCACAAGCACACCAACTATTTTTTCCACTTTATAAAGAAAAGTTTATTAGTAAAGATATTAAAACCACTTTTAAAACTTTTATGGAATGTTTATGGTACCCAAACTGGGACGCAGTCTCAAAATGATTAAGATATGACCTTTTCCATAATGACTGATGCATTGCAGAGTCTCTCTAGACCAGCTTCGGGTTAAATACTTCACTCGCGGTCGCATTAGCTGTTCCCTGTGTAAGATTAGAAACTCTGCTTGAAATGCTGCTCCCAGAGTCTGTTGCTAATCGCACTCGACCTCTTCTCTTTTCCATTCCACTACACCCCCTTATCCCCCTCGATCTATGCTTCCCTCTGGTTTTTAATACCCTCCGATATCCTCAATTCCATAATTGACTCTTCAAACGTTTGGCTGTGGCTAAGCAACGTTAGTAATTAATTGAATTGCAGCGTGGAGGCTGGCACGCCGGCCTGCATTAGCACGGTGACTCAGGCTGGCACTTAGGGGTGCAGGAAAAGAATTGAGGTGAAAATGAAGCAGAAGATGTGAGAATGACTACTTTCTTGTGAAACAGAAGTGATAGCCAGAGTGCTGTGTCTTGTCAGACGTTTTGGCAGCTTCTCTGCATTCAATGCAAATGCTTGGTGACAATTTTATTGAAAAACGCCAGCCTGTTATCTTGACTTACAGGGAATTATGATCTCACCGCTACAAGGATAAAGATATCGCTCAACTGACAAAGTCCCAATGAAAGGTGGTGCATGGCATATCAAAGTAAGAATGTTGTGACTCTAAAGCAAGCATCTCAACAGACTCTGGTTTCAGTTCATTAAAACCAGTTTGGAGCAAGCACAAACATCCTGGCTCCGACAAAACTTTAGGAATTTGATGCACGAGTCATTGGGTGGGCATCTGTTAAATAATTGGCTTTTTTATAAGCAAGTACAACTTTCCAAAATGGTTGACAGTTGAGGAACACAATCTGTTCTTTGAAGTGCCTAGAAGACACAGTGTGCGAACTCACTCTGGTGTTGTTCCTCTCGGCCTTCAGCTCTGAAATCTCCTCCTCCTTCTCCAGCAGCTGTTCCCTGCAGGCGTTCAACTCTTTCGTCAGGGCGGCAAACTCCTGCAACACACCAAACAGACATTTTAACGTCACATGCACTGACTAAAGAAATGAGGGTTTGCTAAAGGACAATGCATCCTTGTCAAGCACACCTGAAACATCTGGAAACTTCTAGGCAAGTGTGAGATTAGAGTAGGTTGGAGATAAACTCTGCAGGACATTGACCCTCCCATAGCAGGAGCAGGATCAGACATGAGTTGAGGAGCACCAAGAAAGCTGCTGCTCATGGTTAAACTTTTACTACGGGTAGCCAACCCTGCTTCTTAAGGGCTACCATCACAAAGAGTTTAGCTCCAACTCTAATCAAACACACCTGAACCAGCTAATCAAAGCATTTGGAATTACATGAAAATAACAAGAAGCTGTCTTGCTGTCGTGTTCAAACTGAAGTTTGCAGGACGGTAGTCATCCAGGAGGTAGGGGCGCCATTATTTTCGGTGACATGGTTGCACTCAGTGAGCTACTAGCACTACCTGTTGCTATTTTTACTGCAGCACAACTCAAAATACACAACCTGGAAAAGGAAATACTGTTATGATGACTACAGCTACTGAAAGACCTTACAGGTGGTGATGAATATAAGCGTAGGCCTAAACCAAAAGCTGTTTCATCGATTTTTTTCCCACAAGGAGTCTAAATGCTGCCGGATATCAAACAAAATGTATGCTAAAAAACTTCATCAGTGGCTGCAGCATCATGACAAGCATTGGCAAGTTTATATCTTGCCTGGATGACATCTAACATTTCTTGTTTTTGCCATTCATAAGCTATTTGAGTAGCTATGGTCTACTAAAAGCCTCAAAGGCATCAGGGCTAAAGCCAAGAGAACAAAGATGCAGGTCCACAGGCATCTTTCCATTCTTTTCTCATCTTCCTATCGCTAGGAAAGCAGTAAAAACTTACATCGCTTCTCTTGTTCCCCTTTGACGGAAAATTACAACCAAAAGTTGCACAATGTGGCATCGTCTCAGTATTTTATTTTACTGTGTTGTGGTAATAATAGAAACAGGTAGCGCCAGTAGCTCACCGAGTGCAGCCATTTCACATCATCGAAAAAATGGTTCCCCCCCATAGTCCAAAATATGTATAAAACGTAAATCTTTTATAGGTTTAATAGGATATTTCAGTATATTAAGCCACACAAGTCTTGATAGCTGGGTTCCCTTTATTTTTTTATGACCCAGAAATTTCCAGCAAATGCCACGAGGGAAATGACAACAATGTGGAATTTTTCACATCTGGGAAAGCAAAATCCCACATGAGTGAAAGGTACAGATTCAATGTACTTGTGGTAATCTGAATTCGGGGCCACTAAGAGGATTTCAGGAATGGTGGAAACGGGGACGGGAATTGAATAGGGCCTGTATATGGAGTATGACGTAAGTGGTGATGCAATTGTTTTTACATGGTACATTTAGGTGCCCCAATAAGCAAATGTGAAGAACAATACAGATTGAAGTCACCCTGCAACCCTATAACCTCAACTACAACTTTGGTAACAGTTTAAAAAAAAAAAGCACAATGAATCAACCCAGGGACAGGCAAAAGTAAAAAAAAAAAAAGGAACATGAATCATCCCAAAGCACACCTGAGTAAAAATTATACCATTATGAACTGTTTAGGTTTGAATAAAATATGAAATTAAGTGACAACCAATTTTATAGCAACAGTACCCCCAACCTTCCTTCTCTCAGCTATTACTATTTGTAGCAATAGTAAAAAAATACATTGTATGGGTCAAAATTATCGATTTTTTTAATGCCAAAAATCATTAGGATATTAAGTAATTATTATTATAATTAAGATATTTGGTAATTTTCCTACCATAAACATATCAAAACTTAATTTTTGATTAGTAATATGCATTGCTGAGAACTTCATTTGGACAACTTTAAAGGTGATTTTCTTAATATTTAGATTTTTTGCCACCCTTAGATTTCAGATTTTCAAATAGTATATCTTGGTCATATCCTAACAAACCATACATCGATGGGAAGCTTATTTATTCATCTTTCAGATGATGTACATATCTCATCGCAATGGATACGATGGAGGGGGTGCAGCCAGAATATAAAGGGAACTTTACAACTATATGACGGTTGATTGATGGCAAGGATCAGAGGTCTTATTTAAATTGCCAAGAGTTGAAATCTCTACAGCGGACACCTCGATTGATAAACATGAACTTGGTGGACGATGACAAGCCCACCATACAGGAGAGATTGGGATCATGCAAAGGTAGATGTCTAGGACAATAACTCACTGGGGTATTGATCTAAGCTTGTCCTCTGCAATACTCCTCTGAATATAGAAGGATAATTCAACAGGACTCAATCCAGCTGGCCATCAAAGACCCCAGTAGAAGTCTTGTGGTAGCTGGCAAGGTTAACTCATGGTATGAGATGTACTATATGTACCTTAACTCAATGCTGTGATGGCATTGATTAACATGGTGTTACTGTAAGACAGACAAGAACATACTGTACAGTATATGTGTGTGAGCAAAGTTGTATCCAGGCTTTATGTAGCTGTTCAAAGGGGATTTGCTTGAGGCAATCTTCAAAGTACAAATACAACAAGATCTCAGAGTTTTCATCTTGGGAAGCTTTAAGATTCATCACTGTGAACATACACGCACCAGCGCACACATAGAAAAACACTGTCTAACAGCGAACCCAGCTCTACATGGGCTGGAATTACGATCAGTTATGATCAAAACTCCCCTCTCTAGCAGCTCTGCCTCTGAAACAAACCTCCCTGAAGTGTTTTGTGGAGTCAAAGGTCAGCGTTCCAAGATCAAACCAAATCACTGTGTGGGGATCCTATACGCTGCCCTTAGGTGGTAAATGTGGGGTGGGTAAAGCATTGGCTCAACATCTGACAGTCTCATTAGTGTGTGAAGGTCCCTCCAGTGAGAAAAAGGTGAGCACAAACATTTTCATCCCACATCTCACAGAGCTTAATAATTGAGAATCTACCATATTACTGGTGCTGTATAAAATCAAGACTAAATACAAGCTTTTCTCACTTCATAAATCATTTTAAATCCTTGGGTAACTCAATCCAGGATTATCTAGGGGTATATGTTTCACACTGGTTGCATTTTACTCTCTATACCAATACCAAGTTGTTTACCAGGGTCAATTCCATGCCAAGGTTTAAAGGGAATAACAGGTATTAAGACTTCTATGACTTAATATAACGTAAATTATGTCTCTTACTGAAATATGTGGCATTATTTAAAAAATACACTTTGTTTTTACATATTTTTGGCTATGGAGGGGCTCCATTATTTTGAAAATGAGCTACTGTCACTGCCTGTTGCTATTTTTACCACAACACAACTTAGAATACACAACTCGGGAAATAAAATACTGATAGAATGCCACATTGTGCGGCTTTGGGTTGTAATTTTCAGTTAAAGGGCAAGTTTTCACTGCTTTTCTAGCGATAAGAAGAGGAGAAAAGAATGGGAAGATATCTGTGGAAGAATAAAACTTCTTAAAGACCCGCATCGAAGGGAACCCCAGGTATTAAAGGAGAAGTTTACTTCCAGAACAACAAATTACAGATAATGTACTCACCCCATTGTCAACAAAGATGTTCATGTCTTTCTTTCTTTAGTTGTTTTTTGACGAAAACATTTTAGGATTTTTCTTCATGTACTGGACTTCAATGGTGCCCTGAGTTTGAACTTTCAAAAAGAAGTTTAAATGCGGCTTCAAATGATCCTGAATGAGGTTGTAAACGGCCCCAGCCGAGGAAGAAGGTTCCTATCTAGGGAAACAATTGGTTATTTTTCAAATAAAATGACAATACTTAACCTCAAACACTCGTCTTGTCTTGCTCTGTCTGTTTTTTTCCAGTTCAAGACAGTTAAGGTATGTCAAAAAACTTCTATTTTATTTTCTCCATTAACTTCAAAAATCAAAATCGTCCTACGTCGCTACAGAAGCACCAACCCATTGTTGGGGTTGAGGGAAAAAATAATATGGACAAAGACTGTCTTGAATCAGGAAAAAAACTGTTCAGGCAGAGCAAGACAAGACGAGCATTTGAGGTTAAAAAGTATAAAAGTATAATTAAAAAAAACGTTTTGATAAACAAGACCCTTCTTCCTGGGCTGGGACTGTTTATAACCGCATTTGGGATCGTTTGAAGCCACATTTAAACTGCATTTTAGAACTTCAAACTTGGGGCACTATAGAAGTCCACTACATGGAGAAAAATCCTGAAATGTTTTCCTCAAAAAACATAATTTCTTTACAACTTAAAAGAAAGACGTAAACATCTTGGATGATACATAGTAAGCACATTATCTATAATTATTTTGTTCTGGAAGTGAACTTCTCCTTTAAGACTTATATGACTTTATATAATGTAAATGATGTCTCTTACTGAAATATGTAGTAGAAAACCCATTAAAGATTTTCTTTATTTAAAAAATACATAGTTTTATACATTTTTAGACTATGGGAGTGCCATTATTTCAATGACGTGAAATAGCTGCACTCGATGAGCTACTAGCTGAGTTGCTATTTTACCGCAACACAACTCAGAAAATAAAATACTACTTAGAGCTTACAGGTGGCAATGGATATAAGCGTAGATTTAAACCAAAAGCCGTACCATTGATTTTCCCCTCAAGGATTCTAAAGGCCAATGATATAGAGTGAAATCCTTGTGTGACATGCTAAATACACAACCCAAGCTTTTTAAAATTGTCTAATTGTTTGATGGTTTTAGCGGTCACAGCTGGTTATGACAAAAACCCATGTTAACATGCAGCATATGAACTTTTGCACCATGCCTTGGTTTGTCATGACAGATGACTTGCTTGGTTAATGAGGAGAGTGAAATGTCATAATTAATCTCCACAGAGTGTTATGAGAAGCAGCCAGGAAGGACTCAACCAGCCTGAGGTCTTTGACTCCAGAATCCCTCATGAAATGCAACTACATATCTCACCATAGTTATCCCATACACGCACACTGCACCAGGGCCCAGAGGGCCGCTGCTGGCAGATGCCCATAATGGGCATGTTGACGACACTGCTGTCTAGCAGAAGTCACTCGGTTCAGTTTGGCACACACGTCACTGTGGATGAGTTAGCAAAGCGCTAATTAAAAAGTGTTGATTAGAGACGTGGTGGTGCAGAGGTGTTAGTCTAAGGGGAGAGACAGGCATAATTACAACATGTTCTACACCGCTTTAAACAACGGCAAGAGAAAAAAATGGATAGACTTGTTAAAATTTTCAAGTAAGGTGTCAAAGTGAATTTTTACCCAGTTTTTTAAGAGGTATGTTAAAAATGTTTCTTAAAACAAAGTATAACTCAAACTACAAAAATACATGAATATCTTGTTTATCAATTTAATATAAAGCAAAGCTATAAATGGTAACTTCCCACCTCCTGAGGTGTTACCATGGCAAACTAGTACATGCTAAGCTTTATATAGGCTTTGTTTAACAGGTGAGCACCTGACGGAGACACAAAAAATGTTTCACCATTTACCAACCTTCATTTTCAACCTATCATTTTGTACCCAATCCCATATAACTTTCTTTCATGAACACAAAAGAGAATTTCTGAACAATATTTGGCTGCTCATTTCAATACAACAAATGCATATGGTAATCAGGGCCTGTCAAAGCTTTAAAAAAACAATCGGCACTACCAACCTTTCCACAGATAAACAAACAGTGTTCCAACCAATCAGCGTCAGGGGTTTGGTGTTGTGGACTTTCCTACTGGTGCAGGGATGTGAGGGAGGCGGAGCGAAAGTTTTTTTGGCATATCTCGGACCCTAGGCTGACCAGAGAGACGCGTTTTTTTCACAGACAATTTATGGGGCAGGCAGCGAGCGGATCGTGATGAAAGGTCAGCTGAAATTGACACTTTATGTTTCAGGCTAGAAATCGCTGATACAACCTTTAAATTCTGCAATTTGTCTTAATGTCTATCCAGTGAACAACTGAGCATTGTTTTCGTGTGTGATGCACGCATGTTTGCTTGCGTGGATCGGTGATTATGAATCCAGCATTAAGATCTGTTCATCAAATAATGTTAATCTATTAACCAGCATTTATGAACGATGAGCAATGCATTTGTTACAGTATATTTTAATCTTTGATAACGGTAGGTAATAAAAATACAACGGATCATGTTAGCTCTGGTCCAGTAAAAAATATCAACCGATAGAACTTTGGATTTCAATTAGTTCATGTGTTAGTAAATTATAGTTTAAATTAACTTTTAACTAAGATTAATAAATGTTTTGGAAGTATTTTTCATTGTTTATTCATGTTAACTAATGTTAACAAATATCTTTTACCATTAACTTAAGTTCTAAGATTAGTTAGATCAGTTCAGTTAATTTTAAAAGTGTGGTCTAAGAAGAAAAAAAAAAAGTTTACGACCTACACTACCAGTTGTATTTGAACAGCAAAGAAAGTATGAAGCAAACTCAAATGAAGCTAAGAAGCTGAACAGGGCTGTAGAAGTGTACATATGCATATACCTCATTGTCATGTTCTAGACTTGTTATATTTATCTTTAAATTAAAACAGAAATTTACCCCCTTAATATTGTGGCTGTTTTTTTCTCTGTGGTATCGAAAATAGTATTGAATATCGATATTTTTCAAGGTATCGTATCGAAGTTAGAAATTCCAGTATTGTGACAACACTACTGTGGACAAGTAAAACTTTCTAAAGACCAGTGTCTTTGTTCTCTCCACTTTAGCCCTGATGTCTTTGAGGCTTTGAGTAGACCACAGCTATTGAAAGAGCTTATAAATGGCAAAGACAAGAAACGTTAGATGCCATCCCGGCAGGATGTAAACATGCTGCTGCTTGTCATGACGTCGCATCCACTGAAGGAGTTTCTCAGCGTGGATTTTACTCGATATCGAGGGACGTTTGCACTCCATGTGGGGAAAAATCTATGTTATGACATTTGGTTTAAGCCTACGTTTATATCCATCGCCACCTGTAAGATCTTTCAGTAGCTGTGGTCATCATATCAGTATTTTATTTTCCGGGTTGTGTTGCGGTCAAAATAGCAACCGGTAGCACAAAGTAGCTCACTGAGTGCAACCATTTCACGTCATCAAAACAATAGCTCCCCTCATAATGTAAGTCTTTCATTCTTTCTTTTCATTTGCTCTGTTCCTCACACAAAACCATCATATGGTTTGAGAAATACTGAAAGTCACATGGACTACATATATTTTGCTATTTGCTATTTAATCTTTATTGGAGCTTGACAGTCCCTGTACATTGAAAGTTGTCTTGTATGGAAAAGAGCAGCGTGAACATTCAAAGTCAAATTTTTCTCCTTTTGTGCTTCCCAGAAGAAAGAAAGTGGGATTGGAATAACATGGCAGTGAACAATTACTCTAACTCCCATTCATATCATCTAAAAAGGCACCAAAACCATGTAAGTTGGCAATCTCACCAGTGAGAAGTGTAAAGTCTGAATGACAAAGACCACCCCATTTGAAAGGCAGATGCAAGAACTGCATCAAGGAACCAGACCAAACCTGGTCTTCCCCTAGGAAATAGCATGTTTGAAGTGTCTGGGTTTGACAAAGCCTACAAAGAAATTTCTCGAAGACTCCCAACCAGTCAGTGTGAAAGCCTTAGCACATGTCATTTATTCTATTTGGATTGACTCAAAACACTTTTTCAGTTGGATAAGACGCGCTCCTGGGAGCGATGGGCTGTTTAAAAAGCGGAATGGATGAAAGACCGAGTAGGGTATGCACCTTAAAATCACCTTCAAATGCACCTGCGGCTCTTGAGAAACACTCATGTAAAGTGGCATGATGGAGCATTCCCATAGTGCAGCACAACAACTAATGAAATAAAATGAAACGGCAGAGAACTGGGAGCGATGCTTTATCATAAACAAATCAAAAAAGTCTACTACTAAGGCAGACAGGAATTTTAACAGCTGCACGGATGATATACAACCACACACCCATTAAATTCTAGACTGAGGATGTTCTGCGTTTGATGAATCTTTAATGGAGGCTGTAAAGCTTTATTTACAGAATGTCCCATGGGGCACACACAAGCTCAGAGATGCATCATATGGCGTATGGAGTTCCTGTCTTTGTCTGTGTTGCACGCAAGGCTTTAGAAACTACTTCTTTAGTTGTACAGTAACAGTAAAATTTTCACATTTATGATGAATGTGGTAGCTCCATTATTGTCTATGCAGGGTCAGAAAGCCCTCGGATTTCATCAAAAATATCTTAATTTGTGTTGTGAATATAAACAAAGGTCTTACAGGTTTGGAATGACATGAGGGTGAGTAATAAATGACAGAATTTTCATTTTTAAACTATGCCTTTAACACTGAAATGAATCTGTTAAAAAACACATTCACTTTACAGTCTGCAATGGCAACAAGCTGCTTTATATTGCATTGCTTTTGGAGGGTGTCAGTCTTGACTGGCTCCAGGTCAGTAAAGCATCTAACCAAAGCTAACCGATGGCATTAGAACGAGAAGGAGAAAAGGCCTATGTGACCATCAGCACTCAGCACATCTCATTTCCCTCCTTTAAATATTAAAGAAGGTCATATATGAATCTACCAGCATCTCTTCCAGAAGCAACCTTTTTCTGAAGCGTGTTTACAGAAACAGGTCAGCATGTATATGGGGATACACTAATGGATATTTGTAACAGCTCTTGGGTCCCGTACTTTTTTTTTTGGATAATCTCCAGAAAAAAAGTGAAAATTTAGGTTATGGTTGATGGGCATAATAGAAAAAATTTGATATATTTTCAATGGCTCTGTTGGCATTATAATAAAATTATACAACATCACTGAATAGTGCTCTCCAGTCACTTTTTATTTGGTTTTATAGTCTTTCACATACTTTCACAACTCACAAGAGATATTTTAGTAGAATATCTTTATCTGTTTTAATAGTAAAGAAATAATCACAAAACATTTCAGAGAGAATATAAAAAACTGTTTGTATTTCAATCTGAATACTAACAATAAAAAAGTACCAAATTTTAAAAATGTATATTTTTATTTTGAAAAAAAAAGTATTATAATTATGAATTTTATAATTGTTTCATTGATTTTTAAACTATGTAATAAAAAACATAGATTAGCACATTTTAGCACAGTATGAGAATGCAATAGCATATAAATGTATATAAAAAGTCAAAGAAGTCAAAGAATCAGAACTCAAAGAATAAATTGAAAAAGCAGAAATGAGAAGTCGTCATAGAAGCAGAAGCTGAAAAAGTCGAATGAGCTTAAGTCGAAGAAGCTGAAAAATCAGAAGTCAAAAAAAGTTGAAGAAGCAGAAATGAGAAGAGGTCGAAGAAGCAGAAGTCAAAAAAGTCAAAGACGACAAAGAAAAAGTCAAAGAAGCAGAAGTTGAAGTCAAAGAAAAAGTTAAGAAAGCAGAACTGTAAAGTAGTAGAAGCAGAAGTCAAAGAAAAAGTTGAAGAAGCAGACCTTGAAGAAAACGTCAAAGTTGAAGAACCAAAAGTCGAAGAAAACATCAAAGTCAAAGAATCAAAAGTCGAAGAAAAAGTCAAAGAAGCAGAAGTTGAAAAAGTCAAAGAAGCAGAAGTCGAAGAAAAAGTCAAAGAAGCCAAAGTCGAAAAAGTCGATGAAGTCAAAGAAAAAGTTAAGAAAGCAGAACTGTAAAGTCATAGAAGCAGAAGTCAAAGAAAAAGTTGAAGAAGCAAAAGTCGAAGAAAACATTGAAGTCAAAGAATCAGAAGTCGAAGAAAAAGTCAAAGAAGCAGAAGTTGAAAAAGTCAAAGCAGAAGTCGAAGAAAAAGTAAAAGAAGCCAAAGTCGAAAAAGTCGATGAAGTCAAAGAAAAAGTTAAGAAAGCAGAACTGTAAAGTCATAGAAGCAGAAGTCAAAGAAAAAGTTGAAGAAGCAAAAGTCGAAGAAAACATTGAAGTCAAAGAATCAGAAGTCGAAGAAAAAGTCAAAGTTGAAGAATCAGAAGTTGAAGAAAAAGTCTAAGAAGCAGAAGTCGAAAAAGTAGAAGTAGAAGACGAAGAAAAGATCAAAGAAAAAGTCTAAGCAGAAGTCGAAAAAGTAGAAGTAGAAGACAAAGAAAAGATCAAAGAAAAAGTCTAAGAAGCAGAAGTCAAAAAAGTAGAAGTAGAAGATGGAGAAAAGGTCAAAGAAGCAGAAGTTGAAGAAAAAGTCAAAGCAGAAGTCGAAAAACTAGAAGAAGCAGAAGTTGAAGAAAAAGTCAAAAAATCAGAAGTTGGAAAAAAAGTCGAGGAAGCAGAAATGGGAAGAGGTCGAAGTAATAGAAGTTGAAAAAGCTAAAGAAGAAGAAGTTGAAGAAAAAGTCAGAGAAGCAGAAATGTGAAGTCATAGAAGCAGAAGTCGAAGAAAAAGTTGAGAAAGCTGAACTCGAAGAAAAAGTCTACGTTGAAGAAGCAGAAGTCGAAGAAAAAGTTGAAGAACCCACTCAAAGAAGCAGAGGAGCACTGTTTTATACATTTTTAATTCTATACTTTTTAAAACTGTAATATAAAAATATATAAAAATTGATTTTTATTTTACTTTTATCAGTATATCAACCTATAGGGTACAGGGTGAGAATGCAATAGCCTTATAAATGTATACAAACAATTTTTCTCCATTGAAAAAAAGCAGTTGGCACCAATTCGAGTTTCCAATTAAAGCACTCTGAGAATAATGAGCTCGAAGTAGCTGTTAATTAATGACAATGGTGTTAGAAACTATATATATTCTTCTAAAGGGATGATCTGCATTCAACAGTTTACAATTTAATTAAACAAGCACGATGCTATGAGAGGAAAAGTCAACTTTGAATTAACACTAATCGTTTATTTTAATTGCCTGAAAAATCTAATGCTTGATTCCTCACAATCCAAGGCAATTTGCAACACGGCCCTCAGCGGACTCGGTCCCCCGACAGCACTCATCCTGTATAAAGCATCTCTCTCGCAGCATGAGGACAGCAGTTTAAGGCTAAACCTGTATAAATCCATCAGTAGCTCAAAGCCATGTCACAGACCCACTCCAGGCTGGTGTGTCCGTATGAACCCAGGGTCTGGGACCACTGGGCTTGATTTACTCTGACCTTTGGGTGCAGACCTGAGAGCGGTCGACACTTCGATGTAGAGGCGTCCATAAATCCGCAGAGGGGGTAATTACAGCCAAGGGATTTAACGCTTCTCGTGGACGCTGGCGGCTAATTCTGTCCTCCTCGTGACAGTCGTTAGAAAGAACAGAGGACAGTGTGACAGCGCAAAGCTGCTATTCTGGTTGATCCACAGTTAAAACAAAATCAAGAATAAGTACAGCGCTGAGGGAAAGCTATTAACATCTTCTGATGCAATACTTAGCAAGCTCCACTATTAATATTACAAACCCCTTAACCCTAAATATTAAACTTCAGCACATAATGATTCCCCTATCGTTTGCGATATGGACATAAATGATCACAAATGTGCTACTACTGTATAATGGTTTTCATCCACTAGATGAGAAAACGGATGAAAATATTCCATTCCAGCAAGGAACGTCTTGTGTTTTTAATAATATTTTGCACTGTAGCCACTGGAACTTCAAAACATTTAGATATGGTCTTATAGCCCTTTCCTGACTTGTGAGCAGCCACAATGCACTGCTGCAGGTCCTCAGTGAGCTCCTTTGTCTAATGCCTCGTTTCCACTGAGTGGTACGGTACAGTACGGTACAGTACGGTACAGTACGGTACGGGTCGGGTCGGAAAACCATGAATTGGCTAGCGTTTCCACTGCCGACAGTACCCTTACTTGATAGGCGTGGTGTATGACGGAAAGTAGCTTGACGTCATTCTCGCGCAAAGAAGAAAGCTAAGACCGCAAACATCAATGGAGGACATTCGCGAGTTATGTTTCGCGGTGGCATTGTTTTGCAAGGTGTTGTGTGTGTTTTAAAAATGGCGCCTCTTGTGTTGCGTTGTCGTTCTGTAGCACGCGCAAGTGACGATTCTCTGTCAACCAATCAACGCTCTGCAGTGAGTCTAGCTCCACCCTTTAGTACCGTTCCACTGTGCTAGGTACCACAACGGAAGGGTACCCAAAAAGTGGTACGGTACAGTTCTGCATTTTGGTACCATTCACAACTTTTGATAGTGGAAACGCAAATAAATGCGTACCGTTCCGTTCCGTACCGTACCGTACCATACCGCTCAGTGGAAACGAGGCATTAGCCATGACTGTCCACAAACCAACAGCAGAAAGCTTCTGTTTTTCAACTGTTGAGTTGATTAAAACATCTTTTCCCAATGAATCAGGGTAATCAGGATGCTTTAGAACAGCTTGGACTATCTGGAATGGTATAGAACTTTGGAATTTTCCCATAGACTGTGACAGTTTGCAAAGGGTATGAATAATTTTGGACATGCCACTTTTTGTTCAAATGTAAATAAAAGCTGAGAAAGATTTTTTTTTTTTTTTTTCCACAATGATGCCTCTTGTACATCGTCTTATTATCTTTTGGGAGAAGCCTGTGTCATTTCCGGTCCAAATAATAAGAATAAGAATAAAAGTAACTTTAAGTCAGAATTTGCCAGGGGTATGAATAATTTTGGGCTTGATTGTACACCTTAGCATTGGATCAGTGGGTTTTACCACTAGAAGGTGTAAAAATCAAGTCTTTGCATCTAGGACAAAAGAAAAAAAATGAAAGCAGCAGGTTGCGTGGAACTTAAAACGTTTTTTGTTTTGTACTGCCTTTCAGGAAAAAACCCCAGCATGCTCTCTGAGCAACCCACGGTGACAACACAGCTTGCTAACTTCACTTTAATAGCAGGAGACAGAAGCGTGACAAGGACAGAGCAATGATAGTGAGAGGAGGGAAAAATTAGGCCCATCTCAGGCCTTTCCGATGCAAAACAAAGGTCAGTTATTTGTTTTTGACCTTTATATTCCCCCTTTGCAACATGTGGCATGTTCTGTTTTAATGGGGGATAAAAAAATCAAGAAATCTCTGACTTATTCATAAACATATGCTGCATTTGTTATTCATAAAAAGCCATTCTCAGCATTGCAGGGCAGTAGAGCTGAGGGCGAATGAGAACACGGCCCCACCCTCGTGTAATGAGTGTCACACATTCTCAATTTAAAACCAATCTAGTGGAGCAGTCAGGCAGCAGAACACACATGCACACACACACACACACACACACACACACACATTCTGCAAATGTCAGCCCATGCATCACCCATTAACCAGCTGTGAATACCAGCAATGAACAAGACGAATGGAGTCTGAAGTTGCTGACTTTTAAGGAGAACCCATCAGATCAAGCTTCTCCTACAGAACCTTTAAGGCTCCTTTTTCCCTTTGAAATGTTTCAATATTTTGAACACAACAGTATTTTGTGTCAGAAACTGTGTTTTCTAAGCTCTTTTCTAGATTGACAATGCTTTCTATAGTGATGGGTAAATTTGAAACTTACAGTATATATATATGCAATAATGGTGCGAGGTGGTGTTCTAAAATGAGTTTGGGGTTTATTTCCTACTTGCGATTCATTTCAGAAAAATGTGTGATTAATTAGTTTTTTTAATCAATTGACAGCACAACTTTTAACTTTTTTTTTTTTTTTTTTTGATCATCAGTCATCAAAGCTCTGCAAATATTGGTCACAGAACCTGAGATTTACAGACGCCAATTACTCACTAAAAACTTTGGCCATTTTAAGTCTTCTTTTGATGTAAAAAATGGTTATATCAAAGTGTACAACAGTGTTTTAGTGCCACGTTAAAAAAAAATCTAAAATCTTGAGTTTAAAATCTTAATATTTTGAGAATAAAGTCGAAATATTTCAAGAATAAAGTTGAAATTTCGAAAATCAAGTTAAAATGTTTCGAGAAAAATCGTAGAAATTAAAATTATAATATTTTGATTTCTTAGATTGCATTCATTAGGGCTATTTGTAGTGCGCCAGCCACCCAATAATAGCAATTAGCTTTGTGCTTTTGGTACTTTTGATATTAAACAAAGTCTCAGAAGTCTCAAAGATTTCAGAATATGTCAGTTTTATAGCGAAATACAAACAATGTGTCTTGCAATGATGTGTTTTTTTTAATGTGCTCTTTAATGTGACGGGACAGATCGCTGTATTCATATAAATCAATCGTCTTTTCGATTACAATAAGACTTTCATTTAACTAAATTATACTGTTTTCTTGTAAAAATTCCTCCACCTACTCAGCAAAAACGTCTGTGGCATCCAATCTTTCATTCCTACAATAATGCCACAATAAAGATTTATTTTCATTTATTCTCATAATTTTGACTATTCTCAAAACATTTTGACTTTATTTTCAAAATTTTGACTTTATTGTTAAAACATTTAGACTTTGTTGAAATATTTTGACTTTATTCTCGTAATTTCAACTTTATTCCCAAAATGTTATGACTTTAATATCAATTTAGACACTTTTTAATGTTATATTATCCAATATTTTGAAGAGACACTGCTTCCCCTTGCCTCCTCAGAGGAAACAACCCTAATATGCATATATAGATCATTGGAATAAACTGCATTTTAAAATATTAAAACAGAAAACAGTTATTTCTATTGTAAAATAGTGGTAGTAATATTTGCAATCAAATAAATGAAGCCTTGGTAAGTGCGGAATACATAGAGCATTCCAATCAACAGCTTAGAAGGTTCCATTTAGAATGCTCCCTTAGAAGCCAGCTGCTTATGTAGGTAGTAGACAACAAGGCAGCTTACTACGTTTTGAAACAAAGCTTATGAACCTCCTGACATATGTATCTGCTATAAAAGTCAGCCTGCCTTTGAAAGTGGACAAAACCGGAAAAAAATAACTGTCAGATCAGATAACCACAGCGAACGTCTCTGTATAAGGCCGATAAAACAAAAGGCCGAACAGCAGTGTAAGTACCCATAAATCACCTCAACAAGCAGGCGCAGAAAGCCGTCGTGATTGGTTTAAGAATCCTCACTTGTGAAGAGCTCAGTTCACACCTAGTGAGAAATCCTTCCGGGGATCATTTAAAGAGGAGCTAATCAAAGACGAGGCATGATAGGCGGCGTAATTTAGTTGATAAAGCAGGCACAGGCTGATATACGTGCTTAACTCCTCTCTTCCTGCACTACTGCACCATGTTGAGCAGATATAAAGCGGAGTAGTTCATCTTTGAAGCACAAATTAAGATATTTTTGATGAATTTCGAGAGCTTTCTGACCCTGCATAGACAGCAATACAAGCGACACATTCAAGGCCCAGAAAGGGCATTGATAAAATAGTTCATGTGACATTAGTGGTTTAAACCGTAATGTTATGAGGCGACAAGAATACATTCTGTGTGCAAACAAAACTAAAATAACAACTTTATTCAACAATTTCTTCACTGTGATGTCAGTCTTCAATGACTGTTCACGAGAGTGAAACTGAAATAACTCTGATATAAAACATAAATATTAGAAGAAAAACTTGATATGTGAGTTGTTGTTTTTTTGGCAAAAAATCTGGTGTAGGATTTACTTTGAAGCAATTTATAAAGAAAATAAAAAAAAATAAAAAATAAAATAAAATAAGAAAATAATAACATAAATAACAGATTTTAATTATTTTCAAAATAAATAAATCAATAAAACTCCAAATAAATAATTTAAATATAAAAATAAAGCTAAACATTTGTAACAATATCATGAAATATTAACTTTTTTTGAGTCACACCACATGACATTTCACAGCCTGAACTAGCTTTGCATTGTCATAAAAATACCAAATCATGTAATATTTTTATTCATTTTAGTTTCATTTATAGTGTTGAAACGTTTAAATTTAATCACTGTAAAAATGTCAAGTGGTGTAAGCAGTAAGTGAAAATTGACATTTTAATTATTTAAAAAATATATAATAATAATTAAAAACAAAAAACAAAGCTAAATATTTGAAACAAATATCATGAAATATTCTTTTTTTTTGAGTCACACCACATGACATTTCACAGACTGAACTAGCCTTGCATTGTCATAAAAATACCAAATCGTGTAATATTCTTATTCATTTTAGTTTCATTTATAGTGTTGAAACGTTTAAATTTAATCACTGTAAAAATGTCAAGTGGTGTAAGCAGTAAGTGAAAATTAACATTTTAATTATTTAAAAAATATATAATAATAATTAAAAACAAAAAACAAAGCTAAATATTTGAAACAAATATCATGAAATATCCTTTTTTTGAGTCACACCACATGACATTTCACAGACTGAACTAGTCTTGCATTGTCATAAAAATACCAAATCATGTAATATTCATATTCATGCTGGTTTCATTTATAGTGTTAAAAGATATTTATACCATTTTGATCAATCGTTTAAATCACTGTAAAAATGTCAAGTGGTGTAACCAGTAAGTAAAAAATTATCATATTTTCCTTATTTTCAAAATAAAAAATAAAAATAAATAATAAAAAAATAAAAATAAAGCTAAATATTTGCAATAAATATCATGAAATATTAATTTAATAAAACCCCACATGACATTTCACAGCCAGAATTAGCCTTGCATTGTCATAAAATACCAAATCATATTCATGCTGGTTTCATTAATAGTGTTAAAAGATATTTATACCATTTTGATCAAACATTTAAATTAAATCACTGTAAAAATGTCAAGTGGTGTAACCAGTATGAAAAAAATAACATATTTTTATTATTTTTAATAAATAAATAAATACATTTTTAACAAATATTACGATTTTGATTTAATCAATCATTTTTGAAGCAATTTTCACTCAAATATTGCTAGTAAATTTAACAAATAATTACAAAGAAACAACACACTGAATTAAACACTGAATTTTACTTAAACTCTATTTTATTGTAAAACATACTCCAATAATCTTTATTTACTTCAATATTTTTACTAACTTCAATACTTTAACTTCTAAAAATGGAAATAAAATAGGCTGGAGTACTATAAATAGTACTATAAATATATAAAACATATATAAAATTGATATATTAAAATGAAAATAAAATAAAAACCAATTAAAAAATGTAAATAGCTTTAATAGTATACTATTACAATAGTATATGAATAGTACAAAAATTAACACTGAACACAACAAAGAAAAAATAAACTCTTCTCATTAAGCTATTGTAACATTTCTTGCTCTTTTTCATCCAAGGAACAAAAGAACAAGGATCAAAACAGCAACTTTCCAGTTACCAGCCCTCAATTTTATCCATTAAACTACACCTTTTTAGGACAGAACCTACAACCTCTGGTTACCTAACTGACAAGCCACGTCATCTTGCATATTCATAATTCTAATAATATTTATATTATATTTATCAGAATTAATCTATTCTGTCAACTGACTTACTTTAAAAAAGACAGTCCACTAAACTTTTTTTTTTTTTTTGTGAAGAGGCAATTCTCTCTTTTAGATGAGAGGAGCAGTGGGTGCAGCGATGGCCATTTGCACCGGGATGACCTTTGCCCTCACTTTATTCTGTCTCTCAGTCAGTCTCTACGGGCACCCGTCTATAAAATCAGCCCATTTTATTGGGTTCTTGATGCCAGACCACACCGATGCCTTTTCTTATTACACTCTACTTTAGAACAAAGGACTCAATTGAAAAATGAGACTGCAGAGAAAGTGTTTCGAAAAAAGAAAGAACTTCTCATACCATTGCGCAGATGGGTCTCACACTGAGCTAAGTTGAAAAACGCTGCCCAATTAATTTTACTCAGTTGCACACCAGGAAGCCAAAGATGGCGTTACCTTGCAAAGAAACAATTTGGAACATAAAATTATTGTTGACAAATTACTGAACCATTAATATTATCATCCCTCAACAGATTCCACAGCTGTAGTACAGACCTGCCGATTAACACACCTTTCATACAAAACATGCACTGCATTACCATCTGTTTAGAGCGCTCTACAAAGTTAAGCATGAAATTTGAAAAACTGTCCCGACCCTGCATAAACCACGTTTAATGTATCTTCATACAAGATGCTGGTTAACATTCATTTATACCATCATGATGCTAGGGTGGTTTTAGTTGTGCCCACAAGCCTTGCTATGCATACTAAGTGTCTATGATAACAAAAAGAAAAAAGTTTAAAACGTGCAAAGTTCTTAAAATTTTCTCTCTGTATTCATTCTAGTTTTATATAGTGTCCTTTTGATCAATTGTTTACATTTAATCACTGTAAAAATGTCAAGTGGTGTAACCAGTAAGTAAAAATTTACATTTTCATTATTTAAAAAAGCATAAAAATAAACATTAATAAAGCATTTTTTTAACCAAATATCATGAAATATTAATGAATTAATAACTTTTTTTTCTACTTTTGAGTAACACCACATGACATTTTACCGCCTGAACTAGGACTTGCATTGTCATAAATATACCAAAATCATCTACTATTATGATAATTATACGATTTTGATTAAACATTTAAATTTAATCACTGTAAAAATGTCAAATGGTGTAACCAGTAAGTAGAAATTAACATATTTTCATTATTAAAATAAATAAAGAAATAAAAAATACAAATACAAATAAATAATTAAAACAATAAAAATAAAGCTAAATATGTGTAACAAATATCATGAAATATTTTTTATTTTTTGAGTCACACCACATGACATTTTACAGCCTGAACTAGCCTTGCATTGTTAAAAAATACCAAATCATGTACTATTCATATTCACACTGGTTTTAATTGTAGTGTTGAAACATATTTATACCATTTTGATCGATTGTTTAAATTTCAAACTGTAAAATAAACTGTAAAAATGTCAAGTGGTGTAACCAGTAAGTAAAAAAATAACATATTATCATTATTTAAAAATAAATAAATAAAAACAATGCACATAAATAATAATAATAAAAAAAAAAAATATATATATATATATATATATATATAATGAAATATTAATTTATATCTATCTTTTAATTTTTTTGAGTCATACCGCCTGACATTTTACAGCCTGAACTAGCTATACACTGTCATACAAATACCAAATCATGTAATATTCATATTCATGCTGGTTTCATTTATAGCGTTAAAAGATAATTGTACTATTTTTGGACAAAAGCATAAATTTAATAATTGTAAAAATGTCAAGTAGTGTAACCAGTAAGTAAAAATGTATATATTTTAATTATTTTCAAAATAAATAAATAAACAAATAAAATAATTAAAAATACAAATACTAATAAATAATTAAAAATAAAAATAAACGTAAATATTTGTAACAAGTATCATGAAATATTCTTTTTTTGAGTCACATGACATTTTACAGTCTGAATTAGCCTTGCATTGCCATAAAAATACCAAATCACATAATATTCATATCCATGCTAGTTTCATTTGTAGTGTTAAAAGATATTTATACAATTGTGTTCAAAATTTTATGTTTACATTTAATAAGTATCTTATTCTCATTTTTTTAAAATAGATAAATAGAGCAATAAATAAAAGTCATGTATAATACACAGAATAAAGTATTCTATATGATTTAATTTCCTGTTTTATTATTAATTAAATTTTTGTCTTGCATTTTTCCTGTATGTTGGTTGCCACATATAACTATGATTTGGTGGACAAAAGTTTTTAAAATATTAATAAGCAGTAAAGCACTTCACTGTTATTTTTTCTAAGGAATAATAAACAATTATGCAAAACGACTTAAAGTTTTCTTCTAAAAATTCTAATATTTTAATAAGACCTTTTTCCCTTCATCCTGACATTATTGCCTTTATGCTTCCCAAAAATATTTTAACATAGAAATTAACAACATAAATCACAGGAGAGATATTCAAAGTATTTGAGTCTTTGTATGCATGAAGTGCATTTATGATGCAATAAACAAAAGTTGAATATTTAAGGTATAGGCTTTCTTTAAATCAAATAAAAGTGATGGCTACCTTAGCAACAACCATTGCATATTAACAAATCAAGCCCATGCTATGAAGATCAAGATAAAATGCTGACTTCGGTGTCTCTAATCTTCACAAACTTCACACAAAGCAGTGTTTATTAAAGCGTCAAGACTTCAGATGATATTCACCATGTTGTTTAATCTGTGGATTTGACGTACACTCTGATCCACATTTCTTGTCAGCGTTAACGGCCTCTTGTTGCGCTCTAAGCTTATCTGCTTTGCCCAGCTTGTTCTCCCATAGACTGCGATTGGCACTCGGATGGCCCATGTCACGAGAGTCTAACATAAATTGAAGGCATGCTAATGCAATAAAGTGTCGCAACCATTGTAACACACTGGGAAGTTCCCCGTGGATAACGGCTTGCCGTCACACGAGACGAGACGCTCCGTAAATAAAAGTCGCCTGTGTCCTGCCAGACTGCGCCAAGCCAATAAAGTTTTAAAGGTCAGGGTGGACTCGGTCTTGCCACCTAGAGTTATGCCCACTATTAGGCAAAGTGGTGCAATGCTAAATCAGATCTGTACACTGATAGACAGATACACACAAGCCAGAAGACACAAACACACACACAGGTAAGAGGCGGGAGCGTCGGAGCCTGAAGCAAGTGCTCACTTTGCATTAGTGTAACGTCTGCTACTGTGAATCTCTGGCATTTTCTTAAAGGTCTTTCAGCACAGGGGAGGATCCGTTTAGGGTTTTGCACCTTAAAACACACTAAAACATCTCGGATGGGTTCCATTTGAAAGTGAGCAACGCTGTGTTTGAGAATTAGATAAAGGTGGCATTAGATATGCCATATAGGAAGCCATACTTTACGGTTTTGATTCAATTCTGATTCACAAGCTTGACATTCGCTTCGATTTCCAATTCGATATTGATTATTTTGGATATATGTCAGGTACAAAACATGCCAAATCGTCTCAAGGAAAAATAATCTCTCAACTAACGCTGTAAAATATACATGAGAGTCAGCTGATACTACATTATAATATTGAAGTTTAAAATGAACTGATTTGTATACAAATGCTTAATCCATTTTATATAATAATAAAGTTACATAATTATTTTTAAACTCCAGTTTTTAATATAAACATTTCAAACATAAATTAAACATTGAATATATGTCATGTGGTGCATATATTTAGCAAAATGCTCATCTCTAGAGTTAATTTTTCTACCTAACTAACAAGTTTACGGTCGCTTAATATGTTTTTTCTGAGTTAATTGTGACATTATGTGTTTATTTTGTGCTGAATCTGATATTAAAGTGGAGAGACTATCAGTTTACGTGCACTTTTCTTTTTTCAATCTGTCACTTCACATTAAGTAGTGCCAAAACAGAATTTATTATTTGAATAGTGTAATAAAATGGACAGAATTTGAAATCTGAGACTTTGTTTCATACCAAAAGTAACAAAGCACAAAGCTTATTACGATTTGTTGGATGGGAGGCGTGCTACAATGTTCAGTACATTAACTGAAAACGGGTTAGACTAATCGATTCTTGGGATTTAGGAAACAATATCACTTTGTAAAAACGAAAATTGATTAAAAACAAGATATCGATTTTCTAAATCCGTCATTAAATATACATTTCATCATTTGATGCTTCAAAAATTTTCTAAAAAGATTGTAGAAGAAATCTTAATAAATCCACTATATTAATCTAAGTTTTCTGAAAATACACGAACAAACTTTATTTTTAGGCTTTTATTCACATATAAACATATTGCAAATCAAATAAGGTAAATGGAAGCTAAACTGTACTCCTTATGTGAATCCTTATCTCTCATTTATTCTCATGTGTCACATTTGAGCTTCCATTATGAACTTATTGAAGTGTCAACGTTTGGACTATCAATGGCTTTTGGACTTTATTAAGACTTAGAACAACTTGTGGGTGAGAAAATGATGACCGAGTTTTCATTTGGGGTCAACTATTCTTTTAAATTGTGGACAATATACAGTTTTTCCCATGTTTGATAAAAACAAACAAGAAATTGTGAAAATACACTACCAGTCATAAGTTATTGAACAGTAAGATTTGTAAAGCTTTATAAAGAAGTCTCTTCTGCTCACCAAGACTGCATTTATTTGATCCAAAAGACAGGAGAAACAGTAAAATGACATTTTTACTATTTTAAATAAAAAAAATAAACTGTTTTCGATTTGAATATATTTAAAAATGTAATTTATTCCTGTGATCAAAGCTACATTATTAGCAGCATTACTCCAGTGTCACATGATCCTTCAGAAATCATTCTAATATGCTGATTTGCTGTTTAAGAAATATTTTTTTTTACTATTATTATTATCTATATTTAAAACAGTTGCGTACATTTTTTCAGGTTTCTTTGAAAAATAGAAAGATCCGACGATCAGCATTTATCTGAAATAAAAAGCTTTTGTAACATTAAACACTTTAGCATTCAAAAGAAAAGAGTCAGTCAATTTATGGGGAAATAAATGATAGAAATGAATACTTTTATTTAGCAAGGATGCTTTAAATTGATCAAAAGTGATGATAAAGACATTTATGATGTTACAAACGATTTCTATTTCAGATAAATGCTGTTCTTCTGAATCTTCTATTCATCTAAGAAACCTGAAAAATTTCTACTCAGTTGTTTTCAACATAATAATAGTATTAAATGTTTTTTGAGGAGCAAATCAGAAAATTAGAATGAAGGATCGTTTGACTGGAGTAATGATGCAAAAAAATAGCTTTGAAATTACAGAAATAAACTACATTTTAAAACATATTCAAAAATAAAAATATTTCAATATTTTACTGTTTTTGCTGTACTTTGGATCAAATAAATGCAGGCTTGGTGAGCAGAAGAGACTTTAAAACATTAAAAATTGTACTGTTCAAAAACTTTTGACTGGTAGTGTACACAAACAAAAAAGTAACATCTAGCTAACAGTTTATAATTTCAATCAAAACTGTATTGGATCGTAGTTCATTACGCTTTATTGTAGTGAAAGCTATAAGAATCAACACATTTGATGATCACATACGGCAAATGTCAAACCACTTTCTCACAAACTCACACTCAGACAAGCTTCAAGCCCCACAGGAGCTCTGCAGGATTCAAGCATCACAGCAGTGCGGATGCCTCCATTTGGGAGTCCATTAAACCACTAATTCACCAGTTATTTTTAACACTGTTTTTGATTCTACTACACAACATAATTTTTAAAGTCACGAGTTGCTTTGAGGGAGCGGTTTTTCGACAGCAGAAGTCAGAATTGGATCTTCTGTCTTTGGGAGGCTTTATTCCCTTCTGCGCCATCAGGAAAGTCTCTAGAGCTTTTAGAGGTATTGTTTTCCTGCTGGGAATCCTGTTAGAACCTCTTTGCTCCTCCAGATTTAGATTTCTCCTGCAGTTTGCTGCACGTCCCATCACAGCTCACTTCCTCACCCCATTGCTTTTTCGAAACTTCACATTTTCACACTGTACTGACTTTAATCTGTTTTTCTACTTCTGTCTAGAGCGTATTTCCACTTTTCCCTCCACAAAAAACCATATAAAGTAGTCCATGAGATTTGAGCACTGTAATCGAAGTCTTCTGAAGTTATACGACAAGGAAAAATCAATAAGAAAAATCGTTGCCTTGGCCAAAGCATTGAGATTCTCCAGTGTGTTCCATGCAAAAATAACAGAGTATATGAGTTTGGGTAACTGAATGCTTAAATAAGATGCACACAAAAATCCGCAGCACCGCTGATGCATTTCTTCTCTCTCTACCTTCCCATTTATGTTTATTAGTAGGACACTGTGCCTGTACATCCAAACCTCTGTCACGGTTGACCAGCTATTAGGAGCCCCCACTAAAACACAGATCTGTCTGCTCTACTATAGGGGAATGCTGGGATAAAGCCATGCAGAAACAAATATATCTTTCCATTCTTTATAACTAATGAAATGCTGCATATAGCCTAGAATGACGTGGGTGCATTATAATATTCATCAAACATAATTAGGAAAAGAAACTATGGATACAATGGTATATCAGTGGCAGTATTGGCTTGGGCTAAAATTAACCAATTGCAAACAATCATACTGGTCTGATTTGGACAATACAGTATTTTTTCTATGCCTTTTTCTAATTAAAACAATGCAGTTAAAAGGGCTGGGTAAAAATATTGATTTCTTGGTTTTAATCGATTCTCATTTTTACAAAACGATATTGATTCTTAAATCTCAAGAATCTATTAGACTAGCCCGTTTTTAGTTAATGAACAGAACATTGTAGCATGCCTCCATCCAATAAATCACAACAGGCTTTGTGCTTTGTTTCTTTTGACATCTCAGATTTCTAAATCTGTCCATTTTATAACAATATTAAAACAATAAATGCAGTTTTAGTGCTGTTGAATGTGGAATGACAGATCGTAGAGTTTCAGTTCAAGAGAAGCGGCAAGTGAAATGATCATCTCCTTGGCTTTATTACAGTTAAGTCTCGAAAAATAAACTTAAATGAACATCCGAAGGTACAGTATGTTAAAAGAATGAGTACAATGTACTGAAATCTGTATCCTGTCTCATGTAATCGCTTAATCAGTGTTTCCACCGCACAAAGATTGTAAACAATATGTGACGTAACGTCACATTTACCTCAGAAAAAACATATTCGTGACCATAAACACATTTTTGAACTCTAGAGAGGAACATTTTGCAAAATACATGCATTATATAACATATTAATTATACTTTTTGCTGTTCTTCGATTGTTTAAACCTGTATATGAGTCAAATGTTTATGACAGGCAGCATTTAAATGTTCATATTTCAAAAAACAAATTGGAGTAGAAATATAATTATGTAATTTTAACTTTATTATTATTAAAACTTCATTTAGTATAATTTAGGCGTTTGCATGAAAGCGTTTTTGAATTTGGCTGTACTGTTCCTGATATGTACACATACAAAATAATCAATATAGAATTGAATTGGAAATCGAATCAAATCACAAGCTTGTGAATCAGAATCTAATCAAATCGAGAAATTTGTGTCAATACCCAGCCCAAGCATTTAAACAGGCAACAAATTGTTCAAGGTTTTTTGGAGAGTAGGTTGATTCTCTTTAACAAGCAAATAAAAATATGAATAACAGCAGCAGCAGCAATAACAACAATAACATATTTAAACAACAACAACAACAACAATTCACAGTTTCACTAACAACCAGGTTTGCCTCAATAAAGAAATCGATAGCGATCTCCTTTTTTTTAGACAGCTAAAGACTATTTCACAAAAGTAAGCTATTTGTATATTTATATAAAAAATCACATAAATCATTTACATTTTATGTTAGATTAATCCTACTCATAAATAATAAATAATTTAATACTTATGAATAAACTTCACTGTAAACAGCTGCTATTATACACTACTGTTTAAAAGTTTGGGGTCAGTAAGACTTCTTTGTTCATTTGTTAGTTTTTTAATACTTTTATTTAGCAACAATGCATAAAGATGCAGCAAAAAAAGTTTTTATTTAAGAAAAACTGAAATACTGTTTCATGGACTCATAAACAAATATTAAGCAGCATGTCTGTTTTTAATATTAACTAATGTTTCTTGAGCAGTTTTTAAGGGTGTGTTCACACTTGTAGTTCGGTTTATTTGGTCCGGATCTGAATCTGGTTTGCTTAGCGTTCACACTGGCATTTTTGACAGCGAACCTAAAGATACCAAACCTAAAGGCATAGGGATACATTCACAACCTGATTGGTCAGGCTGAATGATGTATATTTCATGACGGAACTCACTGAACACCCCAAACAAAGGGTGTGTTTGACTTAAAGCGGAGATGTGTAGGCCAATCGGTGTATGACATTAAAGTACTTATTCACCGATTGATCTACTCAGCGATGCTTAAAGTTGAATACACCTAAGGCTGTCTGCTGGACTAAGCACCCTCATTGAAGCGTGTATATGATTTTATTAACTTACAAAGAGCTCATAAAAGGCAGTTCATAATTGAATGAATTAAATTTGAATACACCATTTGTTCCCTACGTGAAATTATTTAGCATAGCATCGCATCAAAGAGTCGTCTGGTGCACACCAGGGTTCAGATGCTGCGTTCACACTTACTCAAATGAAACGCACTAACAGAGCAATCGCACCAGTTTCTTTTAATCGAATCAAACATGACAAGTGTGAACACACCCTAAAACACCTGTTTTCTAATATTAATAAATGTTTTTTTGGCAGCAAATCAGCACATAAGAATGATTATGAAGGATCATGTGACACTAGACTGCAGTAATGGCTGCTAAAAATTTAGCTTTGCATCACAGAAATATATTACATTTTAAAATGCATTGCACTAGTGAACAGTTGTTTTAAACTGGAATAATATTACACAATACTAGTTTTTACTGTTTTCCTAATCAAATAAACACAGCCTTCTTAGCATAAAAAACTAAATAATCTTACAAACTCTTACAAAAAAAAAAAATCTTATAAATCTCTGAACGGTAGTGTAAGTAGCTTGTAGTGCAACTGACTATGTTTTCAGAAGAGTAGCTTGACTGTGGTTTCATTTGTTTCAAAGACACTTCTCAATACTGTTTCATATGCATGCGCAGACATTCTATCTCCACTCTAAAGCTGTCAGAAAAGTGCTGTGGTTTGAAGCCTGAGATTTCTCTTTGTTTGAGCGGATTAACCTCATGCAGACACTCTGCAGGCCAGAAAAACATAATCACATTCTTCCACGGAGTCAGAGACAAGACGCTCAGACTGAACGCCACATCTCAGGTATACAAACACTCGCAATGCTCACAAACAAATACTCAGACAACTCCGCCAGGAAGTCTTCATCGATTAAACGCAACAAACAGCAAGAAGAAAAAACAGACATATTCAGTGCTAAAGACCAAATTCGGGCTATATGTGACCCTGGACCACAAAACCAGTCTTAAGTCGCTGGGGTATGTTTGTAGAAATAGCCAAAAATACATTGTATGGGTCAAAATTGTTGTTTTTTTCTTTTATGCCAAAAATCATTAGGAAATTAGTAAAGGTCATGTTCCATGAAGATTTTTTGTAAAATTCCTACTGTAAATATATCAAAATGTAATTTTTGATTAGTAATATGCATTGTTAAGAGCTGAATATGGACAACTTTAAAGGTGATTTTATCAGTATTTTGATTTTTTTGCACCCTCAGATTCCAGATTTTCAAATAGATGTATCTCGGCCAAATATTGTCCTATCCTAACAAACCATACATCAATAGAAAGCTTATTTATCGAGCTTTCATATGATGTATACTTCTCAGTTTCGTAAAATTTAACCTTATGACTGGTTTTGTGGTCCAGGGTCACATATAATAAGCATCATTCTGCCAAGTCAATGTTTGTGGTTTCTTCAAATCAGTCCAGTAGGCCAGCGTTCTCTATTCTGCCTTTTAGAAATCTAGCATGAATGTTTTATCCAGGGAATTGCACAATTCAGATTGACGATTCTGTCAGACAAAAGGGCAGTGGGATTGTAATACATCCCAAAACTACACATGAAACATTCACCCTCTAGTCTTGACTTCCTCTCTCAGGATGCGTTCGGTGCCTCAAATGTGTGGTGGCAATAAAAACCCTGAACTTTTAGTGGTCCCAAGCGTTCAGGGAGCAAAATCCCGATATGGTTTTTTAATGAAGACAGAGGTTCATGCGAAGGTGAAGTGTCAGGATAAAATGATGTGACAAGCCACACAATGAAAAATGCTAGAAGGTCAACAGCAAGTCAATGAAACATCTAACTATGAACTTCTACATGTATCTGCTCAGAGGAGCATGTTCTCATCAATAAATAATCTAGCCAAGGTTTTCTCATTAATGCTATATTAGGAAGCCTACAAATGTCTGTGGGCATAACTTCATGATGCTAAGATGTGTTGCAACAGCACTGCTGAATTTATTGTGGGTAAAATGACAGCACTCTGATGTATTCGTGAGCTGGCTGTGGCCAGGTATCCTGAGGATGCCAGGCTGCCCGCTGGAAGCCTGAGATTTCTGTGCCAAAATAATACTGTACCTCATTATAACCATATGCTTTAAAATTAAGACACAGCTAAAGCTAGAGAAGCTAGAGATTACAGTTCATAAAGTTTAAAAAAAAGAGTATCTTTCTTACACAAACGCATCGATTCACCTCAGAAGGGCTTTAGTAACCTCCTGGAGCCATGTGGAGTACTTTTTATGATGGATGGATGCACTTAATTGTACTTCAAAATTTCAATAGAAGAGACAGGACATTTTTAATATAGTTCTGATTGTATTTGTCTGAATGAAGGAAGTCATACACACCTAGAATGGGTTGAGGGTGAGTAAATTATGGGGTGATTTTCATTTTTGGGTGAACTATCCCAGAAAAAAGACTGTAAAAATGCTACAGTAAAATCCTGTTAATTTATGTAATTTTAATGAAAAATACTGTCAAATGAATGGATTTTATGTAAAAACTATGAATAACCATACAATTTATGGTAAAAAAAACAAACAAACAAAAAAAAAAAAAACGGCAAAGGACATTCCCAGAAGGCCCTGTGAGAACATCACATACAGTGATACAGTTTTGTTATCGGTAATGTCCATTTGTGTTGCATTTGATGGCATTTAATTGTGTTTTTATTGCATTGATTTTGTGTTTTGTGTGTTACTCTGATGGTGTGTGTGTGTTTTTTTTTTTTTTTGACAGATGATTTACAATGAACCCAGTGAACAAGATTTTGGTAGATTCGCATATTAACATTAAATGTCTTGTTAATAAATCATAGGCAATAAATGGTAAAACATAAAGGTGCCAATATGTCATCACTGCTGGATATTTTTACTGATACAAAAGGTTTAAAATCTGATCAGAGCCGCTATATTTTTTTCTCTTGATTAACAGTAATTACAGAGATGAATTTCTGCTCAGTGACTCATTAAAAAATTCTCCTTGATTTCACAAACTGTTATTATTTCATAATGTGTGACTATTACATTATGCATGATATAAAATGCTAAGGTTCTTTGGCTCATAATAAATCTGTATAAATAAACTTATTTAGCTCATCTAACAAAACAAAGGAGTCAGCTGTTGATTCACTTTAAAGGAGAACTATTATGCCCCTTTTTTACTAAATGTAATGTCTCAGGTGTCCCCAAAATGTGTCTGTGAAGTTTCAACTCAAAGTACCCCACAGATCATTTATTATATAATTTAAAAAATGCCCATTTCGACTGAAAGCAGAAACATCTGTTTTGTTTTGATTATCATGTCTATCGTGCTGAAATCATGTGTTTTAAACCATATTAGTTTAAACTTCCAAACACATCCAAAGCGCACAAAAAGCTGCTGTAACACGGCATTTAAGCACTAAACTAATTTAAGTTCTCTTTCACGTCTTATTGCGCTTAAATTGTCAGTTACACACACATTTATGTTAAAAACACATGAGTTACAAAAACAATCAGTTATATATGTGAAAGTAAACAGCTGGGAAAGAAATCACATGTTTATATTAGATTTGTGTGGCAGCAGCGTAATATACATTAAACAAATTAATAAATCCACTGCTCTTGTCTCCTCTGAGGCTGGGACTCTAAATAGTGTTTTGTGCTCATCTGTGCAGCCAAAGACAGAACAGTTAGCATGCTTTGCTTGAATTTTCACCACAGTGTTAGAACTGTGAAAACAAAATGGTGGCGCCGTGGGTGGTAACGTGCAGATCGAGGGTCAGTACTATTATAAGAAGAGCCCCTTTATTTTTAAGAGTCACTAAACTTACGTAAATGGTTCCATAAAGAACCTCTAACATCTGAAGAACCTTTCTGTTTCACAAAAGGTTCTTTGTGGCGAAAGACTGTTCTTCAGATTATAAAAAGGTAAGAAAGAGATGGTTCTTTGAAGAACCTTTGACTGAATGTTTTTTTTGTAGAACCAAAAATGGTTCTTTTATGGCATCGCTGCGAAGAACCTTTTAAAGCACCTTCATTTTTAAGAATGTATAGACCTTTTTCCTGAGTACACGATGAGCGCCGCCATTACGAATTCTAACGTCAGATTGAATGCTTTTCTGTTCCGGTTTCCATAGGAACCCATTCAAATAGCGTCCATCTGTTTTTAATGTAGCTAACGTCCGCTGCTTCGTGTCATCTACACACTCATTAAAGTGAGGCACTGACAAATGACGCTCATTGCGACATTGCCAAGTGATGGCGCTATGGAGCCATGTGCTTTTTAAAAACATTTGAATAGGTTTAACATTAGCTTATTAGCTCGGAATATACCCTAATTTGACTAGAAACAATGCAGACCGGAAATGCAAAGCATTCTTTCAGTTAAGAGCCGGACTTACTTCCGTGTTCAGGAAAAAGGTCTATAGTAGCGAAATCTGAGTGTCTTGTTTTTTCACATGCTTGCAAAGAAAGGCTTAACAAAACATGTTACTGGGTTGTACTTTTTCATGATTTCTTTGTTGGTAGATGCCCCGGGGACCCGATTATAGCACTTAAACATGGAAAAAGTCCTTTTTAAAGTGGGTGAATGTATGAATGAATGTACGGTATGTTGCTTCACATGCACCACCTTTGCAGAGTAAGGACAAGACAAAGGTGGTCAGTGGCCTAAAATGACTGTCACATTTGAGTAAATGTTGCATCGCAAATGCTTGAGATCACATTAATCAGACGAATCTCTCTCACTGGCACTGATTTGGTCACGGCTGCCCCTGTCTGAATTCTAAAGGCTCCAGAAGCATTAAAACTGTGGATCGATGTTATAGCAAAGAGCTTCTATTGACAAATGTCAGAGTGTAATATCAGACACGGTCAAAGTGTGAGTAATAAACTAGAAACTCAAACAAAATAAAATGTCACACTGAGCAATTGTTTGATGGCAGACAGTGCTATTCCCTGTCACACAATGTCATCTTTGGTTTTAAATGAAGCAGGAATGAATATTAAGTAAATGGTTGTAAACAGTTTATCAAGCTGTAAATGACTCATCAGGGAGTCCTTTGGAATTTCACATCTTATTGAGGGATCTGTAGTAGTTAAATCATCAAACAGCCCCCCTACCTGTGCTACAAGCTAATAGTACCGCTTGGAAAGCAAAAATGATCACTATTTAAGTCAACATTAAAAATCAACATTGACTTACAAGAAAAGTCAGAATAAAAAGAAGTGAAATGCATTCGGATTTGATTAAAAATATCTTTTAAATACAATAATTTGTGTTCTGAAGATGAACGAAGGTCTTCCCGGTTTGGAACAACATGAGAGTGAGTAATTTAATTTTTAATATCTTTAATATTTCTCCCTAATTCAACAAGGTGCTATGTTTATCTCAAAGAGATTTCTTCTAGTCATTCCTCCTACGGTAATTGCATCACCCTGGAAACCCATATTCAAAAATTCCATATGTTTTGTTGCCATAGTAAACCGTGACCATCTTTCCTACATGTATTACATCTACATTGTGGATAAACTGAACATTACAAGAAAAGCATGCTGCCCATGATCACGTTTACAGTACAAACAACATTTTTTCTACTGGTGTTAAGACTTTCAAAACTCTTCACCCCCAGTCAATTTAAATTAAACTTTCTGTTTCTTTAAGTGACGGCTCTAGGCGCAATGTAAAAAAAAAATAAAAAAAACATTCAGTTAATTCTCTTCCACTTTTATTAAAGTAGCGCAGAAAGTAAACAACATGCAAAACAGCTTCTTAACTGCAATAAACAGTGACACAACCGCATGCAACAACCTCTGCCCTACAGTCACACACACGCATTACATGCCGTTAAGCTAATTATTTAGATCCAAGCATCAAATTTGGTGGTTTCCATGGAAACTGCTTTTTAATAGCCACCCATATGCTCTGTCTCTTTTTTGTTGAAGCATAAAGCAAAAAAAAAAAACATCTTCAAAGTAGGTGCAGCCGTGTGTTGAGGTCTGGAGAATGGAAGGTGCATTAATTACCAGAGATGAAAGCGCTAATGACAGTGAGTCTAACCAAGCTGATTGATACAGACTGTTGACTCTCATACTTAAAATAGAGAACATGCATTACACAATAAACACCACCAAAGTCAAAGGGAGCACTAGCAAGGATAAAGCACTTTTTAGACCGCTTTATGTCGGTATACCTCATAATTGCTAAAATGTAATGGGGCCCAAGAGTGGTCCCAGAGGCACTCCTACTATTATACACGCTCAAAAATAATACATACACCCTTAAAAAAAATACAGTTTTTTTTTCTAATGAATGCAGTATGGATTCTTACAAAAAATTACATACAGTTGAAGTCAAAAGTTTACATACACCTTGCAGAATCTGCAAAATGTTATGTAATATTTATTGTTTTTATTCTTAAAATGCTTTTTTTTTATTTAGTACTGACCTGAATAAGATATTTCACATAAAAGACGTTTACATACAGAGAAAATAACAGCTAAATTAATAAAAATGACCCTGTTCAAAAGTTTACATACACTTGATTCTTAGTACTGTATTGTTACCTGAATTAAGTGATAGTTGCTCATGAGTCTCTTGTTTGTCCTAAACAGTTAAACTGCCTGTTGTTCTTCAGAAAAAATCCTTCAGGTCCCACATATTCTTTGGTTTTTCAGCATTTTTGTGTATTTGAACCCTTTCCAACAATGACTGTATGCTTTTGAGATCCATCTTTTCACACTGAGGACAATTGATATTTTGTATGATCCCTTTTATTTGGTTATCAATAACAAATAAACATATTGCAGATTCTGCAAGGTGTATGTAAACTTTTGACTTTAACTGTAATAAATCATACTTATTCTAGACAAGAGTTTTCCAAAACAAATAATACTATTAGCAAGTTATTCCACTTAAACATGGCAGAAAAGCACCAATGCATTACTTCGCCCTAAAACCTTCAACGATTTGTCTTACTAAATTCATATTTAATAATAAAAACGAGACAAAATAAAGCTTAAAAACTAGAGATGTGAGTGCTGGTACATCATAATGGCTAAAATATAATGTGGCCCAAAAGTGGTCCCAGAGGGACTTCTACTTAAAAGGGATCCTTCTTTTATACACACTTAAAAATAACAAATACACCTACATTTTTACAGATTTTTCTAATCATAGTTACAATAAATCATACTTATTCTAGGTGATGGTTCCCCAAAACAAATATGTGACTCTGGACCACAAAACCAGTCTTAAATAGCCCAGGTATATTTGTAGCAATAGCCTAAAATATTTTTCTTTTGTGCCAAAAATCATTAGGATATTAAGTAAAGATCATGTTCCATGAAGTTATTTTGTAAATTTCCTACCGTAAATATATCAAAACTTAATTTTTGATTAGCAATATGCATTGCTACAGTAAGAACTTCATTTGGACAACTTAAGCCGATTTTCTCAGAATATTGAGTTTTTTTATTTGCACAAATATTGTCCTAACAAACCATACATCAATGGAAAGCTTATTTATTCATTTTTAGATAATGTATAAGTCTCAATTTAAAAATAAAAATGACCCTTATGACTGGTTTTGTGGTCCAGGGTCACATATTACTATTAGTTAGTTATTCTACTTATAAACCTCATAATGGCTGAAATATAATGTGGCCCAAGAGTGGTCCCAGAGGCACTCCTACTTAAAAGTGATTCCCCTTTAATACTTTTTCCTATCCCAGCTTGCTGAGACAATTATAACTAAGTAAACCATTTGAAGGTTGAAGCCTATGAAAAGCCCAGAACCAGGAAATCGTTATTAAAATCGTCTTTTTGCAGTTCTGTTTGGTGATGAAAAATACAAAATACTAGGGCTGTGCAATATTGCCAAAATAATCATATTGCGATTTTTTGAACGAATATTGCGATTGCGATTTTATTTGCGTTTTTTTTTTTTTTTTTGCTTTTCAAACAAGCTACATACATACATTCTAAATGTATTCAGTGCACAAGAAGTGCATAAAACATTTCACCATGAAATAACATAGTATTAAGTTTAATAAACAAAACTGTAGTAAAACTGTCTTTAAAACAGGCAACATAAAATAAATTAGCCATTTTACTTTTTTTTCCCGGTACTTTAGCCTACTTTGTGTAATAACGAAAACATTCATTTCAGTGGAAAAATAAGTCCAAAACTCTCTATTTTAACATTTTGAGGGCTCTACAATGTTTGGCTTTTTTTTTTTTTTTTTTTTTTAGAAATTCTTATGTGTTTTAATTTTTCTGATAATCAAAAAGCATAAACATTTATTTATTTTTAATCAAATGAAAAATAAACCCTTTTAATTTTTGGCAAACAAACAGAAATGTACTGTTAAAATCAATACATGGAAGAAAAATTATATTCAGTTTAAAACGTTAAAATAATAATTAAGTGGTTAATCTTCTTGTAATATTTATTTTTTATCATATATATTGTTTTATGTAAATTATTTAAATAGGAATATATAAACACCTACATTATACTGTACAAAAGTAATACAAAACTAATATTATTCTGTTTCATGTTAAACCGTGCTTTTATTTTGACAGGTTGCCGTGAAGTTTCTGTCTGTACAGTATATGATATGATGCTAGTTTTCTCAAATGAAACGGTAAAAGTGAAACTCACAGCAGCTTTGGAGATTGAGTGTATCTGTTCATGTGAGATGCAAATACCAAAAATTAGCGGGAGCGTCACGTGTGCTTCAGCAAAGTCCCTTTAAGGGTATTCTATAGGTATTGGCTTCAGTCTGCATGTAGTAAAGAAATAAAACACGTCTCCACCATTCAAACATACAGAAGCAAACGGAACATGCAGGATTCATATTAAAACGGTCTTTTTGCATTTCAGTTTTCACAGACACTAGTCCATATCACGATTTGAATTAGGTGACAGACCAACTTTTGATTTATTAATCCAAAAATCGACGAATTACGTGGCATTCCGCGCTATAGTAAATTAGGTTTTTATGAATGGAGTCCGCGATCCAGTCCGTGTTTTCTTGGAGGAGACATTGTAATCACGCGACCATGAAGATACAGAAATGACATGCCTTCGTGTAAATAAGATAAATAACATAAGGCAATTTAGTATGTTTAATAAAAGAACTATGTATAGACCTGTTCTATAGGAAAGATAACCTTAAATGACTTCTATTGTGATCTGGCGCTATATCGAAAATAAAATGAACTTGACGTTCAAGGGGGGCGGGGGTGCCGTTGGGGGGATAGATAAAATCGCAGCCTTATGCGGTTTAGAAATCGCATGTGCTTAAATCACGATTTTTTTGCGATTGCGATTAATTGCACAGCCCTACAAAATACAAATACAAAAATTACACACTTAGCCAATACAAAGCACACAAAATTATGCATTGCAAAAGGAATGCTAATCAATCCAAGCTTCTGGTTAAGTGCGAAAGTCATAAAGCAAGAAAATTTCAACTGACTCCACACAAAGTTCCTGCCATGAACATTGATCTCAGATCAAGACGCTGACTAGAACATATTCAGAAAGCTGCCACATTTATCTTCCACTCTCCTCACAGTGTGAGAGCGACTGAATAGAGAAAGCAACAAAATGGAAAGGCTAAATCAATGGCAAATACATGGGGACCTTCCCGTGGGCTGCACCCCTCTCACGACAACTCCGACACACTGAAAACAGATGCTAATTATAGAGGATCATTAGGCCACTGTGGGAGACAGGGCTGACATGCTATTAATTATGGCCAAATCTCATCAACTGGGGGATAGCAAAACCCATGAAGATGTTAAGCTATATTACAGAGGTTGCTGAACTTAACCTTGAACACATCAGCTTTACTGTATTATATTCAATAAGAGTGGCAATTTAGGCTTATTGACAGTAGCAGGTTATCCATTTCTTATGCAATAACTTATTTACCCATTTTTTTCTAATTGTAGGCTATTTGTCAAGTTTTATAGATAGAGATTCAAACCTACATCTCCTATCAAGCCACTATGTCATAACGATGCAAAAAAGTGGAGTTGACATAAGAAAGAGAAAAGGAGGGGGGATATGATCCAGAAATAACCCAGTCTAGATTTTAACACTGGTTCATTAAAACTTTTATCACAGTTTCTCAAAGCTTAGAATTTGAATACTTTGGAATTTATTCAAGTATATTGCTTAGCATTATAAATCTTTCCTGTGCAAGCTACCAAATGTTTAATGGCAATATGAAGAGACAGTTCCACACAGAACCTCTGCTGGGAAACTGTGTAAAATAGGAAGAACACACACAGGAATGAATTAGTGTCACTCTGAAGTGCGTCTTTCCTCACTTCTCTCTTCACGGGAAAGATAAAGGTTAGACTCAGCCAGCGGGACTATACACAGGTGGAGCTGTTTCATGTCAAAGTCTATTGAGAAATCATGCTGTCACTGAATTAAAAGTAGACCTGAAAATACCTCAAGTCTATCAAACTATTTCCTCCTATAGGAATACGGCAGAGAATTCTAGAGAAATAACAATCAGACAACACAAAGAACGCAATATGTTGGCCATGTCTCACAGTAAAGGAGCACATATTGATCTTGCCAGAATGTCTGTTTTCTTTGAATACAAAGCCACCACAGGCACAGTGTAATGTGACAGAGATAAAGTCAAAGTAACCCCAAAATTCAATAAATTCAAAAAATTGTGATTTTAAATGCTGCTATCTGCCAACACACATTGATTTTTCAAAACTAGGGCTGTGGTGATATAATCATGCACTGATATATGACAATATTGCATTTTTTTGAACATTATTGCATCAAAACATGGTATAAACTACAATTTTAAAGAGATTCTAGCTGTGGTAGCTTATAATGTCTAAAAAAAGTAATATGTCCCAGGAGCGAGCCCAGAGGCACCCCTACAAATGGAAAAGCTCAAACATGTGAAATACTCCCATAAATGAGGGCTGTCCTGATTTCTCGATTCAGTTCAAGTATTCGATTTGTAAAAAATTCTCAAATGCATTTTGGCCGTGTCGAGTAACCAGCAAAATATGTCCCATTCCAGCTTTTAGGTTAGGTTTTAGGTTTAATATATGCACTTTAATTATTTATGCATGTAGGTTACGAACATTCACAGTAAATGCTGCTCCACACAAACTGTTATCATTTACATGTGTGGAGCATCTCAAACTCCACCTCTGCCTTTTGGTTTGAGTTTGGTTTCATTATAACATCCATCAGGGAATGCCATTTCATCAGATTTGTAAGGTAAATCATTATAATGATTAGATTCCTCGATTAATCATCAGAATAATCGACTGATTTGTTGATTAATCATCAGAATAATCAACCAATTACTCGATTACCAAAATAATTGTTATAACTCCACCTCTGCATATTGTTGAGTTTGGGTTTATTATAACATTCGTCTGGGAATGTCATTTCATCAGATTTGTAAGGTAAATCATTATAATTATCTGATTACTCGATTAATCGAATAATCAATCAATTACTCAATTACCAAAATAATCGTTAGTGACAGCCCAAATTCAAATATTCTGATACAATCATATATCCCAATTATTCTTTTATGATCTTGCATCAAAAAGTCAGCTTTTTGCATTGGTATTTGTATTTATGTACAGTATATGTTCATTCAAATTATTTCCAGTTCAACTACTGAAGAAAACGCACAACAATCAATGATACTAACCACATAATGTTATAGAATAATGCATGCTTGGAGCCCAAAATGTTCAATAAGGATTGTTTGTTCAGTCAGAAAGAGTATTGTTGGTTATCTATGCAATATTGCAGTTATTTATGACTCAACCAGCTCCATATGCTGGATAAAATGTAATTGCTATTTTTACAGTGCACAATATTTCCCCAAATATCCTCATAAATCTATTGGGAACACGTTGTTCCCTTCTTCTTTATGAATGCTAGGCCAGATCCATACTGCAGGTCATATATATATTCGCTCAAAAGCCAGAGCCCCACATTGTTCATCCTCAGAGATTCAGGAGGACTTCCATTTAGCAGAACTGACAGGAGGCAACCGGTGGGACTAAATGAACGTAGTTGCAAGGGTGGAACTGAGAACACATGTCAAGGTAGTTTGGCAGCTGTGTGCATAGAGAATTCCTTGTGGGAGTGTGGTAAGTGTGGTAAGCCTATGAATCCGGTATTCCATCTTGCTATGTTAAAAACCCAGAAGACACATATGGCATTGCAAGCCTGTGGGTCATTGCAAACCTAGAGACAAGAGTCTACACAAAAAGAGGTGATATTATGCACATGAACATCCTTATTGGGAATAAAACGGTTGAAAAACGTTAAAATGATTCTAGAGCTAACCCAAATATAACTGGTTTATGATATAATGAGGGCCCTCATATAAAACAGAGTCCCCTCAGGGACAGTGACAGTTAAAAAATACACAGCACCTCACCTTAGTATGGTGCAAATTAGTATGGAACTAAATATTGTATGACAAAAGGGAATGTTTTCAAAAGTGACTAATATATTCTCGCTGAAGATAAATGACTTTGAATCTGATTCATAATAAAAGCATAATAAGACATGAGAGAGTTCTGCACGAATTCAGAGGTTTATGAGAAACCACAAAACGGTGGGCCAACTCAAGTGCTCAATCAAGAACTCAGCCAGTAAACCTTCAACACATGGCGAATTATGGAAATATTATTCATTTATTCCAATCTAATTGAGTCTCATTTTTAAATTACAACTCCTCCTCACTCAATGTGTTAAAAGAAATAAAGCGAAATAGAGAGAGGAGTTGTACGCTGATTGGCTTAGCCCCCTTGGGTAATTGTCACACTAAGGTCTTCTTGGTACACTTGGTAACTCCGAAACGTGACTTCCCTTGCAACTGATGTGACTGAATGAACTGGAAGATCTCAAGCCACTCAAAATATAATTGGATATAGTCATTATGCGCAAGTTTGGCTAGACAGTAGCATGCTAAAGAAAGACTTGGCAATTGAAAAGACTGCACTTCAGAATATCTATGCTTCACTGCGTATCCAATAACCATAAATATTGATATCATAATTTAGAGACTCTTCAGAGCTGTTTATGTGAGTAAAAGACCAACATTTAATTCATTATTCATTTAGAATCTTGCCCGCATTTATATGGATTCATATATAGTAGGGTTGTCACAAACAATTATTTTGGTAATCAAGTAACCGGTTGTTTATTCTGATGATTAATTGACTAATCGGGCATGTATTCGGCCAATTAATCGACTAATCGAATTATTATTCCAATGATTAAATGAGTGATCGGACGATTATTCTGACGATTAATCAGCTGAGTATTCTGACGATCAATTGTCGATTATTTTTCACGATTGCCCTCAAAACATGACTCGCGATGAAAGAGCGGAAAGATGAGAGACTGAAAAACAAGCTAAAATGGCATGCTTGTGATTGCACTTTTACATCACATTCGATTTTGTTCATACTATTAGGTAGGTTTAGGTTTAGTGCAAATGGTACGTTATTTTAAAACATCACAGAGCATTAGAGTTCTAGTGCCACTCAATGGACATTTTAAGTCAGAACTGTGGTGACACATACAAAACCAATGTCACATAAAACATACCGTATGTGCGTTCATCTGTTCCAGGGGGGTAAAACAAACACTCTTTTAGCGTCACCCAGTGGACATTACACATCGATTATGTCAGTGTTTCTTAATCCTGGTCCTGGGGGACCCCTGCTCTGCACATTTTGCATGTCTCTCTTATTTAAACACACCTGATTGAGATCTTCAGCTTGTTAGTTCAGTTCATGGATCTCTCTCCTAATGAGCTGATCTCAATCAGGTGTGTTAAATACGGGAGACATGCAAAATGTGCAGAGCAGGGGTCCCCCAGGACCAGGATTGAGAACCACTGGATTATGTCATTATGTCATTATGTTAAAACATACATGACGCTACGTATTTCGCATCTTGCAAAGAAGTTCCCAGAGGAACTTACAAACAAAAGACTTAATCAATGTCTTGAACTTAAGGCTGGGCGATATGGCAAAAAAAAATTATCACGATAATTTTTTTCATATCAGTCGATATCGATAATTATCACAATAAATGTCTAATCTTTATATCTACCAATTTTAAAGGCAGACTCCTGAATGAAAGAAAAACAGACAGTTAATTATTATTTATGGCTTATTGTCAGAACATGACAAATACTTTTCAAACAATGATCAATTGAGGTAGAATACAGATTAGAATATTACTAGTAAAATCAACATCAATAGAATACAATATTATTCATATTAATAGAATATATAAAACGTTTTTATAAAAAAAAAGTGTAATATGATACAACACTTGTAACATGGTTCTGACTGTAAATGCAGAGTGATTTTTAATGATATTTATCATTCAACAAAAATAAGAATAGACAAATCTTTTCAGCATGCCAGTCCCTTTGTGCAGCTGATTTAACACATTTTGTATAAATATAAAAATATGAATATAAATAAAAAAGTAATGGCTCAGGGCTCTACGCTTACTTTTCTTGCTAGGAGCACTTGTGCTCCTAACTTTAAAAAATTAGGAGCATATTCTAAACAATAATTAAAACTCTGATAAAAAAATTTGCCTTCCTATAACAAGGTGATATTTGACTCCTCAAAGTGATTTACAGGGGAATTTTGTTTTTTACCTTTGCTTTTACCTTTTTGTATGTTTAATGAGGCTCAGAGGTGACATGAGTGCAATCAAAATCATAAATTCATGTTGAGATTAATGTTTTAAATAAAAAAAAAAAAATTAATACAGAAATATCAAAGGTTTAAATAACTGAACAGATCTGCCAGCCGGTGGCTGATTTAATTACTGAATCATATCATTCATTTGATTCGTTCGAACGGATGGTACATTCGGGAATACAACAAGTGAATGTCTTTATGAATGGAAAATTTAATAATTTCATTAGATTCATTTAAAAACGCACGTTTCATTCATAAACGAAACTCCGCTGTGTTTGAATGGAGATGCGCGCAGTTGTGACTTGTTTCAGATTACTTTAGACGACGAAACAGAGCAAAATCAGGAATAGTGTTGTAGTCAGTCAATGTAAGTCACTTAATAATAACTTCTTGTTTATTTAACTGCTGTATTAGTTCAATATCTCATTTACAAACTCCCTTAAAAATTATTAAAAGCTGTCACTCATCTTAGTTTGCGATATCACAAAGCTCTATTATAAACAACGGCTCTCTCTTTACTGCACAATCAGTCTCTTATTTACACTCTGTCTACACTTTATTTCTGAAAGGATTCGTGCAATATGTCTGTGATACATTACTCAGCGTTGCAAAACACGTAGAAACCTTTGAAGCTTCGCTGAGCGCAAACACAAATATGCTGATCGGGTCAGTCGCACATGGTGCTCCTAAATATTTTTTTTACAGTCGCACGTACTAATTTTTAGTCGCAAATGCGAGTGAAATGGTCGCACTCTAGAGCCCTGTGGCTGTAAACTAAATACTGCGTATGGCATCCGGAAGTGCAGGCTGCAAAATGCCTGCGCATCGTTACGCATAGTGCGTAAACATTATCGAGCGCTTATCGAACTGTCATTATCGCTTTATCGAGAGAAGAAAAAAAAAACTATATCGTGATAATTATCGTTATTGAATTATCGCCCAGCCCTACTTGAACTCATAAATCAGTTCATTGAATCAAACCTATCAACTCTAACACCATTTTTAAGAATACCAACTTACTATAGTACTTACAGCAACAGAGGAGTAGTGTTAATTTCGTCACCTATTTTTAATTTAGTCTTAGTCTTAGTCTTGTGCCAAATGTCCTTGTTAGTTTTAGTCATATTTAGTCATTCACATATCTTTTTTTGTTAGTCAAGTTTTAGTCGACTAAAAGTCTCGTCATTTTAGTCTAGTTTTAGTCAAAAGAAAACTCGAGGTATCTTAGTCAAGTTTTAGTCGACTAAAAGTCTTTTAATTTTAGTCTAGTTTTAGTCAAAAAAGAACTCAATATATTTTAGTCTAGGTTTAGTCAAAAATTGTAGTCTTTTTTTAAAATAACACATTATTACTGAGATTATTACTGATACACATTTCAGTAAAAAAAGTGTTTCACATATCTCAAACATTGGTTAAATGTCATAATTACCTGACAAAATACACTTGTTGAATGATTTTTGTTGAATGCAAATGTTAAACGTGTCTGGTTTTCAATTTCTGATTTAGGAGACACATTCACAAATGATTAACCCTTTCAGTGGTGAGTTTAAAATATTCTAGCGGACCCCTGAGAGTGAGTTTTTTTTAAGCGACCGTTATTTTAGAATGTTCGTCCTTATTGTTTCCATGGCGACGCATCAAGCTTGTCACGTGACACAACACAACACACACTTGCTTACCATGCCATGAACTATAATATTCCGATTCACAAATATGTGTGAATTAGTATGTTTCGTCGTTTAAAACCCTATATAAATGATCTGGATCGTAATCTGTAACGTGAGAAGGACGCGGCCATGTTTGTTCGCGCTGCTGTTCAGAGAGTCCTGTCAGCCGTTTTTACAGCACATATACATTCATCCGTTTCTCCCGAAATACATGCAAGTAAGTGGCTGGTGAACTAGAAGAGGAATAGAGTGAACTTTTTAGTTACTAAGCCTATGTGTATGTGACATGAATAAAACACATCGGCAAATTATATTTGAATAGATTGTTATTTGCTGCTTCCATAGACATATGTGTGTATTTTACAAACTCTAAATGTCTCCTTTTACTAGTACTTATGTGTATTTAAATGTCTGAAACCTAAAATAAGCGTTATGTGGTTAAAAACACTGCATAGTTGTGTTTATAATATGACAAGTGCAGAGCTCGTCCGACGTCCGTCTCTGGCTCAGCGCCAGCCAGCGCGCCAAAGCGCAGTTTGAATATTTTAAAGCCATAACAGCTGATGAAAAAGCAGAGACGATTGTAGACGAAAATGAAGAGAGATTTTATCTTAGTTTTTATTTTATGCAAAACATTTTCGTCTCGTCTTTTTTCGTCAACAATAATGCATGTTAATTTAGTCTTAGTCAGCGTTTTTGGACAGTGGTGCAGTCTTGTCATCGTCTCGTCTTAGTCATGAAAAAAAAGGTCGTTGACGAACATATTTCGTCTCGTCTCGTCTGACGAAATTAATACTACAGAGGAGCCATCAATAGTGTGACTTATGGTCACTATTGATCCTATTCACGCAATCTGTGTCACTTTTACATTCTTTATGGATGAATCTGAAAATATGTTTTAAGAGATTTGCGAATAACAGTGTGTTTGGTCCAAGAGCGTCTTTGCAGTGCCCTTTGATTTACAGACCCTGTCAATCATATGTTGCTTTGACATGCTACAGACAAACAGAGTGACAGCTCTTTGACCGACTCTCACACTTGCTGGAGGACAACCAAAGCTTGTGTGGCACCGGCATTGCTCAACAGAATCAAAAACCAAACCATTAACAACATTAGGATCACTGGGGAGCCACAGCTGCTGGACATATCCTAAATTCTTATCTTCTACTGGACACAAAATCTTAAAGGTAACTTTGTAGATGGTCAAAAGGAACAGATCCGTTGACTACACCTCAAGCCTTATGGATGACATCTGAGGCCTGCTGTCAACTATGAAAGACACCAATTTTAACATTTACCTCAGTAAAAACAACGATAACCGTGTACAGGAATGCACTTGCAATGGAAGTCTATGGAGCAAGTACAGTCGTGGCCAAAAGTTTTGAGAATTACATAAATATTGGAAATTGGAAAAGTTGCTGCTTAAATTTTTATAATAGCAATTTGCATATACTCCAGAATGTTATGAAGAGTGATCAGATGAATTGCATAGTCCTTCTTTGCAATGAAAATTAACTTAATCCTGAAAAAAACTTTCCACTGCATTGTTAAGAAGGCTTCAGGGCGTCCAAGAAAGTCCAGCAAGCGCCAGGATCGTCTCCTAAAGAGGATTCAGCGGCGGGATCGGAGTGCCACCAGTGCAGAGCTTGCTCAGGAATGGCAGCAGGCAGGTGTGAGCGCATCTGCACGCACAGTGAGGCCAAGACTTTTGGAAGATGGCCTGGTGTCAAGAAGGGCAGCGAAGAAGCCACTTCTCTCCAAAAAAAAAAAAAAAACATCAGGGACAGATTGATCTTCTGCAGAAAGTATGGCGAATGGACTGCTGAGGACTGGGGCAAAGTCATATTCTCTGATGAAGCCTCTTTCTGATTGTTTGGGGCATCTGGAAAAAGGCTTGTCCGGAGAAGAAAAGGTGAGCGCTACCATCAGTCCTGTGTCATGCCAACAGTAAAGCATCCTGAGACCATTCATGTGTGGAGTTGCTTCTCATCCAAGGGAGTGGGCTCACTCACAATTTTGCCCAAAAACACAGCCATGAATAAAGAATGGTACCAAAACACCCTCCAACAGCAACTTCTTCCAACAATCCAACAACAGTTTGGTGAAGAACAATGCATTTTCCAGCACGATGGAGCACCGTGCCATAAGGCAAAAGTGATAACTAAGTGGCTCGGGGACCAAAACGTTGAAATTTTGGGTCCATGGCCTGGAAACTCCCCAGATCTTAAAACTTGTGGTCAATCCTCAAGAGGCGGGTGGACAAACAAAAACCCACTAATTCTGACAAACTTCAAGAAGTGATTATGAAAGAATGGGTTGCTATCAGTCAGGATTTGGCCCAGAAGTTGATTGAGAGCATGCCCAGTCGAATTGCAGAGGTCCTGAAAAAGAAGGGCCAACACTGCAAACACTGACTCTTTGCATAAATGTCATGTAATTGTCGATAAAAGCCTTTGAAACGTATGAAGTGCTTGTAATTATATTTCAGTACATGACAGAAACAACTGAAACGAAGATCTAAAAGCAGTTGAGCAGCAAACTTTGTGAAAACTAATATTTGTGTCATTCTCAAAACTTTTGGCCACGACTGTATAACATTTAAATATAAAGTTTTTAATAAAGCACTTCATTTTATTATTTCTTTAGGTTTTATTTTAAAAAGACCACTAAAGCATTCAATTGTAAACTATATCCTATTAATACATATATTCCCCCACAAACTGACATAGTCATTACACAATTTTGAAGACTGAATATAATTGTACACATGCCTCATAGACTTCCACAAATGCCCTTGCAGATGTTTCAGTAATACATCAGACTTCAGACACATAAAACCTAAAATCAGACATGACTGAATGACCTAATACAGCATTACAGAGGGCAAACATTATGTCAGACAGCACCGTGAGGATAGTGAGGTATAGGATTGCGCTGAGAAAATGAATGACACCTGAGCTTTGAAATTAATGCAAACTCACACACATGTGCACATGTACACACAAGCAGGATGAATGGACTACTATTAATGCAAAGTTACAGCACATTTGCCAAGGCCTTAGTGGACTCAGGTTAATCACAAGGGCAAACTGGCCCCATTCATTAGCATTATTAAAATGCATAGCGCATTGCATGCATTTATTGCTTTTCCATAAAATGTGGTCATACAATAAACTCTTTCACTAGTACAGGAATAAAACTAGTCTAGGAATAAAAAGTCTTAAATATCAACCTGAACTGAAAAATTTGATTAGGAGCTGATTTTCAATTAATTAATTTAAACTGGAAGACAACACTGAACATTAACCTATGGCCATGATTTTAAATGAATTGAATTTTTAATTTAACAAGTCAGAAAGGTCAAACATTTTAAAAGAATTTGGCTTCTTATAAATAAAAGTGATGAAGTTAAAGCAAATCAGTTACTAAACTGAGAAAACGCTATATGTGACCCTGGACCACAAAACCAGTCATAAGGTTAAATTTTACAAAACTGAGATATATATACATCATATGAAAGCTCAATAAATAAGCTTTCTATTGATGTATGGTTTGTTAGGATAGGACAATATTTGGCCGAGATACATCTATTTGAAAATCTGGAATCTAAGGATGCAAAAAAAATCAAAATACTGAGAAAATCACCTTTAAAGTTGTCCAAATTAAGTTCTTAACATTGCATATTACTAATCAAAAATTACATTTTGATAGGTTTACAGTAGGAATTTTACAAAAATTCTTAATGTAACATGATCTTTACTTAATTTCCTAATGATTTTTGACATAAAAGAAAAATCAATAATTTTGACCCATACAATGTATTTTTGGCTATTGCTACAAATATACCCCAGCGACTTAAGACTGGTTTTGTGGTCCAGGGTCACATATATTAGCTCATTAGACCCTGAATGGTTTGTTATGAGGTTTTTTTATGAACCTACTATAGCTTTATAGTTCGCCAGCATCATGAATCAGAGGGTTTTAACCTTAACCTGAATCCACCAAGGTTTTATGCTTCAAACAACAACACAAAACCTTTCTTGAGGCCGTCATCTTGGAGCATGGAAGCAGAGCTCAGAAATCTAGCCCTTCTGAAGAAGAAAAGCATGCAAGAAAGAAAAAAAAAGACAGAAATAGATAAAGGAAAAGCAGATAGAGCATGCAAAAATGACACATGGTGCCTAGGTTAGTGAGAAAACTGATGTCATAACAAAAAAAAAGATTAAGGATGACATTGTAAAAGTGAGTGAAGAGATGTCTAGTTGCGTTCAGAGGAAGAAGATTAAAGGGAGCAGTCACTGACATGAGGATGCTCTATTGGTTTCAAAGTACTATGAAACTCAAGTCAAACCTATGATTGTTGGCACAATCATTGGGTTTCATATCTGTAAGTGCACTTGTTCACCCTGAAAATACCGCTTCTGGCTTCACTTATCCAGAAAGGCCTATTTATCTTCCCTTCAGAAGCTGCGAAATTGAGATTATGACAGGATCTCAATTCTGCGGTGACAAATAGTGCCAATCATTTGAAGTACTAGTGGCATGAAAGGACCGCTCGTAGTTTAGCCGGCCATTTGAGTAAATACAGAATCTGTACTACACATGTCTAAAAGGCCTTCTGTGGCTGCAATACTGAAGTGAAGTGTTATATAATACTATAATTGCATACAGTGGTGCAACAAGTATTTGAACACTGGGATATTTCAGTGACGCTGAAAAATCTCTCAATTTCATTGCATCAGATACAAAATATTAAACCAAGGGATGAACAAACAGTGTTGAAACTTTTCTTAGAACTACAGTAACTTTACTTTTACTTTAGGATGTAACCATAGCAAAAGAATGTAGACAAAACATAAGTACTGTCATTCTAAATAAGTAAATTTACACATCTCAAAGAAAAGAACATTTGAAAACACCTTTAAAAACGAGCAACGAGTACATTATTCAAAAGGCCTCTTTTTGTGTTTCACAAAAAAAGTCAGTCATATGGATGAGTTTCATGAGACGGGGGTGAAAACTTTTTTTAATTTAAAGATCAGGGTAAATTTAACTTAGTTTGTCTTCTGGGAACATGTAGGTATCTTCTAAATGTACTAAATGAAAAAAATATGATATTTAAGAAAAATCTTCATTCTGTTCCAGGTCTTAATGCATTGTGTTTCCTTCAGAAGTATCAGTGATTGTTTGAACCTTCTGTAATAGTTGCATATGAGCCCCTCAGTTGTTCTCAGTTTGAAAAGATGGAAAGGGTTGGAAAGGGTTCAAATCAATGATGGGCACTCGAGTTGCATTTTTATAGAATTCAAACTTGACTTCAGGGATATAAATTAAACTTTATCTTTATTTTCTGCTCAAGATGAGAACATTTTGATTATTATAGACATTTTTGGTAAAATATCATTTGTCTTTAGCTTATAAAACATCTTTGTAAATAGGCAGATTTCAATACATGAGGATTTTGAATGGGATTTTTTTAGCGAGCCATTAAATGACTTGAGACTTGACTTGGACTTGTGACCAAAGACTCGAGACTTGACTCAGACTCCAGGTTAAAGACTTCAGACTTGACTCGGACTCCAAATTAAAGACTTGTGAACATCTCTGGTTAAAATACACAAAAATGCTGAAAAACCAAATAATTTGTGGGACCTGAAGGACTTTTCTGAAGAACAGCAGGCAGTTTAACTGTTCAGGACAAACAACTATCACTCAGCAAAAAAATCACAGCTGTGGAACATTCAGGTAACAACACAGTATTAAAAATCAAGCGTATGTAAACTTTTGAACGGGTCATTTTTATAAATTCGACTGCTCTTTTTTCTTGTGGAATGTAAAAGTCTTTTATATGAAATATATTATTCAGGTCAATACTAAATAAAAAATAACATGCATTTGTTTGATCCCTCTTATTTTGATCAAATAATTAATGTTTCGCAGATTCTGCAAGGTGTATGTAAACTTTTGACCTCAACTGTAAATGTCTCGTTGACACAAATCAAACGGCTGAACTAACACCCTCATTCCAGCCAGTGTTCACAGTTAAAGAAAGCAGTCTAACCTAATGCCTTGGGTGGCCTGTGAATGTGACACAGAGAAAATGACATTACCACTCGGCATCTTTAATCACTGTCACGCTTTACAGGTTTAGCAAGTGGCAACAGCTTCAGCGTCACACACCACCACTTTAATACTGGGCCGTAAGCCCGAGGAGAACATGCATTTCAGAATAGTGAATTTAAAAAAAAAAGAAAGTGTCCTGTTATGCGATAAGAAGAACCTCATCTCCACCAACCTCTAATATAGTCCAGGGAAATATTAGTTGGCCACGTTTTGAGTGTGTCACCAGTTTGGTCATGGTGAACATGACTCCAGGGGAATCAAGTGAATTCAGGAGATTTAAACACCGTCAGGTTGGGCTCTAATGAACCTGTACTCACATCTTCAAGGAGTAACAGCCTAATTTTATCTCTTGTGGCAATGAGGATGAATTTAATTGGGACACCAGAAGCCAGACGGACTCTCAACCCTGAAATAAGAAGTGGTTTATCTTGTTGTCTGTTTAAAAGGATAGTTCAATAAAGGACTTTCATTTAGGCCTTGTTTACACCTGGTATTAAAAGATTAGTTAACTTCCAGAATTCAAATTTCCTGATAATTTACTCACATCTTTCTTTCTTCAGTCGCAAAGAAAGAAGTTTTTCGAGGAAAGCATTCCAGAATTTTTCTCCATATATTGGACTTCAATGGTGGCCAATAGGTTGAAGGTCCAAATTGCAGTTTGATGCAGCTTCAAAGGGCTCTACACAATCCGAGATGAGAAATAAGGGTCTTGTCTAATGAAATGATTGGTAATTTTCTTTAAAAAAAAATAATTATATACTTTTTAACCAAAAAATGCTGGTTTTGCACTAGCTCTGCAATGCACATGTTCGACTTTTCGCATTACGTAATCATGTTGAAAATATCACGCGTGGTTATTAACTGTTAGGAAACTTTATTCTGGAAGTGAACTAATCCTTTAAGACGTATGACACAAGATCTGATCCCAAAGTTACACCTGGTGTTTTAATCCATCTCTTTTGTCAACTTTTGACCACATCTGTCCTGATTTTGTGGGGAGGGTCAATAGGCCAGTGTATTTATGGGCTTTTTCTGATCTTTCGATCTAATGTTGTGAAATAAGCTAAGCACTACACATCATGTTCTCACACAGTGAAAAATACATTGCGGAGCAAAGAGGAAACTGACAACAAGCTGACACAAGACAGGTCTCAGCTTTAAAATGTTGTAATTTTTGAGAAATTCAAACAATAAATACCGTTTTGTGGCTCTTTAACGTGTCGTGACAGATCACTGTATTGCCTTATTAGATCAATCGAAGTGAACCGATTTATTTCTTCATTTAAAGCACAAAAAAAACATGAAAAAACTTTTGAACATATTTTATTTCAACCGCGAAAAGACATCAATATACACAATTTTTCATGTTTAAGTCCACCAAAGTTAATCTACTCACCTGTCTGGATTGATTGTTAGAAAAAATGGGTCATTCTGAGTTATGATTGGTCAGATCGCCTGCCAATCAAGCTGTTTGCGAAGGACCAATTGATGAAAGAAATTAAAACTAGAGCTTGCAAGATTGTTGGTAGAATACCACAGACAAAAACATCGACGACAAGGGCTGGGCATTACATTTAAAGTAGTAATAGTTTACCAAAAAAAATTAAAATGTCCTAATTTACTCAACTGTTCCACACATGTATTAAAAATATATATTTTGATTTATTTATTTATACATTCATTTGTTTGTTGTTTGTCCATACAATAAAATTCAATGGGATCCAATGTTGTTTAGACCCCAACATTTTTCACTATTATATCTTTTTGGTTTTCTTCAGAAGTCAGTAAATCATACAGGGTTGAACAGCCTTCATTATCCTTATTTAAATGGATATTTACTCAAATTCAAAAAAATAGTATTGGTTAGTTCACCCAAAAAAAAATAATAATAATAAAGTTGAAACAGTGATGTCAAATGGATTATTTTAACAATGTCCACTCCTTACTAGAGCTCTTCACAGAGGACCCGAGACCCGAGGACCCGGGACCCGACCCGGGACCCGTACGGGTTCGGGTCTATATTTTAAATGGTTAGCCGGGTCCGGGTCGGGTCCAAATCTATTACTTCGGGTCCCGGGTATGTTTAACTTGTGTGTAATACCCGAGTCGATCGGAGAACATCGCACCTTCCAGTGTCAGTCACCACTTTGCACGTATTTTGTAACTTGCATCTTGTAAAATTATGATAAGAAAAGTGTGAGAAGGAAATAAAAAAAGAAGAAGATTAAATAAATAAATAAAAACGCGTGTCGCGTGACCGCAGCAGCGAGAAGCAGAGCGCAGGAGGAGTTAACGTAAACGGACGGTCGGTGACGGTGATCATGGATTCCTTCAGGAGTGATGTGAAATAAAAAGCCTTGCACATTTATTTATTTCACATGAGCAACAAAATATGAGATCGAAAATGAACAGTCACATTAATGTTGTCTGTGATGTTTACACTGCATTAAAATAACGCGCATGAAATGTTTCTATGGCAACCAGAGCTGGCGACTTTTACCAAAGACCAGAGCCATAGAGAAACTCTGCCAAATACTATAGAATACCTTTAAGGCCTTAAAGGGACTTTGCTTTTACTCTGCCATAGTACACATAGCATTCTTTCTTACGTTTATAATAATACGGAAGAACCATCTTGTTATATTTTAATTTTTTGGTCAGGCTCGGCTCAGAGAGCACAGTGATAATAGAAAATATGGTGGAAAAAATACACTCTTTTCAGAATAAGCTATTTACGCTATCAAGCTGTCTCGTGCTATACGTGCGAATTCCTCCTTTAAGTTTCATAAGATGACCACTAGGTGGAGCTCTAAACATATGTTTTGTATTGCTTTATCTTACTGAAGAAGGTTATTGAAGATGCACGCAGTAAAGTTTACCGCATTCATTGTTTTGTGCCTTTTTGGAAAAAAAAATGTTTAATTATAAATTAATAATATTAATAAATAATAAATTAACTAATAAATAAAACACTTGCGCCGAGTCTTTATTACAATCTGCAAAAGAAGGTTATCGTTATTGTAGTTCAATGGTCATTGGTCACCGACCGTGACCGCGAGTAGCCTGCCCTAAATTAAAGCTGGAATAGTGGATTAAAAAGGGTCTTTCTGTCGGCAAGAGAGAAGAACAGCCTAACATGTAAATGTACTGAAGGAGGTCTGTATGCAACGCTACTAACAGTAGTTTACGCCAAAATAGTTTTGTTTTTTTCCTTCGCAACTTATTTATAGTTAATAACAGTTTGCTGTGCAATATGTGCCGATCGGGTACAGTCGGGTCTGTGTCTTCCCAGCCGAGTTCGGGTCCAACTAGTACATTTAAGGTATATTTCGGGTCTTCACGGGTTCGGGTCCCACTTTAAAATAAAATACGGGTCCGGGTCGGTTCCGTCCAGGACATTTACGGGTCTCTTCGGGTTCGGGTACGAATTTTTGGACCCGTGAAGACCTCTACTCCTTACTACCTTTCTGGGCCTTGAACGTGTCAGTTGCATTGCTGTTTATGCAGGGTCAGAAGGCTCTCGGTTTGGAACGACATGAGAGTGAGTAATTAATGACAGGATTTTCATTTTTGGGTGAACTATCCCTTTAAATAGTTTTATGTATGTGGCAACAATAGTCCAACAAATGGTTCAAATTACATTTGCTTTCTTCGAAGAAAAAAAAAAAAGTCAGAGCTAATTCATTAATATTGAGATTAGTTTAGCTATACTGCCCAGCCCAACTGTCACCAACTAACAGAAAGCATAATTGGCAAGAGCAAACAAACAGAGCTTGTGGGTTTTCTCTAGACACACAAAGTAATGTCCAAACACTATCTCTCCTCATCCATGTGGTTATGATGCATTGCAATTTTGAGAAGGCATGTCTACAACACGTTCTGCATAATCTCCAGAGAATCTCTGCCACCGGCACAGTTCTACTGTATTCATTCCTCTGCACCTCAATCAAACTGTCTCTCACTTTGTGTCATCTAAAGCATTTTTCATCTCCCTCTTTTTGCATACAATGCATCCTGTGTGTCAGTTTCTGTAGGCAATTCACAGGTTTTCACATACACATGCACACCCTTCACATTGGCTAGCCGAATGTAATAAAGTACCAAGACTAAAAGAGAAACATCCACCTTTAATCATACTGAAAATACGCAGAAATGTATTCATATATGCATAGCCTATCCATATAAAAAACTAAAATAACTAAAATGATAATACTAAAAACAGTAATCCTCTGCAACTGTCTCACTTTCGTCTCTAGAATGTATTCCCAATGCGTTTTCTTTCACTGCTGCACAGTAAACATGTTTATGAATAATTCAGTGACTCTGAATTAGGTAATGTCTGTATATGAGGGTCAAGTGCTGGATCAGTCCAAGAGTGTAAGATTACAACTTGTAACAGACACAAAGATGCATATTTCAGTCATTTTATGCCAGTTAATCATAAAACAGAGTATGGCCTTCCTCATCTAATGCAAAGCTATGACTATATTGTAGTCTAGTTATATTTGAAAGAATCAATTCTTGAGAGAAGTAGCTAATTTGTGAACACTTTCTATGAAGTGCTTCATTTCATTTGTAAAATAAGTTCTAAACAGCTCATTCACGCTTCTGACTGATCCATTTCAATGACTCGATGCAATCACTAGGATTTCTTCAGCTCACTGGAGAGGATAATTTTCAGAGAATAATATCTTAAAATTCTGTCTTTTATCACAAAGGTATAATATAACTTCAGAAAACGTAATTTTGTGACCGTATTTTATGATACTGAAGTCATTTTGATGATTTCAAATGCAAGGGGATAAAAGCAACCAACTACAAAGTCATACAACCGCCAGACTCCACAGGAATATTAAGCGTTTCCCTTCAAATAAATGTGTTAATGTTCAAAGTTGAGTTCATACAAGTGTCATTAGAAAAAAAAAACAGGCAGAAAGCAGAGAAGAAATTCAAATCCAAACCCACTGAGCCCTCAACGCTAAATAATTCATAGATGAATTTGTACCATGCAGAGGTTCATGGGTTCATGTTTATTATCGGTTTTGAAAAAAAAAAGAAGTTTGCATCTGAAAAGCACTAACTATGTGATCAAAACATGCTCAGATGCACCTATAAATAGCTCTCCGTATTATGAAATATTCAAAGTATTGTTTGTTGAATTATTGACAACAAAAGGCTAAATGCTATGGTGAATGAAAGGTGCTTTGACTCTAATTCTCTGACTGCCAACCCATAAATATTCTCTGTGTTTTTCGATGCTAGCTCAGGGGTACGAGACTATCTTCACTAAAAAACAAACACAAATCAGCTAGTCCCACAGGTATAAGAACGCATATTGAGCGACAAGGCTGGCAATGATATATTGTATCTTATTTATCAGGTTTCTATTGCACTAGATACGCTAGTCTTTGAAGCAAGTGTTCAATGATGGACCAAGTGTAGACTTGTGCTCTGAAAGCTCCTGGGTTTCCAAAAAGACATACAAAATGAGAAGCATTAATACACAGCCATAAATTTGCAATGCGATGTATGACGGATGCTAATAAAAGGGTCTTAATTGCAACAGTTGGCAATGGGTTAGCGGCTCTGCTTTACCATGAAAGCAAATAATTAACAGTGTAAAGAACAAATCCCTCTTGTAATAATCGTTGGCTTCGGGATTTGATGCATTGTTTATATATTGAGACAAGGGAAATTTGTACCGTTGTAGATGCCAGTGGCATAACTTTGGCTGTTGCTGATGAAAATTATTTGTAAGCACGGGATGGAAATTTTAATTCACCGATATGTCAGATCCAGGGGGTATTCAAAGATGATGAGGACCTTGAAGGTCTTCAGAATAGCTTGTAAAACACTGTTTTTGAGCATGTCGAGTTTGCAGGTCTCATGCTGAGAGGAGCTTGACAGCTATGTTTTGCTAAATTCAAACCAGCCAAACAATTTTGACTTGAGATCTCTGAATGAAGTTGCTAAACAATACGTTTTTTCAAGTAACGGCAACGCATGCTGGGTAACCAGCAGTGCAAAATAACTTTGTGTGAGGAAAAAGATTGAGAAAAATAGACTGGAAATCAAAACTGAGGCTTTGAGCAACAAAATATATGAAATTGATTGCTCTTGGACAAAGTTTTGGTATTTAGTAGGCAAAATAATGGTGACAAGACCTAGACTTAAACTAGAGATTTGTTTGGAGTGAGAGTTTTTGTTGTTGTTGTTGTTGTTTAGTGATCGCTGTTCATGAGTATTTTCGAGCACTTCCCGCTTCGATCTGACTCTTAGGATGAATCGCTTGCTGTTCTCCCCAATTGTAAGTCGCTTTGGATAAAAGCGTCAGCCAAATGAATAAATGTAAATGTAAATGTAAATGAGTCCCTTGTTTGTCCTGAACAGTTAAACTGCCTGCTGTTCGTCAAAAAAATCCTTCAGGTTCCACAAATTCTTTGTTTTTTTCAGTATTTTTGTGTATTTGAACCCTTTCCAACAATGACTGTATGATTTTGAGATCCATCTTTTCACACTCAGGACAGCTGAGGGACTCATATGCATATTACAGAAGGTTCAAACACTCACTGATGCTCCAGAAGGAAAAACGATGCATTAAAAGCCGAGGGCTCTGAGGTTACTTCTAAATTCTGAGTTGCTTTCATAGCTGGTTATCAATAAAAATGGTAACAATTTCTTAATTTGTTATACAAGATATCTTCTTTTTTAAGTGTGATTTAAATTCTCTTTTTCAGACGTTGTCAACTTTGTTTTATTGTTGGGTAAATATCATATTTATACATGTAAATGGAAAAAAATGTAAGCCCTCCTTTAATGTATTTCTTTGTGAGTTTGTAAAAATGTTTCAGAGTTTTAAGTTCTTTAAAAATCTAAATAGAAAGTCTGAAACTCCTTGCCTCTCTATCTCCAAATAGTTATTTTAATATACTTTATTTGAGTGTTATTTTTCAATTTCTTTTCCCTTATACCTGTTATATTGTTGGAAGTATAATATTTATGTTAATTATTTATAGTATTTTATTTATACTATAAATAATATGTTGTTCCCTGTCTTGTTATGTACATTTTCGCAATAAAAAAAAAACCGTGGGTGAAAACCTTTTGAATTTAAAGATCAGGGTAAATGTAACTTATTTTGTCTTTTGGAAAAAGTATCTTCTGTAGCTTCCACAGGGCAGTACTAAATAAAAAAATAACAGGCTATTTAGGCAAAATAAGAAAAATGTACACATCTTCATTCTGTTCAAAAGTTTACACCCCCGGCTCTTAAGGCATTGTTTGTCCTTCTGAAGCATCCGTGAGCATTTGAACCTTCTGTAATAGTTGCATATGCAGATGGATCTCAAAATCATACAGTCATTGTTGGAAAGGCTTTCAATACACAAAAATGCTGAAAAACCAAAGAATTTGTAGGACCTGAAATATTTTTATGAAGAACAGCAGGCAGTTGAACTGTTCACAACAAACCAGATTATTACTGGCACTGGATTATTTACAGCACAATCATGTGTAGTAATAACACTAAATTTAAATTTAAATTTGTTAAAATCATGATTAATGTCATTACTGCTATATCACATTTGCGCATCAAGACAAGTTGAACCAGGTTTAATGTCAATAGTTCTTGTGTGTCTCCTAACCGATTGCGACAGTTGAAAAGAAATTAAGATTTGTGAGGTAAACACAGCAGGATTTTTCTCCATATAGTGGACTTGTTCATGAGTTCATGAGTGGGAACCAATGGGGTGAAGGTCCAAATTGCAGTTTCAATGCAGCTTCAAAGGGCTCTACACAATCCCAGCCGAGGAATAATGATCTTATCTAGTGAAACGATTTGTCATTTTCTAAAAAAAGACAAAAAACATATACTTTTTAACCACAAATGCTTGTCTTGCACTAGCTTGACTTCACACATTATGTAAGGAATAATTGACGACGGGCCGTAGAATTCTTAGAAAATAATGCACACCCGAGGTGGTGATGCGGTCACGACGCGAAGCGGAGTGGCCGTTACACCTCGGGTGTGCATTATTTTCGTAGAATTCTACGGCCCGAAGTCAATTATTCCGCTTATACTACAGTTACCACACCTCAAGACATCGATCAAATGATATATTTCAAGACATTCGTCCCGTTTTTTATCCTTAAAACGCTATTGTGAGTAGGATTAATTTCTTACGCAGCTCATTCAACAGCTTCGTTGCTAGTTCCAAAACGTCATTTTAGAACTAGTAACGACGCTTGGGCTGTTGATAGCAAAATAATGCCGTTAATAATGAAGTTTAGACAGTAGACAGACCGACAGACAAGCAGACAGACGGAAAGAGTGAGGGAGAGAAACTAAGTGCATGACTTTACCTCTCTCACGGGTGACTGGCAGCATCGCCTCTACTAACAGTTAAACTTTAAAGGGATAGTTCACCCAAAAATGAAAATTTGATGTTTATCTGCTTACCCCCAATGCATCCAAGATGTAGGTGACTTTGTTTCCTCAGAAAAATACAAACGAATATTTTTAATGAAAACCGGTGCTGTCTGCCAGCCTTATCATGGGTGTGGATGGGCACCAGACCTTTAAAAGTAAACAAAAACATGCACAGACAAATCCAAATTACACCCTGCGGCTCGTGACGATACATTGATGTCCTAAGACACGAAACGATCGGTTTTTATGAGAAACTGAACAGTATTTATATCATTTTTTACCTTTGATACACAGCCACGTCCATCTGTCATGAGCACGAGTTTGCACGCGCTTCTGGTGTAGAATACGCAAACGCCGTAAGGGAAAATCAGTGAAAAGTCCCGGATGAGTTTGTGCAAGCAAACTTAATCTTTTAGCTTTAAATCGGTTTAAACAACCAGGACACGCGCAAGTAATTACCATTTTGAATAGCCGCTATACCCACAATCTCTGTGCTCTGTGTAAACAATTTGTGTCGTATTCATGCGACAGATCGCTTACGGTGTTTGCGTATTCTACGCCAGAAGCGCGTGCACATGTGACGTGACTGATGCCAAACTCGTGAACAGGACAGATGGACGTGGCTGTGTATCAAAGGTAAAAAATGATATAAATACTGTTCAGTTTCTCACAAAAACCGATCGTTTCGTATCTTAGGACATCAATGTATCGTCACGAGCCGCAGGGTGTAATTTGGATTTGTCTGTGCATGTTTTTGTTTACTTTTAAAGGTCTGGTGCCCATCCACAACCATGATAAGGCTGGCAGACAGCACCGGTTTTCATTAAAAATCTTCGTTTGTGTTTTTCTGAGGAAACTAAGTCACCTACATCTTGGATGCATTAGGGGTAAGCAGATAAACATCAAATTTTCATTTTTGGGTGAACTATCCCTTTAAGTTCATTTTCTTCAAGACCACGCCGTTGTTACCTCGCGTGTGAGAGCTGTCATGTCGTTTTTAAGTTGTTAATCGTCAGAGCAGCGCTAACAACATTAGCGCGAATGCTAACACGAGTGCAAACTGTAACGTTATGTGTGTGCGTCTGTGAGGTGAGTGAGAGAGGGCGAGAGAAATAGAGTTTGTGCTTTCCGTACATAATAAAACGTAAAATATTGTGGAAAAAAACATGGAAATAATCTGTCGTTTTTATTCTGATGTTTACTGTATTTATTAGTTTGCCCAGTGTCATTGTGGGTTTTAGTTATTTTGCTGTTTTGGGCTGTAAGGACCTTTGAAATAACTGAAATCGTATGGCGAAGTGATATAGACATGCACTGCGGTCTAAAGCTGCCTGGAACTACGTTCGCCGTGCGTTTCCCTGAATATAATGCACACCTCCTAGAACGTTCGTCAGCCAATCAGATTCAAGCATTCAACGGCCCTGTAGTATAAATAATCACGAGGCAAAGCTCATGCGTGATATATGCGTCAGTACCGACCCAGTGTTTACAAAGCGAACATGCAAAGAAAGTCAAACACCCTTTACAAAAAAGGTAAAACAACAATTTTTTTAGAAAATGGCCAATCATTTCACTTCAAAACTTCTCCAGGGCCCCAAAACCACCTCAGACCGCAGATGCTTAAACCTCTCCTTTTGTATACACGAAAGAACAAATCTTTAGAACAACATGAAAGTGAGTAAATGCTGACAGTTTTGCTTTCCGGGTCTATCCATTTAAAATGATCAAGAGTTACAAGTGTCTGTTGCCAAAACACTAGCATTAATGAGTACAGTGAATATTACTCAGTGAGCAACCAAGAACTTCAAAATTAGCAAGTCTATGACTAATTTGTCCCCTGTGGTTCACTGACAAACCCAAACGTTCAGACAGCAGGTCTTCCGTCAATGTTCATTAACGCAGGCACAACTGATTCCAGAAACCACTCGGAGAACTGCTCTACTTTTAATAAACACGAGAATAAACTGCAGACATTTGATTGCTTTCAGGAACCATCACCGGAGGCCTCACAGCTGTGGTTTCCCTCGATGCAAGCACCACTTGCTTTCCTCACGTCCCCTTGTTCGTAGCACAAAAGGCCCTTGCATTACAAAGCCGCACCTGAGTCATCCTCTACTTGTCTATGAGTCATTTAAAAGCTACAAAAGCCTCCGAGTGCTTGGATGGAAGAGGTCTTCTTTTTTCCGAGCGCTAACAATGGGTGCATTTTCAGAGGGCTGGAAAACACTTGAGCTTCGTGCATACTCTTCTCATTGGGCCGCTGAGGTCAGCTCTCTGTATTCAACCCAAACCTGCTGGAAGGAGATAATAACCAGACCTGTGTTCAGGATCCAGAGTCCTCTGGGGACGTTCTGTCCTTACCAACAATCCATCTTTCCTCTCAACCGGGTCCAGATGTTGTTTTTCCATTGCTAGAGCTGGTGCAGGATGTGTGGACTCTGTCAATCCAGTGCATTACTGCAGGTGGAATAGTGACAGACACCAAGGTGGGACTGTGACAGAGCGATTCACCCTGACGGCAGAAGCCTTTTTGTAGTTGCCCTATTACCCGATTAACGCCATTGGGTGTGTTCAATAGCAATAGCTCAGCAATGCACAGAAAAACATGCCAGGTTTGTCCCTTGGCACTAAATATCTTGAAATTTGACAGGCCTGGAGTCTTGTAGTGATGGGCGTCCCATGAGAATAAGCCTGGGCTCATTTCAGTTGGATACTGATTGAAACTTTTAGGGGAAGTAATAGGGCAAAACATGGGTGAAGAAACTGTGAAAAATGTAATGTAATCTAATGCAAATGCATTTTGCCCGCAATTTGCTGAGGTTAGTCATCCCCTGTGCCCTGTTATGCAGCTTTTTAATGGATGCTAGTTCTCTTCGCTCCTCGTGTATTTTCACCAGTGACCTAGAGAGCTTCTTATCGAACAATTTCAGCTACAAACCACAGATAAGAGCCAGTTGAACTCATCAATACTACAGAAAAATCGCCAACATGAGTTCGATTTGCATAGCCTTTCCTGCAATGCATCAATAGCTAAAAGAAGCACTTTACATTTCAATGCTTGTCCAGGCTAGTTTATGCCAACTAGAGCTGGTTATGTGCTAGTGAATCACAACAGCTATGCTGCTAAAAAGCAGCAGTTAGTCAAGCCGGATATCATAAAGAAAAAAGAGCTCCATATAAGTATGTAATGCACAAAAAGAAAACCTTTGGCATAGTTTGGAAAAAAATAGGTAAATAAATAAATAGATTAAATCAATTAAATAAATATTATTACTACTATTTTAATAACCTGTAATTATTATTAACATTTAAAATTGTAACAAGGTATTATGTATATTATTATGTATGTTTATGTATTATTTTTAGTATTAATAATATTGTTATTAATATAAATTTTTTTCAATATTAACAAATAATAATTTGTTAACATTAGTTAACTACATTATTGAAAATAAACTAATAAATAAACAGTACTTCTACATCATTTATTAATCTTAGTTTTTAATTTCAATATAGTATATAATAATAATCTAACAATCTAACAAAAAAAAATGTTTGTTTAAATCAAGGGGCAACCTTCCGGTCTCCCTCGTGAAACCAACACAGAAGTGACTGAAACTGCAATTCATCGACTGGCCGCTTGAGGCTGGCTGCAAAAGGGAGTCAATCCCATTGACACTCCATGTTAAAATGCCCAACTTTACAGCAGAAAAAAGTATGTTTACAGCCTGGTTCAAAAAATGGTTTTGGTCTATATAGCTAGTTTTGCCCTTCATGTCAACTGTGAGGGGGGTGAATTTTTTTATAACTCATCGGTTTAAGTTATATTAAGCCTTAAAGTTCAGCATAATTAAGGGCGTGGCCACTTGAGTGACAGGGGGATTGCCGCTGCTGTCACCACTGTCGCTCTAGGCGGGCGTGGTTTCAGCAACCAGCTCCACCCACATCCCGCCTTTTTGCCCATTTTTGATTATCCGGGAGTGACGCGCGATGACGCGATTCCAAGATGGCGCGGCCGAATCCCGCCCACTATGAGCTTCAAATTAGAGCTTCAGAATCCTACGGGTGACGTCACGGATACTACGTCCATATTTTTTACAGTCTATGGTTAAAATATTTGAAAAACTTTGGCATGGTTAGGAATATTAAAATAAATAAAATAAAATAAACGACAAAATAAATTATTACCATTTTTATTAACATTTAATTCATAATAATAATGTTAACATTTTTCCATATTAACCAATAACAATTTATTTGTAACTAAAAAACAGTACTTCTACACTATTTATTAATCTTAGATTTTAATTTCAATATAGTATTGAAAATCATATATATAGTATAGAAAATTTTTTCTAAAAAAATGGAAAATCTTGTATGTATAATATAAATAAATAAATAAATATTATTGTTATTATTATTAACACTTAACATATTAAGTGTTAACATTTATTAATAATATTATTATTCATGTTAACATTTTTCAATATTAACAAATAATAATTTGTTTACATTAGTTAACTACATTATTTAAAACATCAAAAAACAAAGTACTTCTGTTTATTAATTTTAGTTTTTAATTTCAATCTAATAATAATAAAAAACATTGTAATAAAAAATATTTGAAAAAAAAAAAAATTAAAAACTTGTTGCCAAATCAAAGTCATATGGTACAAACATGTTGGGATAAAAAAAATCTTTCATTTAAAAAAAATATTAATTTAAATATTTTCCAGATATTGTCAACAATTTCATTAAAAGGGCATAGTTTGGAATATTATAAATAATAATAATAATGAAATTATTTTCCAGATACTGTCCAGATATTATGATGAAAAAAGAGCCTCATTCAAAGTAAGAAATTCATGAAAGAAAACCTTCAGCATAATTAGGAATAATATAATTAATATATATTATATATTAACATTTTTCTTAACATTTAATTAATATTATTATATATATTTTAACATTTAACATTTTAACAACAATAACATGTATTATTATTAATGTTAACATTTTTCAATATAAACAAATTAAGTTTGTTTAAAAGTCATGTAGAACATGCAGGAAAAAAACATATATCTTATTATATATTATAAATATTCACAATGCTTCTTGGCTTTTCTGAGTAACAGCGTGTACTAGCCAAGCTACTGCCATTGTGACAAACAGGAATGCTAACGAATAGCTTCAACTAGTATAGACCTCCTTAAACACCAGCATCCCACATGGGGCAACAAAATTCAAAACACAACAAACAGTGGTGAGCAGTGAGTATAAGTCAAATTGACAGAGACCTGGGCAGACAACGTAAAATAAATGCCATCCAGCTTAGCCTGAGCCAATTCGGATTTTTAGATTGTCTGATGGAGGTCAGTCTGGACGTAGTCGTCCATATTGGGCTGCAGCAATATCAGCGGGAGTGATGAAATGTGCTGGGAGCGCCACGGGCATTTAAAACGTCTTCAGCACAGAAGTTTATTGATTTCTCTGGAATCGTTTGGCTGAATGTCAGGCCATCCTGAGGCAATGCCATTAACAGCGAGCTGCCACAGGGAAGCAACAGTCTTCAATTTGCATCCTAATCTCCCACACCCCATGTGCTCAGATGAAATCTCTGGAAATGTTCGGGGCGGATGTCAAATCTGTGCTGTTGGGGTAAAACGATTTAGGGAAAAGGTATGTCAGTGTTAAAGAATCAATCAAATTTGTCTTGGTCGGAATAGCGAATTCAGAGAAACTAACTGAATTCAACAGTTCACACCCAAAAGTTACCCAGCTGCACAAGTTAACATCCAAATCTATCTATTTAGAGCACACCGTCTGATCTCAGCTTCATCCAGAGGGGTCAAAGGTCAGCTCTGCTGCCCTCACGCCCTGTTCAGCTCCATGGCTTCATTCTTAAGCTAAAAAAGAACCGCTGAAGTCTAAGCTAAATAAATCACCGCAGACAGCAAATGTTTCTGTGTCATATTTTAACAGCCTCTCTTCTGCATTGCGCTGCTTTAAGGAACAAATAAAGATGAAATACTTCTCATATCAGCAGAGCTTTACGAGTCTGCTTGGACCTTACGGACATGCCATTACTGGAGAAATAGCCAGTGCTCATTTAATTGAACATGACAAGGTTTTAGTGCGCTTTATTATTTACAAATATGAAAGTCCACAGCACAGGGATGAATAACTGCTTCAGAGAAGCACTTCAGTGCTATGATAGAGTTTTATGCAGTATGCTAGTTACTTCTTCATTAATGGTGCACATCTCTCACCTCAGAAGGGTGATGGTGTATGAAATCGTCCACATGCAGCTTTCATTGCCTGCAGTTTGCTGATGCAAGTTGTCCCCTGGGTCCTATTATACAGTTTTCAGTTTTTAGTGTATTCTTACCACTGACCTAAAGAGCTTCTTATCACAGGGGCATTAGTACACCCCCACAAACTGACCCTATGTGGGACTTCTTTATATGATTATAAGCCAAATATATGGAAGATAAATTTGTTTTTTAACAGTGCATAAGTGTATAAACTACAAATGCACTATAAGCATAATGTTCCCAGATTACACACACTCACAATTGCAGGAATATGTGGAAGCCTGTTTCCACCACTGAATAAAATATAAAAAAGTAAAAAAAAAAAACCTTTTTATCTCCCAATTCTGACTTTTTTCACGCAATTGCGAGTTTATATCTTGCAATTCTGACAATTCTGACACGTATAAAGTCAGAATTGCGAGTTATAAGCTTGCAAATCTGACTTTTTTCTCAGAACTGTGATAAACTGTGACTTCTAAAGTCTGAATTGTGAGATATAAGGTTGCAAATCTGACTTTTTTCTCAAAAATGTGACAAACTTGCAATTGTAACTTCTAAAGTCAGAATTGTGAGATATAAGCTTGCAAATCCGCACTGTAAAAAATGAATCATGAGGCTTGTAATTTTCATTAAAAAAATTGATGTAATCATTAAAAATAATGTGCATATTTCGTTAAAAAAATCGGTTTTCTGTATTTCTTTTAAAATATTGAGAACATTTCACTAATAAAATTAAGAGATAAATTTCACATCTATTTTTAAGCAAACTTGGGTAATTTTCAGGCTAAATTTGAGGAACCATTTAGGCAAAAATATTGAGGAACAAAGGCTTCATATTTTTTTTAAAGAAAATTGGACCAATAATCCAATTTTGATTGAGTCACCTTCATTTGAATCTCAACAACAGCAGTGATCGGACGACATTTTGAATGAGCAGACGAAACGTTAAGAGGTAAGTTAAGCCCCTTAATAATGTTTACATGTATTTGGATTTTTAAAGATATTTCAATAAAGACATTCACACTAGTACAGGAACATAGTTTTAGACTCATTTTTGAATCTGAACAACAGTGATAATTTTGGCTGGCTGGAACAATGACCACGTCGAATTTATTCTTTTTTAAATAAAGGTATCCAACTATGCGATGTAATTTGATGTAAATATAGGAACCGTAATTTGATATCTAGCTCATAAAACTCCTCACGTGCACTTGCAGAGGCTACAATGCACAAAGCAAAATAATTGTGGCCATGCATCAAACAAGATACTGGTCAGTTTTTATGATTAAACTTAAAAACTTCTAAGAGTATTTCTGTGCTTATATATTCGCTTCAAATTGTAAAAAGGATTAGATTTTACCGGCGTTATTTTCAATTTCTCATTCATACTCGACGTTAGAGGGCGCCCTCTCACACAAAGCAAGTCGCAAAAGCCATAGAGCCATAGAAGCAAAACAACGTTCGAAAAATACAAACATCTTTGCGGTAAATAAGGCATTAGTGTTCACGAAGGAATCTCAGGTATGTCCACAAAGAATAAAATTTAAAGGTCGCTGGCCTGCTCTGTTTGACGTTCTCCAGGTAGAAATTTTGAATTTTCTGTATAGTAATTTAACACCATCTCAGATAATAATGTGGTTGTCAACTGAACATATTTATAATCAGTGTTTGTGTGTTTCATTTTTTAGATTAATGAAGAATTTAGAAACTTTTCACAATATTTTCCTGCAAAGGAGGAACGCTTGGGCAGATTTTGAAGAAGAAAATGGGTGCCTTTCAGCAGGTATTTTGATTATTTTTATTATTATTATTTGATTGGTATTTTTCATTATTATTGGGTAATATTACTAATTTCTACACTTTTGTTGCCTGAGACACCACATCAAGACATAGAAGAGACAAGAGATGTTGTCCTCCGTTGCTTGGTCAATTACCTAGGTGAAAAGGAGGAAGACCTTATCCAGGAGTACAGTGTAAGTGTCTAAAACTACTTCAGATGTTTATTGTTTAAGAAAACTGCATTTAACATTTCTGTTTTTCTTTACAAAATGAGAAATACTGCTTAAACATGACTACTTTCCTCATGTAAACATGGTTTGTTTACACAAACTTAGTGTCAGCAATATAAATGCAATAAAATAGCATTGCAAAGATTTCTGAAAACATCTTGTCTGTCATAAGTCATACTATACTTGAGTTTTTTGTAGTTTCAGTCTTCACAGTCCACTGAAACACATTTTGGGTTTTTAGTTTTACAGTGTTACAGAAATATGAATCTAGAAATGGAGTAACATTTTTGAATATCTTGCACACATAACTGTATAAATAACAGACCTTCTTAATAAAATACACTGTTTATTTTACAGTGTGACAATGAGGATGTGCAGCAAATTCTCCTGCAGCACGTGATGAAATTTGCTGTCTGCAAGAAGGATGACCAGGAGTACTTCAGCATTGTCTTGAAGGGTGCACAAGTCATGGCTGGCTTGAGAAATCTGGCTAGAGCCAACGCAATTCTTCTTGGACTCACATATGCACTAAACCTCACGGGGCACACGCTCGAGGCCTTTCAGAAGCTTTTCTTGGAACTGGACGTAAGTTTTTCCCCAAATTACAATCACTCAAAAACAAACTTATGTGTTAAATTTTGAGAGACAAATTTCATTGTGAAGTGAAGTGAGCTCATGTTACCAAGTTTTGGTGAAAATGCCCAGCTGTGATTGATTGATTTAGGTTTTGAGATCATTCAGCAGCTTGTTCAACAACAGATTAACTGATTTTATGTGATCTATTCTATACACAAGTTCGGCCAGGTTTTGTCAAGAATGTAACTATTCCCGCAAAAAAAAGTTGTTTGCACAAAATTTCAATATTTAAGATTTCAAATATGCAATATTCAAGATTTCAGTGACATAAATTGTCAAATTATTTATGTTTTTCAGATCTTAAAACGGCTGTTTTATAGACTATTTTACTGATAGCATTTACCATTTTGATACAAGTTGAATATTGAATAAAAGCATGTTTAACACCAAAAATGCATTATGTATTTATTTCTTTATAAAATGTTTTTTTTTAATATTATTATTATTATTATTATTATTAAGTAATTTTTCTTAATAAATATGAGTAACTTGTGTTTTATTTGCTTAAAATAAAAAAGCTCATTCTACTAATAATATTAAAATCATCATGTGTTTGGCTAAATAATTTAGGATTTTTTACATGATTTATTCAAGTAAATTCTACTTAAAAAAATCAGGCCTTAAAAACTGCTTAAAAATAATACGTGTAATATTGTTACCATATTTTTTTTAAGTAGATAGCACATCATATTTTTTACAGTGCGACTTTTTTCTCAGAAATGTGATATGAACTCACAATTGTGACTTATAAAGTCAGAATTGTGAGATATAAACTCACATTTGCTAGTTATAACAACAGAATTGCCAGATATAAACTTGCAAATCTGACTTTTTTCTCAGAAATGTGATATAAATTCGCAATTGCGACTTATAGAGTCAGAATTGTTAGATGTAAACTCACATTTGCAAGTTATAGTCAGAATTTCGAGATATAAACTTGCAAAGCTGACTTTTTTTCTCAGAAATGTGATATAAATTCGCAATTGCGACTTATAGAGTCAGAATTGTTAGATGTAAACTCACATTTGCAAGTTATAGTCAGAATTTCGAGATATAAACTTGCAAAGCTGACTTTTTTCTTAGAACTGTGATATAAACTCACAACTGTGACTTATAAAGTAAGAATTGTGAGATATAAACTTGCAAATCTTTTTTCTCAGAGCTGTGATGTAAACTTATAGTCAGAATTGCCAGATATAAACTCACATTTGCGAGTTACAAAGTCAAAATTGCAGGATATAAACTTGCAAATCGGACTTTTTTCTCAGAATTATGATATAAATTTAACTTGCAATTGCAGATTAAAGTCAGAATTGCGTGATATAAACTTGGCAAAATCACAGAAATATTTATACATAGATTAAATTAAATTAAATTAAATTAAATTAAATTAAATTAAAAAATAAACAAAACAGATGGTCTCCATTTAGCTTTCATTTGCTAATTTTAGTTTCATAAAAAATTTTGTCTAATTATTTTTAATAATTATATAAATTACATTAAGTGTAATTTATCTATATGAATTATATTATAATAAAATTATATAAGTTATTAGATTATATAAATTGTATAATATATAAACTACATATACTTTTGATAATGTAGCTTTACAATATTCATACTTATACATAAATAATAAAAATAAATATAAATATTAAAGAACAAATATTAAAATCAACATGTATATAAAAATATATTTCCATACAGAATATTTTCTATTAATATTTATTATAAATATTAAATAAACATTTATATATACACACACAATTAAAATGAATAAAAATGTTGAAATATAAAACATAGCTGAAATATAAAATATATGACCAGTTAACAGTTCCCAAAATAATACACACTAGTGCACAAAAAATTACAATAAATAAATACATACATACATAAAAATACATAATAATAATAATAAATGCAATATATATATATATATATATATATATATATATATATATATATATATATATTTTTTTTTTTTTTTTTTTTTTTTTTTTTTTTACATATTACACTCCTAAATGCTTAATCCAAAAATCTGGGTAGTTTTATTGAACTCGACTTTTTCTTAAGAATTACTAGATTTCTTGCTTAAAATAAAACCCAAATAGGTTGGAAATTAATGTTTATTCATATGTTTAATAAATTAAAAAATTTTATTAAGTTGAATAAATAATAATTAAATGATAAACATTTGTTATATTGCTTATTAATACATGTTCACCTTTTTATTATTGCTGGTGCCTCTAGTAATTATGTGTCATTTTAAGCCAGATATTTAGTCATTTTTAAACAATAGCCATGTCAAAACTAGGTTGGGTTAAACATGTAACCTAACCGCTGGGTCAAAACAACCCAGTTGCTGGCTTTGTCCATATTTTACCATATTTTGTCCATTTTTTTCAGAGTGCACTATTTAATTTAATAGATTTTTTTTTCAGTTTTTAATTATTTCCAGATAGCAATTTTAGTGCTCAAACGTTACCAAAAATTAACGGCATGCCATTAAATCTTATCTCACAATTGCAGCAACACTACACTGATATCATCCAGCTAAAACCCATCAACAAAACAGAACAATCCCTATTATGAAGATTCAGATTTGTGTAATTCAATAAGCAATGGTCAATTAACATGCGATGCTTTCAAAAAGTAAATGAACACCACATGTTGGTTAAAATTAAAAAACAGGCATGCTAAAAAGACAAACTGGTTGGGAAAAACTTGGGTAAGAATGAAAATGGTTCCACAGTGCAGAACACTGGATAGAAAAGCAACAGCTAAGAGCTGTGACATACACTGATGCACTTCCATTTGTATCTCATCCATCCTGAACAACAATGACAAGAATGAAGTCCTACAGAAAACGTGATCTAGGTCATTACAAGAAAGAAAGACGACGAGATATCTAAAATGCTAATGTTCATCACGCCTGATCTGGCAAGGATGCTACTCTGCATAGCAGTAAAGGTGTTAACACTAACCCACAGCTTGCGGCCGAACGAGAGCTACAGTCACAATGACAAATGTGCTGACACCCCAGTCTCGCCACTGCAGCTGCATCACGGGTAAGATAGGGAGCTAATAAAGAATGAAAACCAAGGATACTGAAAATATAGGAAAGATCCGTCTCATTCGGCCAAATGAGTTAATTCGACCCCTTAAAAATAAATGAGGCCACATATCATTTTATTACAGCATTTTAAATAATGAAGGCCATTTGTCAGCTTGTATATTGATTTTGTAAAGGACAAATCTGCATGGTGTCCGAACTACTAATGGTTCCCTTCAGAGCTGTTCTGATTCTCATATGCCCTACATATGTGCTTATTCTATGCTGTGAGAGTGGGTTAGGTGCAATATTAGATAACATTGTACAACATCTAATGTTGTACTAACCATTATTTGACCATTTTCAAGTGTCAGCTAATTTTTGTATCCCTGTTTCACAATGAAAGGTACATGCCGACAGAATCTTGGGTAATTTGAGTCATTCATAATGTTGCACAGGGTTACACATTAACAACATGTTCAGTCAATCACCTATGACTCTATAATTACCATCTACTTCTATTTTACAAATGACTCCATCCATACAACTTATGTGTTTTTAAGCACAAAACAGTTAGAACACAAATATTGAGTGAAATAGTTTCTATATAAGTAGATTTTTAAGATAAGTATTTTTTTTAGCTCTGAATAAAATATAATCAAGGTTTCAATACCATTTATAACAATTTTGCACTCATTTCATGGCATTTTTGGGATTGCCTTATTGATAAGGCATACATGTGATGCTGTCTTACAATTTGTCTAAAATAACATACTCTACGTTGTGCTATAAGGCAGCATTTGCATACTGTCAGAAGAGCCTTTGCATTGTGAATGCACCTATAATGTCTTAAAATGTTGTCTAGGTACTAGGTAGGCAGACTGCTGCAGTTTGGAACAGCCAAAATGAACAAGAAATGGCAAAACTGAGAAAAAAATGGCAATAGAAGACCATTAAAAGTCTAGTTTATGTATACAAAATTAAGCATGGAACAGGGAAACTAGGATCAGGAAGTGAGACAGTCAACACAGATTTCTCAAATGAAACTGATTCTGATTCACAAGTTCTTGATTTGATTTCAATTTCAATTCAATAATTATTGGATGTACTGTATATCAGGTAGAGTACATGTCAATTTTTTTCCTAAGGAAAACAATCTTTCAACTAATGCTGTAAACTATACAGGGAACCCTGTCATGGATGGTATATTACTGTGATATTATAAAGGTTTAAATCAACAACAGACAACTGCTATTTATTTTTTAGATATAATAAACAACACTTAAATAAAAATCTGAGTTTGTATATGCAAGCATTTAAATTTTTACATCAACACTTTATTTTTCTACTTCAGTTTGTCAACAGAGGTCATAAAAAATTGTTTTTCATGACAGACATATTTAAACGATAAACGAAACATCACTAACAGGAAAAAATACATAATATCTATTACAGGGCTCTAAGGAATAGAGCCCGACCGATTTATCGGCAGGCCGATATTAGGCATTTTCCAATATATCGGTATCGGCATTTATAATGGCCGATAAATGAATATTTCAAAAATAAAATAAAAACGGACGAAACACCCTTCAACCATGTCATGAGTGTTGGCGTTGTATAGTTTGTCCACCAGAGGGCACTCTACACTGTCCCTGTTGGCAACACTCGTGTATAACACGACACACATCCTGCAACCCGCTGAGTCGGGCAGAGAGAGCCAGTTATCCGCGAGTGAGATCATCGGTGAAGTGTGTTCATGGTAGGGTTGGGAATCGAAAATCGATTCCGATTCTGGAATTGGATACTTAAGATAAAAAATCGGATACTTTTTATAAAATTAAAATGTCGATTCCTCTTATCAATTACTGGGTGCAATTTTTCATAGTGATCTGCCAGGACCTTCCGCGCGTGCAATCTGCCAGGACCTTGTGTGGTAATGTAAACATCAGTCTACTACAAGATGGATCACGCGAAGTGCTCAAAAGTGTAGCTACGCTTTGTAAAAACCGAAGACAAAGCTACCGCTGCACGGAAACTTCATCTTAGAGATCTGCAAGGGATGGATGTTTTAGTCCCACGCTGCCCGCTCCAAAAGGAATATATGTAATTTCGTCCCGAAAAAAACTAATAAAAGTAACTTATACCCCCGAAGGAAGACAGGTATCTACTTCATCTCTTGGCTGCATGAAACAAACCCTCCCATTAATGTAAAGGCAAAGATGATCAGAGTAATAGTAACAAACTCTATCAGTGGAAGCTAATGCCACCATCAGTGGAAGACCGCTAACGTTAACATTAATGAGCTTGGAAACCACAACGAACTTATTCTGCCTAAATAAAGTAATGATTACTGTATTTATAAATAGCATATCTCTAGTTACAGTCCCTGGATTGTAAAATGTAAGTTAGACTTGCGAGGAGTGAACATTTAGACAGAGAAAAAATATCAAACGTAGCTTGTGCATAAAAGTTCGCTTTTCTTTTACACGAGTGTGAAATCCAATGACGCCAAGTGTGCATTGCAGACTGTCGTTCAGCCGCAGCATTAACGAGTCACATAATGGATTTAGATCGCTAAACAGTAGGTTTTAGAAGGCAGGCAGCAACTGGTGATTGAAAATGGTTTGATGTAGCTTGGTGGAAAGAATTTAAAAAGTGCAGGTAAAGGGATAAGCAAGCTGACATTGTAATTATAAGGTAGCTTATTTTTATACATTTCATTTATCAGAACTTTGTTCCTCTGTTCTGTTGTGAAAATAAAAGAAACAAGTTTCTTTTTAAAATGCATTATCATATGTGACCCTGGACCACAAAACCAGTCTTAAGTCGCTGGGGTATATTTGTAGCAATAGCCAAAAATACATTGTATGGGTCAAAATTATTGATTTTTCTTTTATGCCAAAAAAACAGATTTTTTGTAAAATTCCTACTATAAATATATCAAAATGTAATTTTTGATTAGTAATATGCATTGTTAAGAACTTAATTTGGAGAACTTTAAAGGTGATTTTCTCAGTATTTTGATTTTTTTGCACCCCCAGATCCCAGATTTTCAAATAGATGTATCTCGGCCAAATATTGTCCTATCCTAACAAACCATATATCAATAGAAAGCTTGTTTATTGGGCTTTCATATGATGTATACATCTCAGTTTTGTAAAATTTAACCTTATGACTGGTTTTGTGGTCCAGGGTCACATATTATGTTAGTTCAAACTCATAAATAACTACAAATAACTAATGTTAGGGAAATCTGTTATTGTTTTGTTGCGTGTTTCAGAAATGTAAAAAAAAAATAATAAAAAACATTGGCGATATATCGGAATATCGGATTTTAAAACCAACAAATATTTGTATCGGTATCGGCCTTCAAAATCCTTTATCGGTCTGGCTCTACTAAGGAATACTTGACAAAGGCTCATCCGGGTAACTGAAGTAAGCACTATACACTTACTAGGAACAGTTTTTTTCTTTGTGGAAGCTTTGCGTTTGGTTAGCTAATAAAATATTTTAACTCAAATCAATATTATGTGTACAATTATTTAATTATGTCTCTATGGATTAACTCTCTCTTGTTTCATACAAAGCAGTGTTTTTGTACAGTGACTTTTTTTTCTCAGAACTGCGTGATAAACAATTATCAGTTAAGTCAGAATTGTGTGATATAAATTCGGAAATGCAAGTTATGAAGTCAGAATTGCAAGATATAAACTCACAATTATGACTTTTTCTCGCAATTGTAACTTTTTTCTCAGAAGGTTATATCTCACAATTCTGACTTAATAACTCACAATTGTCTGTTACAAAGTCAGAACTGCAAGATCTCACAATTCGGATAAAAAAGTCACAATTGTGAGTTATCTCGCAATTTTTTATTTTTCAGAATTGCACGTTTATATCTCACAATTCTGAGAAAAAAAAGTCAGAATTTAAGATAAAATTTTTTAATTTTATCAGTTATTTTTTTATTCAGCGGTGGACATGGGCTTTCATATATTTCTTTATGGAAGCTTTGCATTCAAATATTTCAACTTAAATCATTATTTCGTGTCAAATTATTTACTGGTAGCTGTGTAATAAGCAATATAATGTACATCCACAGAATAACCCTCTTATCACCCTGTCAGGAGGTAATTTCTCGATAGCAACCAGCTGGATGTACATAATGCCATACATACTGTATAGTGCAAATATTTTGCAAAATGTTCCAATCTAGAGATGCTGTACTGTTGTTTTAACATAGGTTCTTATTCTCCTTCCTACTGGCCTGGCCGATTATCTGCTTTAATATTAAGGATTTTTTGGTCGGTATCGGACATTTTCAAAACCGATTTGCAGATAAAATAATTTAAAAGCATTTAAAGAAAGTTTTTTTTGTCAGAACCCTTGTTATTCATACAACAGATACACAGTCAAGCCCGAAAATATTTATACCCCTGGCAAATTCTGACTTAAAGTTACTTTTATTCAACCAGGAAGTTTTTTTGTTTTTTTTGACCAAAAATGACACCCAATGTTTCTAATGAATCAGAGTAATTAGGATGCTTTAGAACAGCTTGGACTATTTGGAATGGTACAGAACTTCGGATTTTCCTAAGACTGTGACAGTTTGCAAAGGGTATGAATAGTTTTGGACAAACCACTTTTTGTTCAAATGTAAACAGAAGCTGAGAAATATTTTTTTCCACAATGATGCCTCTTGTACATCGACGTATTATCTTTTGGGTAGAAGCCTGTGTAATTTCCTTTTTAAAAAAACTTGCTGGTTGAATAAAAGTAACTTTAAGTCAGAATTTGCCAGGGGTATGAATAATTTCAGGCTTGACTGTATATATCTTAGTTAAAAATATCGGTTATTGGTCTACTTGATCTGTAATAATTGGTATCGGCATCGGCCCTGAAAAACATATTGGTCGACCCTTCAGGTTTATTAGTAGTAAAGAGGAAAACATAATCAGACAATCAGCATCCAAATTAGCATTTATTTTTTGAATCTCATGATAATCTAGACGGAATTTGAAAGCTGAACATTGTTTAATATAAAAGGTAATAAAGCACAAAGCTTTTTGCAATTATTGGATGGCATTTTTAATATATTGAGTCACGTTAAAAGCAACTTAAGAATACATCTCAAGTTTCATTCGGTTCTATTCTTCTGCGCTTCTCTGAGTATTCTCAATCTTAAGAATGCACTCTATATGAACACCCATGAGAAACACATCTGATCAAAGCATTGAGGACATGACCCTAAATGACCCCAATTATACAGGTCTTCCTTAAGACTAGAGGTCGACCGATCTATCGGTTTTGCCGATTAATCGGCACCGATAGTTGATTGGCCGAACTATCGGTTATCGGCAAAAACCCTTGCCGATAGTTTTTCCGGGTTGCGTTCTTTGCTGAAGTGCTCATGCTCCGCTGTCTTAGAGTAGAGGTTAAGCCACAGACCAATGTTTAATGTCAGGATTGTTACCATATATTTGTATTGATTTATAGTCATATTTTTAGCCAGCAAATTTGTAGATTTAAAGACATGACATGAGAAAGCAAACTGTGTTCATTCAGCCGACAGAATCCTTCCGAGTCACAGCGCGCCATAGTTTTACATTACATCATATCTGTCCAAAATCATTGTTAATGTTCATAAAGACTTGACCCTGGGCTGGAAGATTGAGTATTGTGCATTTCAGCAAAATATTTGTATTTCTGTAGCGCTAATGTCTGTATGCTTCATATAGAACTATAATTTATGTTTTAGCCTTTTCTTCAGGCCCTTAAAGCATAGGCTTGCATCTTGTTACGCACTTTATTTCACAATGCCATTTTCCTGTTCTTATTTGATTTTAATAACTGATTAACAAAAATGTATATTAAAAATAAAGATAAAAAATTATACAAAACGAAATTCGTTTAAGGAGGGATTTTCCACAAATAAAAATGAACTTCAAAAATTGTGTCTGACTCTCTCCAATTCTCCCGGCGTATTTTCGTCCAATTCATACCACGTCCGACATTTACAAATAACACAAACTTATTTCGTAATTAATATATTAAACTGAAACAAAACACAAACAAATAATATTTAAACATAAATGTAAAACAGAAAAGAAATTGTTTCTGAAATGGCTGCAATTAACGATATAGATTGTACTTTCTCTTTCCGTTTAATCTGTCTAGACTAACCTTTGCTGGGTTTTTTTATCTTTCTGGATGTAAACATTTGCCCGTTTGGTGATTAAATAAACTGTTTTAGATTTCTGCTTGAACTACACGCGACGCGTCTTGTGTGTGTGTGAGAGAGAAAGATACCTGCGAGTTGTCCGCGCAACGCAGCGCTGCACTTTTGTCCGGTTGAGCTTGTGTTTTTCCCGCACATTGCACGTGTGCGCGCCAGAAACGCGGCAGGCTTGCTTCCTTGCACAGAATTTGCACTGTGAGCTACGTGTGCATTGTTTGACAGTGTGAGATTTCAATCGCAGTGTTTTACTTTAGATATGCCTTCATTTCTGCCGTTTGTAATGCAGTACTATTAGATGCACTAAACTCGCGCACTGACGGACTTTCAGTTTCTCTTTGTGTCTGTTCGTCTTAAAAAGCTTGTTTGCAGATGAGGTTAAATGAACATGGATTTTCGAATACTTTCGATGTACACACAGTCAGTTATGTTTTCAGAGCAGGACAAAACATCTGATACATCGAAATAAATCTGTGCATTCGTTTGAATGCAGCCTGTTAAAGCAGCGACTGTCTGTGATCTCATCAGTAATAATCAAACGAAAAATAAAAAACAATAACTATTTTCTGTAAACTTGCCGACACTTAAATAACGCTTGTTTTAAATAAGTAAATGTTTTAAAAAAGTAGCCTGCTTATATAATAAAAAAATAAATAAAGTCAATTTTGCACAAAATAAATTTTATATAAAATGTATATGAAAATGGTGCCATGTGCATTGAAAACTGAAAATGTGACGCATGGTTATATTTAGTTAATATTGAAATTTTAAGATGGGAAATATAAACAAAAAGCATAGAACCTGCAATTTTACATATTGTTAAAATGTAAAGATGACAATGAGTCCATTTGTAACATCAACTAAGATTAATGAAAGCTGTAGAATAGAAGTGTTGTTCCTTGTTAGAGTGTGTTAATTTCAACATTTACTGATAATTTGTTAACATTAATGAACTATGAAATAACTTTAATTATCAATATATAATAAATAATATTTTTATTCATTTACAAAGTATGGTTTAGTATAAAAAAAAAAAAGTAGATCACTATTTTTAATGCTGTTCAGTATCCATTTTCAAAAACTATCGGTTAATTAATCGGTATCGGCCAGTGTGGTCCAACCTAGCTATCGGTATCGGTAAAAACCAATATCGGTCGACCTCTACTTAAGACTGACTTGTTCGGACACCAACCGAGTATGATTATGACAATATGCAGATCTGCGCATCCCCAGTACACACACACACACACACACACACACACACACACACACACACGCGTACACATAGGGTCGCCATGCTTTCGAAAGCTCACTCATCCTTTTAATCGGCGTGGAATCCATCAAAGTGGGTCAAACTCCCTCCCATCTGCCCCACTGAGATTTTAATGCACAAGGCCTGATTAAAACACATACATACACACAGAGAAAAAATAGGCCACACTTTGCTGCTGGATTCAGGAAACTCCTACATGGATTTTCATGAAGGACATTTGTGAGCAATTACGCTGGGCGCCCCGGCGGTGAATGAAAGGTCAAGTGGTACAATTCCCAAAAGGCTGTTTGCCTGATCACTGTAAACAAAATGCCTTTGTTCTGTTCTTGACCGGTAATGCTTCGATACTACAATCAGCACAGCTGTGTGCATGCAATGTGTTTGTGTGTGTGTGTGCGCGCATACAATCACCCAGGATATGACCTTGTAGAGATGGTACATGGAGACTCATTGGGAATTCTAACACTCAATATGGCAGCTGTAGCAATGAAAGCCCTACTCATATCACATGGACTATTTTATTAATGTCCTTACTACTTTTCTGGGCCTTGAACATGGCAGTTGCATTGCCATCTATGCAGGGTCAGAAAGGTCTCGGATTTCATCAAAAATATCTTAATTTGTGTTCTGAAGATGAACGAAGGTCTTACTGTTTTGGAACCACATGACAGTAAGTAATTAATGACAACATTTTCATGTTTGGGTGAACTATTTAATTGCATTTTCTATCAAATACCCCTGTAAAACTGTCATTTCTGATTCTTTTTTAAACTGGGAAACCACAAATACAAAATAGCTAAGCAGAAATGAGTTGCTTTGGGTGGTGCCGCATGCAGCACTACAGTCATAATAACAATGCTTCTTGGTTCAAAGAATACCACCATCATCGCGTCAAAGTCACGAGTTGTGCCCTGCTGGTCTAATCCATGTGCACATCTGCTATGGGGAATCGCCACCGTAATCCCATATGGGCGTAAATGAGAAAGAAAGAGAGGGGGGGGATCTTTAAGGTGGAGTGTTGACTTGAGGCAGGGCTCCTGTGGACATGACTCTGGCACTGAAAGACAATGGCCCTGGTCCAACACCTATTGAGCTGCCTGTCTGTCCATTGTCTATCGGCAGCATCCTAGCTCAAATGGAAACTCAAATGGGACTGTTTGGAAACAATCTTCATGAGCAGCAAGCAACTCTATTAAGTCTTTCATGAACATCACATAAACAGCACGAAATACTCCACTGGTGTGTATAGTTGATAGCATTACAATATTATAGTGGTATTAGCATGTTGCTAAGCTAAATACTGTATTTCTGTAAAGAAAGATACAAAGGACAAACAAATATTTTAATTCGATTGGACTATTTTAATATTAAAACTTTAAGTTATTTTACACATAGGATATATACACTGATGTTTAAAAGTTTGGGATCAGTAAGATTTTAATGTTTTTTTTTTTTTTAAAGAAGTCTTTTGCTCATCAAGGTTGCATTTACTTAATAAAAAATACAAAAAAAGTAATATTGTGAAATATTATTACAGTTTAAAATAATGTTTTCTGTTTTAATATATTTTAAAATAGAATTTATTCCTGTGATGCAAATCTGAATTTTCATCAGCCATTACTCCAGTCTTCAGTGTCACATGGTCCTTCAGAAATCATTTTAATATGCTTATTACTTTAATTATCAATGTTGGAAACACTGTTGTGCTGATTAATATATTTTCTGGAACCTGTGATACTTTTTTCAGGATTCTTTGATGAATAAAATGTTAAAAAGAACATTGTTTATTCAAAATAGAAACCTTTTTCTAACAATTTAAGTCTTTGCCATCACTTTTTACCAATTTAACACATACTTGCTGAAAAAAAAAGAAAAAAGAGAAAGAACAAAAATGCAGTTTATATTATTCTAAAAGATTTTTATTTTAAATAAATGCTGTTCTTTAACTTTTTATTTATTAAAGACTTTTTAAAACAGTATCACAGGTTCCAACAAAATATTAAGCAGCACAACATTTTTTAACATTGATAATAAGTCAGCATATTAAGATGATTTCTGAAGGATCACATAACACTGAAGACTGGAGTAATGATGCTGAAAATTCATCAGTATATTACAATAGAAAACAGTTATTTTACATTGAAATAATATTTCACAATATTACAGTTTTTTTCTGTATTTTTGATCAAATAAATGAAGCCTTGATGAGCATAAAAACATCTTTTAAAAAACATTAAACATCTTACAAACTTTTGAATGGTAGTGTAAGCTTATATATAAGTTTATGTATTTAATAATAATAAATATACAATTTTAATTGTAATATATATTAAATAAAGTTAAATTTCAGTAAAGTAAAAAAATGCCTATATTCCTATAATATTTTAAAATTCTAATCTAATATATAGTAAATATGTTAGTATACATTTAAACACTTTTGCTGGAAAATGACAGCATAATGACAAAACATGACAGATTTATAATTTTCTTAGACAGTCATGAAATTTCAGCAAAACATACTGACAATTTTAAAATGTTAACAAGCCAAATTTATTATCAAATCCCAGAAAACTAAATGTCTATGTTTGTGCGGGATAAAAAAAATAATTACATGCATATAATATATATAGCAATAGCCAAAAATACATTGTATGGCTCAAAATGATACATTTTTCTTTTATGCCAAAAATCATTAGGATATTGAGTAAAGATGTTCCATAAAGATATTTTAGTAAATTTCCTACTGTAAATATATCAAAACATAATTTTTGATTAGTAATATGCATTGCTAAGAACTTCATTTTGGCATCTTTAAAGGCGATTTTCTCAATATTTCTATTTTTTTGCACTCTCAGATAGTTGTATCTCAGCCAAATATTGTCCTATCCTAACAATAACCATACATCAATGGAAAGCATATTTATTCAGCTTTCAGATGATGTAAACATATATATATATATATATATATATGACGCCATCGACTGACCCAAAACACTCTCACTGGCCCCATCCTCACTGTTAGTGTAAACTTGGCTTAAAGCACCATACTTCAGCAGGAAACCCTTTAGAACATCCATTGCATCATTTAACACGCCTACAACCCCTAAAAATGTCTAGGTAGCCAGCTCAATGGGGTTTGGGACGTGTCTCTGTAAACTTGAGGCATGTCAACTGAACTTTTAAACACGCAAAGCTTTCCTACCTCCTCATTCTGCCAACAGGCACAATGCAAGTGACTGCACAAATATAAATAGCTGACTAATTTCCATTACCACAGCCCATAAATGCACTGACGACTGCATCACATCTGAACTCAAAACTGCTATACATGTGCTTATCGGCCTCTTCATATGCAATGACGAGCCGCGTGTGATTTGAAATCGCAGTGCTAACACAGCACTGTGCTGACGTACGGTTTTACCCCAATCCAACTCCCACGCGCTAATCGCTGCAGTGCCCAAAACTGCTGGCCGAAACAAAACGAAAAAGTTGCACTTTTAATGAAGAGGCGCGGCCCCGTCATCCGTTTTTCCTGACACTTGGCTGGAGCGGCATTGGAGCGTGTCTGCTCACAGATAGAGAGGACAGAAAGAGAGAGAGAGCTGAGAAAGTGTGTAATTGCTTTGACCAAATGCTCATGAGGGAAAAGAAAAGAGAGTGACAGAAAAAGCTGTATATGCCTAGACTACTAGAGTGGTCCTACTAAATTATTACCAGGGCCCTATGATTTCCATGATATGGAAAACATGGACGGAATCAAGGAATCATTAAAATGGAATTTACTGTATAACGCGGAATGTCAAGGAATATGGAGTGGATGATAAATCAAGAGTAGTTCAGTACACTTATATCAAATCACGATATGGACTAGAGTCCGTGAATATTAAGCTGTCTATGTAAATGAATGGTGCAGATGCACAATTTCATTTACTACACACAAACTGAAGTGTGCATAACGCTTGCAGTGTTTTCAGCCTCTTCCACCCTGAATATGAGCACATGAACACATAAACATAATCTGTAGAACTGCTCTGAGAGTCACTTATTGAGCAATTTACCACTCTTGTGAGAAAACCTATTGTCATATCCAAACAGAAACTCAAAGGCCTTCACAGCAACCCATCAAAATCGGGGTTGACTTGAAGAACTGTGACAAAAAAAAAAAAAAAACATATTATTGAATGTAATAATAGTCCTACTACTACTACAAAAATTTTTATCAAAACAATATTTTCAAGGAGTATTTAACAGAAAAATTATTTACCAGAATTTATTTAAGAAAATAGTAATACATTTGTGTGTTACTTAATAAAATAAATTATTTAGAAATGCTTTTGATTATTAAAATGTTATACAACCATTAAAATGGAATCCAGAATTTGGCAAAAAATAAAACAGAATTCGTGAAAACATAGGGAAAAAATAATAAAACATTTAATAGGGCCTTAAAAATGCATTTTTTGTTCAACTTCTAATAAATTCCTTTTAGAATTGTGTAAGTTTCATTATTTTAATTAATTAGATATGCTTTTTGATTAATACAATTTAATTTAACCATTAAAACTAAATTTGGGAAAAAAATTAAACATATATTATAACTGTTTACTAGTGACAGGCAGAATTATATAAATATCAAAACAACACAACAAAACAAATGGCTGATGGTTTAAGGGAGAAGAAGAGTTTTACATTGAGAAATTTTAGAGCAATCTATGCTAAAATACTACAGATAAAAAAACAAATGTAAAAAAAAACTTGTATTTCAGCTGTCGTATTAAAAAATATGTTTTAATCTTTCTTACTGAGCTACCAAGTCAAATCACCCATGAATAAATAAATAAATAAAAACTGTTGCTTTGTCCAGCTGTTTTTAAACACTTGTGTGAACACTAGGACTGCCCTCGACTAAAGATTTTTCTGTTCGACTAGTAGGCGTTCATTTTAAGCATTAGTCGACAATTAGTCGCATGTTTAATTAAATAAATTGTAATAATGAGCCTTTAATTACCTACATAGTCTGATAAGCACTCAAGCACATGCCAAAAAAAAAAGCTTGCCACAGCGCACCGGCAAATATAAGAATTATGAAGGTGTCAGAGGAAAAACAGCAAGGAGACTGCATTAACGTTTTAAAAATGTATTGATAAACTAGTGCTTTCTTTGTTTTCTTCGAGCTGAAGTTGGCCACACTGACTCGTCATCTCCACAGTAGTGTATGCACCTGTTTGAATGTTCCATACAGATTACATAATCTAAGAATATTTGTTTTCTATTTGAATTGGTTCATTGAAAAGTAGATATTTCACTGAGTTTTGACGTTTTTTTGACACTCAGGTTCACAGAGACCGAGACGGGAGAAGGCACATCCTGTTTGCTTTAATTATTTTACAAAAGCGCAACGTTTCGTTGTTATTGTAAGTGCACACAAATAACCATTGCTGCTACATACATCTTTCAGAAGAAAATCCATATCTGAGGTCGATGAACTATATTACCACATAGACCAGCCGTTAACGATCTGTCCGTCACGGACTGAGTATCTTCACCACTTCCTGTGGATTTTTTTTCTGCGACTAATCAACAAATAAAACTTTGGTCGACCAAGCCTCTTCTCGTTGACTATTAGACGGCAGCCCTATTGAACACCAACCCTAAAAAAACTTTACTGATCAGGGTCTGGGGGACTCTAAATATTTGGGATATCCTTTAGACAGCTTAATCACGACATAAAACATTCTGCACAACGCACAACCTTTGCACAGATAAATCCTCCCTGAGCCAGATCCTTAAAACTGCTCTGGGTTTCCTCATATTCCGTTTGCTGCATCCGACACAATCAAACACAAGCCTTTGAATAAAATCTCCAAATTACCCTCTCTTTTATGAAGCAACAAAAGCACTTTGTCTTTGCCTTGACCTTTGATTGAATAGAGGCTTTAATTGAATACATCATTGAACTGAATGGAGCAGCAGCAGTGGGTGGACTGAATCAGGCCTTTGCTTTGTGACAGCATGTAATTTGTATTTACCGAAGAGCCACCTGTGGTCCAAAACAAAGATCTACCCCGGTGTCAAATTCTAAACTGTCAAACAGCAACATCAGAGGTTACAGCTAGAGCAGACACTAAGAAATATCTCAGGTAAGCAGGATAAATGATGCCTTCAATTCCACTTGGAAATTTCCTAATAAAAACGTATTACGAAGGTATTACGAAGAATATTGGCAACCAAAAAATTTGCAAGGGCCAAAAATAAAATATTTCTCAAAATATCTTCCACACAAGAAAGAAAGAATGTCATACAGGTTTGGAACGACATGAGGGTGAGCAATTGATGACCAAAGTTTAATTTTTGGTCAAACTATCCCTTTACACACTGAATCTTGACTGCCATAGACAGTGAACCAATTGAACTGACACTTTCTCAAATAAGTAGTGGCCGTTATCTAATATTAGTCATTTAATTTGTTTAATTAATATAATATGGCTGTCATTTTCACTGCAGCCTCCATCTCAGGAAATACATGATTGAAAGGGCTTTTCCACGCTAATCAGGTTTGATTGAACAAGGTTACATCACCACGGACCCTGGCAGCGAGAGCCCTGCAGACAAAAGGACAGAGCACTGAATCATGGGTAATCAAAGTCCGAGTGCTGTGAAATGATGAGATAAATGTGTGAGAAAGGTGGTGGCTTCAAACAAGTCGAGTGACTCTGGACAATTCTAATGCATTAGATCTCAATAATATGTCTCATAGAGACAATGGAAGTCGTACTTACGATGGACACGACTGCCATCAAAAGCATCATCGAGTCGTGTGTGGATCACCATCCTTTTGTCTCCAAGCAACAAAAAAACGCTCTTTTTTTCTCCTTTACATACGGCTACATAACAAAGCATTTAACTTCATACAAAATTAATGTCTTTACCTGAATTCAAAAGGAAAATTTTGTCAACTCGTGTCGCTTTAACACTTAACACTAAGAATCCTCATTCACCTTAATAATAAATGTTTTTATGAAGCAGTGAACCCTGACCAGACACCAGTGCAAGTTTCTAGTCTGACTGGTTTAGTATTCTGGGCTGGACTGAGTCCTGTGTGAGACGGGTCAAGCCATTAGTGTGATTAAACCTACACCCCCTCTCTCTATCCATCACAGTCTCTCTCCATCCATCTCTCCAATAATGTTCTGACATGTCTCTCAACCACATAATTTCTCATCACCTTCTCATTACTTAGCCTTTAGCAGGACAATTACAATATTCCTGAAATGGACAGTCTCCCTTGGGCAACGTGAGGTCCTAATGCCTTGTTAAAACTCATAACAGTTTGTGGGTCACCTGTATGTCACCTGCGCAACTGAATCTAATCTTGCAACCTAGTAAAAATGTACATTTTCTACATATTGGCATTTTGCTTGTAAATGGGCCATTTTACAGAACTAGTTCAAAGTCAGAGTCTTTTCCCACAAATTGTGTATGTATGCAAATTATATAATATCCAAAGTACAAACTTCCAGAGTAGTTAAATCTCATATTGTATTTTCAGAAAGTTGGAATAGTTTTCTTCTCTCCACATTTGTCACTACCGAAACACAGTAATATATAATTTAATAAGAAGGGTTATATTTAACTATTAAGATTTCGTTTACATCTGCCTTGTAAATATATATTTTTTTCCTATTTTATTAAAACGTTTTTAGAGGTAAATCAATAACAAATACAATTTTAACATTTCAAGTGTGATTTATGAGATTTGTTTAATTTTGAATCTGATCTTTATTGTAAATAAAGTTGATCGAATGTATCGGCTATCGGTATCGGTTAGAATTTTTCATATCGTGCATCCCTAATATATATAAATTTACTAAAATTGAGTTTATTTACCTCAAATAAATGAATTATGTCTGCCCTTTTGTCACAACAAAAACAATGAAGACAAGTTTTTGTCATAACAATTTTAGATACTTTTGAGCCCCATTTAAAGATGCTCATCAGTACTTGGTTAGTTCTGAACAGTTCTGAACAGTTATATATGTATTTTATGGAATAATACCCAAAAAACCAATGAGGTCACAACTAAAACTTCACAAAATATTTCGGTTGTGACTATTTCAGTAGTGACAATTTTGAGCCTAGCTCAAAGATGCTCATCGGCACATGGTTACTAGCACAGTTCTGAACAGTTGTACACGTATAAATACTACATTTTATGGAATAACACGCAATAAAACAATGATGACCAAATTTTACAGTCTTGACTCTAATGTTTTGGTAGCGATCACATCACATTACTGATTTTTAACAGAAACGCTACAAAAACATACTAAAATACTGAAAAATTTACATAAATGTATTAAAATTTTGATTATTTCCCTAAAATAATGAATTACATCTTCACCTTTGCCACTACTGAAACAATGATGGCATGTTTCATGACTGTTATGGTAGTGACAATTTAGATACTTTTAAACCTAGATCAACTATGCTAATCAGCGCATGGTTACTAGCACAGTTCTGAACACTTGTATACATATAAAAACTAAATTTTATGGAATAACACCCAAGAAAACAAAGACTTCACTACCAAAACGCCACTGTTTCGACAGTGACAATTTTAGATACTTTTGAGCCCAGCTCAAAGATGCTAATCGTCACATGGTTAGCTAGGACAGTTCTGAACAGTTTTACACGCACAAAAACAAAATTTTATGGAATAATAGCCAAAAAACCAATGATGTCACAACCGAAACTTCACCAAAATCTAAAGTCTTGACTGTAATTTTTTGGTAGTGACCACATCACATTACTGATTTTTAACCCACTTAATAAAACACACCAAAATACTAACAAATTTGCATAACTGTATTAAAATTTTGCTGATTTTCCTCAAATAAATGAATTATGTCTTCCCTTTTGTCACTACTGAAACAATGAAGACATGTTTGGTCATGACTGTTTCAGTAGTGACAATTTTAGATACTTTTGAGCCCAGCTCAGAGATGATATTCATCACATGGTTAGCAAGCACAGTTCTAAGAACTATTAGATAGATTTAGATTAGGATAGATTAGGATAGAACTATTTTCCTGCTCATCTGAACACACGTAAATGTTGCAAGACAGAACCAATCAATCACAAAGAGCGTTTACTCACTCGTCAGTTGTCAAAGAATTTGTGAGTTGTGTTGCCGTCTATGCAGGGATCAGAAAGCTCTCGGATTTCATCAGAAAAATCTTAATTTGTGTTCCAAAGATGAACTAGGGTCTTATGGGTTTGGGTGAAAAAATTTATGACAAATTTTTCATTTTTGGGTGAACTATCCTTTTAAGTAATAATATAATTCTAATAATTTAAAAAGTATAACATATAATATTATACTAACCTAACCTAACATTTGTAAGCCGCTTGAGTTAAAAAAAGAAAATTATGAAAATATTTATTTATTATATAATTATATAATGATATGAATAACTGTTTAATTTTAACTGCCACGCTCCTCACCTTTATTATTAGAAAACAGCTATCAGCTTCCATTAAACAAACCAAAGACCCCCACAACCTCTCATTTTCCCACTAATCCCAATGGATAAGCCAGGAAGCCACTCTTCACTGGCTTTTATTATCTGTGCCTGGGCGAAACTGCGCTGGCTATGAGGGGAGAGGCCAAGGTAATGAAATTATGCTCACCACACTCTGACACAGCCCCAGATGGCCATGGCTTCACATTTTTTATACTTCATCTTTTTTATGGTAAGAGCTGTCATACCTATAGAATGCAATCTGTAATCCATTTATGCTATGAATTCTCTGCAGGTCCAGTCAGCTAAACCACTATTAGTTTTGACTCAGATTTCCCATATTACAGCAGACAGGTGTGCACTAATTCAGAGTCTATCACTGATGCTATATTTGTTCCTTGCTTTACGCAAACACCATTAACAAAACAAGTCTTGTGCTTGAAAAACCCTACATACCTACATACACACACAGCTTTAGAAAATGCTTTGCTTCGCCAACACTAATATTGACTCTGCACAGTGTTTGCCAGGTCTGGGGAGGAATGCTGAAGAAACAGTGAGAAATATAATTTGTACAACAATACAGTGCTAGAAGCACTCTTTGAAACTGACATCAGTCTGATCCAAAAGCATTTAATTATATGGGTGAAAAATACTGAGGAGGGAAAAGCAAAAGACAATGGGTAACAGTCACGAAAAACAGAAGAAATTAAAGCAAAATGCAAATAACAACATTCAACAAACCATATAATTGTGTGTAGTTAGTTCTCAAATCATTTGTTATTGACGTCAAAGGCTGTGCAGTCAAATTCGAAAACATCTATCACTTGGGAGAAGATTAGTTTGGATACCAACATGGACAAAACTATGTCTAAAAATATTAATACAGGTGCATTTGTGATGAGAATAAACATGATTTGTGTCAAACACGATTTCTTTTGTGTGGTTCATGGAAGCATCAAAAATCGAGAGACATCAGTGTTTGCATTTTATTCTAAGCCAGGCTCACTGTAAACAAATTATATTTACAGGGGTATATTATCAATGAATAAGGATTCATTTTGCATGATTGCTTACACAATACTACACTATGGTATCAAAACACTTTTACCACAGTGCATGATTTGTAAACTAACACATTTTACCATTTGCATCACATAATCCACTCCATATGCTGTATATGGCTTTTTCTGATGCAGTAAACTTGCTCTGTAGCCCACCTGGTGCAGCACTGCACTTGCCATGTGGCATACTCTGGTATGAATCTAGTGAAAAATTCGTTACAACACTCTACAAATAAGCTCAAAGCCTCATAAAAAGAATGTAAAATGCCACAGCTGCTTCAGATTATTGCATTTTGAGCTCACGTTTGCTTTTGGGTTAATTCACCCAAAAATGAAAATTTGTTCATCTTCGGAACACAAATTAAGATACTTTTGATGAAATCAGAGCTTTCTGCATAGACAGCAATGGAACTGACATGTTCAAGGGCCAAAAAGATAGTAAGGACATTAAAAAAACAGTCAATATGACATAAGTGGTTCAACCTCAATGTTATAAAGCTACAAGAATAACAATGCGCTGCTGTCTTTGCGAGGCTGGAAATTTCATCAAATATATCTTAATTTGTGTTACGAAGTTGAACGAAGGTCTTACTGTATTGGAACTACATAAGAGTGCGTAATTACAGACAGAATTTTTGGGTGAACTATCCCTTTAACCTATTAGCGCCACTCACCAACATTTAATTTACAAATTTGTACAACAACCAAAATAAAACCTTGCCAGATTCACATCCATATAAAACTAAACACTAAGTAGCGGCACTCACTGGACATTTCACTTTAAAAAGCAGGCCATATGGTATTTTAAAGTGTCCTAATATTGTGTTGGAGTCCCCTACATAGGGTTCAAATGCATCTAAGTTCAGAAAACACTGTAATATTCTCAGAATATACATTTAATATTAGAATCATTTTGCAATGATTTCAAATTGATTTGTTCTAAGCTGTTCTGAACTTAAGGTCTGTAAACCTCTCCCTTCCATAAGCCTACTCTGCTCTGATTGGTCAGCTGATCAAGTCTGTTGTGATTGGTCTTTCCGTCTACAATGCAAGCGAATCCCGCCCACAGCTAAAGTTTAACTGCTGAACTGTAAACACTTCACAAAACAATAACGTAGATACGTTAGCAAAGTGCTCACGTGACTAATTGATGAAACTAGTGATGCTCCGATTGATCGGCCACAGATCATGATCGGCCGATATTGGCTTAAAATAGCTTGATCGGCGAACCCCAAAAGCCGATCACTTGATGTAAATTACTCGCATGACTTTTTCACAGGTGCATGCACGGCGCACAGGTAAACAACAGCAGAGCGGAGCTTACCAGTGGCAACATGAGTACTAAATTCCTTATTCGTTTTGTAAGGGTAGTCTTGTTATTGGGCATGTGACTAAGTTGTGCGTGTACAGAGCGCTATAGTTTTGCCGGAGACGTTCAAGTTTACTTTCGGTTTCATTCTCTGCTATCTTCAATGAGTGGTAAATGTGCGTGCTTGAATGAAAATGAATGTATCTTTCTATACCCGTCATATTGCAATAATGTTACCACTGTATGTCTGATTGTTGTCATTAGTAGAGGTCGACCGATATTGGTTTTTACCGATACCGATAGCTAGGTTGGACCACACTGGCCGATACCGATTAATTAACCGATAGTTTTTGAAAATGGATACTGAACAGAATTTAAAATAGTGATTTACTATTTTATTTTTTTTTAATACTAAACCATACTTTGTACATGAAAAAAATATTATTTATTATATATTGATCATTAAAGTTATTTCATAGTCCATTAATGTTAACAAAATATCAGTAAATGTTGAAATTAACACACTCTAACAAGGAACAACACTTCTATTCTACAGCTTTCATTAATCTTAGTTGATGTTACAAATGGGCTCATTGTCATCTTTACATTTTAACAATATGTAAAATTGCAGGTTCTATGCTTTTTGTTCATATTTGACATCTTAAAATTAAGATTCAATTTAATTACGATTTTCAATATCAACTAAATATAACCATTTGTGCAAAATTTACTTAATTTTTTTATTATATAAGCAGGCTACTTTTTAAAGACATTTACTTATTTAAAATAAGCGTTCTTTAAGTGTCGGCAAGTTTACAGAAAGTAGTTTTTTTTTTTTTTTTCATTTGATTATTACTGATGAGATCACAGACAGTCGCTGCTTTAACCGGCTGCATTCAAACAAATGCACATATTTATTTCGATGTATCAGATGTTTTGTCCTGCTCTGAGACTGTGTGTACATCGAAAGTATTCGAAAATCCATGTGCATTTAACCTCATCTGCAAACAAGCTTTTTAAGACGAACAAACACAAAGAGAAAGTGAAAGTCTGTCAGTGCGCGAGTTTAGTGCATGTTATAGTACTGCATTACAAACAGCAGAAATGAAGGCATATCTAAAGTAAAACAATGCGATTGAAAGCTCACAATGTCAAACAATGCACACGTAGCTCAAAGTGCAAATTCTGTGCAACGAAGCATGCCGCGTTTCTGGCGCGCACACGTGCCATGTGCGGGAAAAACACAAGCTCAACCGGACAAAAGTGCAGCGCTGCATTGCGCGGACAACTCGCAGCCAGGTATATCTCTCTCTCTCTCTCTCTCACGCACACACACACACACACACACACACACACACAAGACGCGTCGCGTGTAGTTCAAGCAGAAATCTAAAACAGTTTATTTAATCACCAATCGGGCAAATGTTTACCTCCAGAAAGATAAAAAAAAAACAGCAAAGGTTAGTCTCTAGACAGATTGAACGGAAAGAGAAAGTGCGATCTATATCGTTAATTGCAGCCATTTCAGAAACAGTCTCTTTTCTGTTTTACATTTAATGTTTAAATATTATTTGTTTGTGTTTTGTTTCAGTTTAATATATTAATTACGAAAGAAGTTTGTGTTATTTGTAAATGTCGGGCGTGTATGAATTGGACGAAATACGCCGGGAGAATTGGAGAGGTTAAGACACAATTTTTGACCACTTCGTTCGTTTTTATTTGTGGAAAATCCCTCCTTAAACGAATTTCGTTTTGTATAATTTTTATCTTAATTTTTAATATATATTTTTGTTGATCAGTTATTAAAATCAAACAAGAACAGGAAAATGGCATTGTAAAATAAAGTGCGTAACAAGATGCAAGCCTATGCTTTACGGGCCTGAAGAAAAGGCTAAAACATGAATTATAGTTCTTTATGAAGCATAAAGACATTATTAACAATGATTTTGGACAGATGATGTTATATGATGTTACATAAAACTATGGCACGCTGTGACTCGGCAGGATTCTGTCGGCTGAATGAACACGGTTTGCTTTCTTACATCAGGTCTTTAAATCTACAACTTTGCTGGCTAAAAATATGACTATAAGTCAATACAAATATATGATAACAATCCTGACATTAAACATTGGTCTGGGGCTTAACCTCTACTCTAAGACAGCGGAGCATGAGCGCTTCAGCAAGGGAACGCAACCCGGAAAAACTATCGGCAGGGTTTTTTGCCGATGACCGATAGTTCGGCCAATCAACTATCGGTGCCGATTAATCGGCAAAACCGATAGATCGGTCGACCTCTAGTCATTAGTTCATTTTGTAGTTCAGTTCATATAGATTGAGGAGAAACGGTACGCGTTTAATTCACGTGCGTATGTTTAGCGCCATTTTATCGCATCGTAATTCTAATGAACGCATATAGATGTTACTGAGGTGAATGTTTTGAGGGATAATAATAATAATCGTCTTGCTATCGTCAAAGGCATCAGCAACTGGTGACATCTCTAACTATCGTCGATACCCCATACTATCGTCTACAACCCTAACTTGGTGGTTCTTCAAGATCTTGACTGTAGCCTATTTCTACAGTTTTTTTTTTCTTCAATATAGTTAATTTTGAGATAGTTTCATTTCTACAAATGGTGCAAACTCTGCTAGATTATAGATAAAAGATTCCCATTCCCCTGCCATTTTGTGATCGGCAGTGATCGGCAGTGATCGGCCAAAATGCTGATGCCCAAAAATGCTGATCGGAGCATCTAGATGAAACAATACAGTTTGTAAACAAATTATGACTACATTCTTTATTATTAAACAAAGTAATTAGAACAACGACAGTCTACATTAATCGACACAATCGACACAACATGTTATAAGAACTACTTCTGTCACACAGTCATATTGTGGTTTACCTGGAAACCTAAAGCTGTACTAAGTATACATCACATATTAGCACAGAAACTTGATATTTTGAGAACTCAGTTGAAAATGTACAGGTTGTGGTTTGGAGATGCTTGTTGGTCCAAATAAAAAAAGTATGGACTTATCTTTCATGGACAAGCGTTTAGCAAATCCTGCATTAAACTCGCCAAGATTGGAGATGCAGTGTTTGGTAAAATGATAAGAGACAATATCTTTATTTATAAGGCACTTTTAACAATTTCACAGAGGATAGCTACTTTACAAACTGCAAAAAATATATTTTTCAAGAACCTATATAACCTGCTCTTTAAAACTAGCATGAAAGGAGCAACATCATATCATATTATCAACATTTTGTACCCACAGGTACCTTTTTATGTATTTAATAGACCTCCACATGCAATACAGTAAAAATTATTTTGCTTATAGCACCTCTTATGGACGTATCACCAAAAAAGAGCAGCAAAATGCACTGAAGAGAAACATATTTCAGGTTTGGCAGAAATGTAGCCAGATTCACAAATTTTCTAATGAGCCTGGGTTGGCCTCATGTTTATAATTAGAATTTTGGTGTTTATTATTTAATTCAACAAAGATTCATTTCAATTCCTCCATTTGCTTTAAAGCAGTGGTTCTCAACATTTTTGACACTCTCCAAAACAATATTTAAAAATAATTAACATAAAATAATCCTGTAAAACCCTTGGAAGTTTGCTGAGGCCCCCTAGTTGAGATTCTAGTATTGCGTTTAATCATCCAAATGTAAATTCTGTCCTGAAGCGAAACCAATCGAGACCCACTGCAGCAAACAACTGTGTAGCTTTCAAAGCCCCAACTTGTCTCTGCGGCGATTGTTCAGATTGTTCATGCTGTTGCTGTACCTGAGAAATAGACTGTCAGGACACAACATAGACAGTGCCATTTTAAACCTGAGGGAAATTCTCTCAGGTGGTTTTCCATGGGAAGCACCTCTCTACTAATGACAAGACAACCCGATACTACACACACAGAAACATGGCATAATGAATACACACTCACTCGCTCAAAATGAGCAAAGCTGGAAACAACTGGAGGTAAACCACGCGGCGTATTTTTAGTGCACAGGGTAACCAAAAATAAACCTCTTTAATTCCACAAACAAATATCAATACAGATGGTTAAACAAGCATCTGCAGCACCTGTTGAAAAGCGCTCAGATGAAATCATCATTTCTAAAGCCACACAGTCTCTCACTGACATCATCACTGGCTTGGTTACCATGGCCTCCCATTACAGAAATCAATATCTAAAGACACTGCCCTCATTCCAATGCATGAGATTTGGGTCACAGCTGAGCAGTGCATGCAATTCAGCACATCAAGACAATCTAGCACTGGTGCATAATAATCTAGGAGAATGACCGTTAGACGGGGCATTTTGTCACATGGGGAAGCGGATATCTTTATTGTAACAATTTCCATATTTACCTTTGTTTTATGACAAATAAAACTGATCCATAATATGCTGTTCCTGCGTTTCTATTAGGACAACTTCAAACATATCCTGTGACAGATTGTACTGCCATTGGGGCATGTTGTCACAAAAGGTCAACGGGTGTCAAATTGGGCTTTTTTATTTCATTGTAGTCAAGATATTAAACTATGTGCTTACACAGGAAATAACTTAACATTAAACCTTTTCTGAGAAATATTCACTGGAGTAAAAAGTGTGACTAGTCTGCTTCTCCTATTAACCTTATTAAACATAATAAACGTATCGTTTAAGCGAAATAGGATTAAGAATATCTCACTTCCATATTGTTTAACCACTTACTGTACTACAGACTGAAATTAAAACCACATTCTATTACAAATACAGTCAATGTAAGCTACTGTCCTGGTGTGGTGTATTTATAAAGCGCGTTCGCGCCTCCAGAGGAATGCTGCTGGTTAACGCCTTCAAACCTTCAGTTCAGACCTAAACCACATCGATATCGTGAGAGTTTATGACTGAACTCATCCCTAAACGCGATTAAAACGTTCAACCCAGCCTTTTCTGTGTCAAACTACCACTAAACTCCGAGTGCGCATTTTTGCGAGCTCTTTCAGATTATAAACAACGTAACGTAACGTTAACTGCATGACGGACGTGTCAAACAAAAGCGATTCAAACTGCAAATAATACTCTAAACACGCTTTAAGAAACATAACAAACAGTTTTCATTAGTTCTTGGTTATTAAACACTTTAATTACTCGCCTGGTATGTATAAAACCTCGTCCCGTTGGGCGGGTGGACCTTCGGGGAGTTAGTCCCCGTGTTCATGTCTGAGAAAATCATATTTCCTCCAATACAGCGCAGAAGTGATCAGCAGTATGTCTCCGGCTGCACGGTATTAATTAAATCCTTGTCGTCAAGTTCAACTGATCAGGGATCAGCGCCTCCCCAACTGACGCCAGACTCTTTACATCCACACAAAAGGACAGAAATTATAACTGCTCTTCTTTTTTATGCACGCCGTATGAATAATAAGTCAGTGCAATGCTGACATAATCAATCAGGGGTGTGAAATGTCACTGATAAATACAGCAGCAGGCTCCATGATCACAGCACGGATGCTGTGTACCCGTGTGCTGGACCAGCCCATCTGTTCGATAAGCTGCTGCCTCCTCACATCATTATGCAGCATCGCTGCCGGGAAACCAATCAGATAGCGGAATCAGACGTGGGCGTGGCTACACGGGGACTCTCCCTGTTGATGCTCAGAGATAGCGAGTCGCATATTTATGAGCTGCCACTGTATGTTTAGGATCCTGTAAACAAATATGCAAAAAGCCATCTAGGGAAACAACGCTCTTTATTTTAAAGTATTCAATGATAGCACCAGGTGCTGTGTAATTTATGAGGATTTTGTAAGGGAAACCATCCAATAAATATTTAGCAGGGTTTTGTCCATTTTTTATCAATTAAATTCATACAATATACTTTTTTAAAATTATTATTTAATGTAATAATACCTTGTATTTTTAAATATTTACATTAGTATAAAATATTAATCATTTCTAAATAAATTAATGAATAAATAAATAAATACAGTAATTTAACACAACCCCCATTTATGGGCATGTTATCAAACTATATATGGTGAGTTATATAGTTAAATAGAGGATTTCCACTATTTTCGTTATGCTGTAAAAAAACAGTACAGTAACTGCAAAACAGTCCCATTTATAGGCATGTTATCAAACTATAGGGTAAGTAATATAGTTAAATAGAGCAAATAAATAACTACAGTAACTGCAAAAAAGCCCCATTTATAGGCATGTTATCAAACTATAGGGTAAGTAATATAGTTAAATAGAGCAAATAAATAACTACAGTAACTGCAAAACAGTCCCATTTATAGGCATGTTATCAAACTATAGGGTAAGTAATATAGTTAAATAGAGCAAATAAATAACTACAGTAACTGCAAAACAGTCCCATTTATAGGCATGTTATCAAACTATAGGGTAAGTAATATAGTTAAATAGAGCAAATAAATAACTACAGTAACTGCAAAACAGTCCCATTTATAGGCATGTTATCAAACTATAGGGTAAGTAATATAGTTAAATAGAGCAAATAAATAACTACAGTAACTGCAAAACAGTCCCATTTATAGGCATGTTATCAAACTATAGGGTAAGTAATATAGTTAAATAGAGCAAATAAATAACTACAGTAACTGCAAAACAGTCCCATTTATAGGCATGTTATCAAACTATAGGGTAAGTTATATAGTTAAATAGAGCAAATAAATAACTACAGTAACTGCAAAAAAGCCCCATTTATAGGCATGTTATCAAACTATAGGGTAAGTTATATAGTTAAATAGAGCAAATAAATAAATACAGTAACTGCAAAAAAGCCCCATTTATAGGCATGTTATCAAACTACATAGGGTGAGTTATATAGTTAAATAGAGCATTTCCACTATTTTTGTCATGCTGTAAAAAAATAAATAAATAAAACAAACAGTAAATAAATAAATAGTAAATTAATGCAAGCCCCATTTATGGGCATGGTGTCAAACTATATAGGCTGAGTTATATAGTTGAACAGATCATTTCCACTATTTTTTGTCATTCTGTATAAACAAACAAGTAAATAAATAAATAAAAGTAATTTAACATTAGCCCAATTTATAGGCATGTTATCAAACTATATACAGTGAGTTAGACAGTTAAATTTTTGCCATGCTGTAAAAACAAACGAACATGTAAATAAATAAACAAACAAATATTTATCAATAAGTAAATACAGTAATGTAACACAAGTCCCATTTATGAGCATGTTATTAAAACAATCAAACTAATAAATAAATACAGTAATTGAACACAAGCCCCATTTATAGGCATGTGATCAAACTATATAGGGTGAGTTAGTTAAATAGAGCATTTCCACTATTTTTGTCATGCTGTAAAAAAAACAATCAAACAAAAGAAAACAAACAAACAAACAATAAATTAATTAATTAATTGTAATTTAATGCAAACCTCATTATTGGATGTTATCTGACTATATAGGGTGAGTCGTCACAGAAAATGTGTTGTTTATTGACATTGATTTGAGATAAATAGCTTAAACTTTCGATAAAAATTAAAATAAATATGAAAAGTTAATTGCAAGTCATCGTATAAAGGCTAAAGCTTGTAACAAAAAAAAAAGTTACGTAGCCCTTTTATGTGGTTTAGAATGGTGTCTTTATTTAATATATATGTTTAATATATAGTAGCCAACATTTGAAGTGGATCAAAAAAGTTCATTAAAGTTGTCTTAAGACAAGAACGAGTATCATTTTGGTTTTAGGACAACTTTGATGAAAGGTTTTGACCCACTTTAAATGTTGACTACTTTATATTTTTACAATTAATTAAATTACTTAATGAAAAATAATAAACACAAAGATATCAGCAGACTTTCAACAACAAGACAAGCTATCCCTTTTTTTTGATTGACCAAGTGAGCACAATTAATCAGCATATGCTCATAAACATGGCCAGTTTATAATCACAGCAATTGTTTGTCCCATCAAGCACCAAACCTGTTGCTCTTTTATAGTTTGCATTGCAATCTCAATCACAGTGAAGTTTGTCAGAAAATCCTTCCTCTGACTCATAAACCACTACAAAACATTACAAACAAATCGTATTACATGCACTGAGTGCAAGTACAAACCATGTATGAACACATGGTCTTGCCCCAAATAAATACAATCTCATTGTGCGCAAACTTTCCAAGTCTCCAGCCCCTAACCTGCTTTTAAAAAACAAGTGTTTAGGATCAATATATTTTCTCCCTCCTTAGGCTAATTCCCTTTTGTATAAAAGAATGTCAATGCAGCCATTTAGAACGACTTTAATATTGACCAGGATAAGCTTCCTTTCAGTTAATAAAGAAGCCCTTTTAATTCAATGTTTCTACAGACATGGGCACACAGGAGGGTCTCATTCAATTTGGCTCCATCGCTTGGCTTTTCTGAAAATACATGTTGCTATTGTTGAGGAGATAATCAAATCTGCAAAGCCTGGCTTAGCAGGAGTCCATTTACCGTGCTTTATTCAATCAGAGACTTTTTTCATAGGTGCCTCTGACATGTATGTGCCACGATGATCAGCAGACTCCTTAAACTGTGGGTCACATGACTGCTTTATAGATTTTAAACCAGCAAGTAATCTGGTGGGATAACAATGCAATAGCTGTAGCTGACAACACAACCACAATTTGTGGTTTCTAAATAGTTTTAGGTTGTTATGTGGTGGTTTAAGTGAAACTAGAAGAAAATGTTAGCGAAATTCACATCCGAAAGGGGATCTGATGTAATTTTTCCATACTAATGTATTTTTGTCCTTGTCTACAGACAAGCAATCATCCTTAAACGAGTTTCCGTTTCAGTGGATGACTAGAAAAAAGAAAAATGGTGCCATTTCTATGATTTCTGGTGTGATTGTAGTAAGGTTTTAAACCCTTGTGAAATGTGCTTTATCCGAAACACTGACTCGTAACATTGTTTCCACTAATGGTCTTATGAGACAATACTAGGAAGATATGAAAATGCTTCAGTGAATGATTTTGAGCATCTCTCTAAATTCTTTCCTCCCTGAAGGGGAAGAGGAGCTGGGACTGATCTCTGCTTCCAAACGTCCTGCCAGGGTACAGAGGCATAGAGAGATGCACCAGATGGGGCTTCTGAGCAACCTGAGAGGACACACACACACAGAGAGAGCGTGGGCTCTCCCCCGGGGGGAGTGCCAGGCCAGGAGGCTCGGATTGTGGCCGCAAAACATGCCAAGCCTTGTCACTCTCCCTCCTATAAAAACAGCAGCAGCCTCTGCAAGCACAGATGTGCCTTCTTCACTACGGCCTGAATAAACAAATTACAGTCTAGACAAAGAAAAAAAACTAACTTGGAAAAATGTGGACATGTTAAATGTGTTTAGAAGGTAATGAGAGGTACAGTGGTGTGAAAAAGTGTTGGCCCCCTTCCTGATTTTTGATTTTTTTGCATGTTTGTCACACTTTAATGTTTCAGATCATCAAACTAATTTAAATATTAATCAAAGATAACACAAGTAAACACAACATGCAGTTTTTGAATGAAGTGTTTCATTATGAAGGGAAAACAAAATCCAAACCCACATGGCCCTGTGTGAAAAAGTGTTTGCCCCCTAAACTTAATAACTGGTTGGGCCACCTCTAGCAGCACCAACTGCAATCAAGCATTTGCGATAACTTGCAATGAGTCTGTTACAGCGCTGTGCAGGAATTTTGGCCAACTCATCTTGGCAAAATTGTTGTAATTCAGCCACATTGGAGGGTTTTCGAGCATGAACCACCTTTTTAAGGTCATGCCACAGCATCTCAATAGGATTCAGGTCAGGACTTTGACTAGGTCACTCCAAAGTCTTCATTTTGTTTTTCTTCAGTCATTCAGAGGTGGATTTGCTGGTGTGTTTTGGATCATTGTCCTGCTGCAGAACCCAAGTTCGCTTCAGCTTGAGATTACGAACAGATGGCCGGATATTGTCCATCAGGATTATTTGGTAGACAGCAGAATTCATGGTTCCATTTATCACAGCAAGTCTTCCAGGTCCAGAAGCAGCAAAACATCCCCAGACCATCACACCACCACCACCATATTTTATTGCTGGTATGATGTTCTGTTTCTGAAATGCTGTGTTACTTTTACGCCAGATGTAATGGGACACACACCTTCTAAAAGGTTCAACTTTTGTCTCGTCAGTCCACAGAGTATTTTCCCAAAAGTCTTGGGGATCATCAAGATGTTTCCTGGTAAAACTGAGATGAGCCTTTATGTTCTTTTTGCTCAGCAGCGATTTTCATCTTGGAACTCTGCCATGCAGGCCATTTTTGCCCAGTCTCTTTCTTATGGTGGAGTCATAAACACTGACCTTAACTGAGGCAAGAGGGGCCTGCAGTTCTTTAGATGTTGTTGTGCGGTCTTTTGCGATCTCTTGGATGAGTCGTCGCTGCACTCTTGGTGTAATTTTGGTCGGCCAGCCACTCCTGGGAAGGTTCACCACTGTTCCATGTTTTCGCCATTTGTGGATAATGGCTCTCACTGTGGTTCGCTGGAGTCCCAAAGCTTTAGAAATGGCTTTATAACTTTTTCCAGACTGATAGATCTCAATTATTTTCTTTCTCATTTGTTCCTAAATTTCTTTGGATCTCAACATGATGTGTAGCTTTTGAGGATCTTTTGGTCTACTTCACTTGATTGTGTGAAGTGATTTCTTGATTGCGAAGAGGTGTGGCAGTAATCAGGCCTGGGTGTGGCTAGAGAAACTGAACTCTGGTGTGATAAACCACAGTTATGTTTTAACAGGGGGGCAAACACTTTTTCACACAGGGCCATGTGGGTTTGGATTTTTTTTCCCTTCATAAAAAAAACTCCTTCATTTAAAAACTGCATGTTGTGTTTACTTGTGTTATCTTTGATTAATATTTAAATTTGTTTGATGATCTGAAACATTAAAGTGTGACAAACAAGCAAAAAAATAAAAAATCAGGAAGGGGGCCAACACTTTTCACACCACTGTATATGGAAAGACTGGGACTGAAAGCTGATTTTCTGATAAACGGCCAATGAAATATCTTGGTTCTGTTCTAATGACGTCACTAATGATATCACAAAGAAACACAAGCCAAGACTTCCTTGGTTTTTTTCCCCCAATGTACTATGTTGGACATCATTCAGCTTCTCTAAGAAAAAAAATAAAAGATCTAATGAATCATACAAGTAAATCTGTAACTGTTCACAATTTCAGATTTCTTTCATCTGGTGATAAGAAATAGTGATACTTCAAATTCTTTACAGCTGAAGTGAATGCAGATTTTTCAGTTTTAAAACACTTTCTCCTATCCCCAATCCACTACAACAACAACCACTACAATTTATATAATTGTATACAGTATAAAAGTTTCTGAACAGTAAGATTTTTAATGTTTCTTAAAGAAGTCTCTTCTGCTTACCGAGGTTGCATTTATTTGATCCGAAGGACAGCAAAAACAGTACAATTTTGAAATATTTTTACTATTTAAAATAACTGTTTTCTGTTTGAATATATTTTAAAATGTCATTTATTTCTGTGATTTCAAACCTAAATTTTTAGCATCACACGTGTCACACGATCCTTCAGAAATCATTCTAATATTCTGATTTGCTGCTCAGAAACTTTTATTATTATTACTATTATTATTATTATTATTATTATTATTATGTTGAAAACAGCCGAGTAGAATTTGTTCAGGTTTCTTTGATGAATAGAAAGTTCAGAAGAACAACATTTATCTAAAACAGACATATTTTGTAACATTAGAAATGTCTTTACCATCACATTTGATCAATTTAAAGCATCCTTGATACATAAAAGCAATAATTTCTATAGTCCCCCCCCCCCCAAAAAAAAATAAATAAATAAAAAGTTCATGTTAGTTAATACATTAACTAATGTTTAACTAATGAACCTTATTGTAAAGTGTTACCGATAATAATAATAATAAAAATGTTTTTTGAACAGCAAATCAGCATATCAGAATGATTTCTGAAGGATCATGTGACACTGAAGACTGGAGTAATGATGCTGAACATTTAGCTTTGACCACAGGAATAAATTACATTTTAAGAATACATTCAAATAGAAAGTATTTATTTTAAATAGTAAACATATTTCACAATATTACTGCTTTTGCTGTATTTTGAATCAAAAACATACAGGTTTGGTAAGCAGAAGATACTTTATTAAAAAACATTACAAATCTTACTGTTCAAAAACTTTTGACTGGCAGTGTGTGTTTATATATATACACATCCAGGAATTTCCTCTGTACAGTATTAAGAATTGTTGTATCTTGTTTTGTTATTTTTTTTTAAACTTGAAAGTTTAAACTTATTTTTTCTTTATTAAAAGTTAAGTTTTAACCATAAGGAGTTTAAAGGGAAGTCCACCCCAAAATGAAAATCATGTCTTTCCAAACTCATAAGCGTTTTGTTCATCTTAGGAAAAAAGAAAAAAGAAAAAACAGAGAGAGAAGACATTATTAATATTCTTATAATGTTTGCCTATTCATTGAAAATGATTAATAGACTTAAAGGGATAATTCACCCAAAAATGAAAATGCTGTCATTAATTACTCACCCTCATGTTGTCCCAAACTGTAAGACCATCATTCATCTTCAAAACTCAAATTAAGGTATTTTTGATGAAACCAAGAGCTTTCTGACCCTGCATAGACAGCAACGCAACTGACACGTTTAAGGCCCAGAAAGGTAGTAAGGAAATTGTTAAAATAGTAACACTGTTGAATAAAGTCATTATTTTTGTTTTCTTTGTGCACATAAATAGCTTTATAAAATTACAGTTGAACCACTGATATCACAGGGATTATTTTAATGAGGTCTGTACTACCTTTTTGGGCCTTGAACATGCCAGTTGTATTGCTGTCTATGCAGGGTCAGAAAGCTCTCAGCCACATTAGTTCATTCATTCATGTTTTCAACCACAAAAAAAAAAAAAAAAATAGAAAAAAACAGGACCCCCCTCTTGTCCAAATTAGCTTGATCATCTTCTACACACACTCTTCTCTGAGCCCTAACAAGATGTGCAAAACACGACCTCTCACAACAATCAAATGGGCAAAACAAATCAATTTCCTGTTTCTAGGTGGCCACTCATCCATCTGATTCCATAAGGACTAACAAGCATCTGTGCCTGAAAACACTACACCACAATTAGGGGCGTTATTCAACAGCGTGTCAGCGGGTGTGTGCCGTGTGCTGCTGCGCTATGGAGCAAAGCTGATGTCTAATTAAAAGGAAACATGTAACCTTTCTTTACAAGAGCTTGTTCCAGCCAGGTAAACGGTCCTTATTAAAGTCACCAGCGCTGCCTGCAGAGACACAACATCCCAGTCCACACATGCAATATTAACACATATTGATTGGAGAAGCTAGTAGCAGAAAATCATCTACACATTCTCTTATCACAATCATCTATGGTTACAGTACGCCAGGATTATTGATTTGGAGCAAGGTTAATACTCTACATACAGTAGGCTTTTAATGTCAATCCTTCATATGTAGGATATTTAGGGAACATAAATCTCCAGAGAGGTCTATTGAGACACATAATAAGAAGACTAAAGGTCGATAGTTGTCTAGACTAATTAAAATAAAGGCTGCACAGGCTAACAAGAGGGTGTCTACCTGTGCAAAACCAGGGCTAGATCAGATATGTGTTTTAATATGTACTTTATAACAACTAGTTAAGAAGAAGTTCACTTCCAGAACAAAAATTTACAGGTAATGTACTCACCACCTCGACCTCCGAAAGATTCATGTCTTTCTTTCTTCAGTCGTAAAGAAATTATGTTTTTTGAGGAAAACATTTCAGGATTTTCTTTATATAGTGGACTTCTATGGTGCCCCGACATTAAACTTCCAAAATGCAGTTTTAATGCGGCTTTAAAAGATCCCAAATGCGGTTGTAAACGATCCCAGTTGAGGAAGAAGGGTCTTATCTAGCAAAACAATCTTTTTTTTTTTTTTTTTTTTTTTTACAATATATATACTTTTTAACCTCAAACACTCGTCTTGTCTTGCTCTGCCTGAACTGTTTTTTCCGGTTCAAGACCGTTAGGGTATGTCTAAAAACTCCCATCTTATTTTCTCCCTCAACTTCAAAAATCATTTCAAAATCATCCTACATCGCTGTAGAAGTACCGACCCAGTGTTTGCAAAGTGAACATGCAAAGAAGATCAAACACCCTTAACAAAAGGTCAAAACAGCGATGTAGGACGATTTTTAAGTTGAGGGAGAAAATGAGATGGGAGTTTTTCAACATACCCTAACTGTCTTGAACTGGAATAAAAAGATTTGAGGCAAGAAAGACAAGACAAGCATTTGTGGTTAAAAACTATATATTTTTTTTTTCGTTTCGCTAGATAAGACCCATCTTCCTCAGCTGGGATCATTTACAACCGCAATTGCGATTGTTTGAAGCAGCATTTAAAGTGCATTTTGGAAGTTCAAACTTGGGGCACCATTGAAGTCCACTATATGAAGAATCTAGACAAGACAAGCATTTGAGGTTAAAAAGTATATAAATTGTCCATTTTTTTAAGAAAATGCCTGATTGTTTCACCAGATAAGACCCTTCTTCCTAGGCTAGAAGCTGCATTTAAACTGCATTTTGGAAGTTCAAACTTGGGGCACCATTGAAGTCCACTATATGAAGAATCTAGACAAGACAAGCATTTGAGGTTAAAAAGTATATAAATTGTCCATTTTTTTTTTAGAAAATGCCCGATTGTTTCACCAAATAAGACCCATCTTCCTCAGCTGGGATCATTTACAACCGCAATTGGGATTGTTTGAAGCAGCATTTAAACTGCATTTTGGAAGTTCAAACTTGGGGCACCATTGAAGTCCACTATATGAAGAATCTAGACAAGACAAGCATTTGAGGTTAAAAAGTATATAAATTGCCCTTTTTTTATAGAAAATGCCCGATTGTTTCACCAGATAAGACCCATCTTCCTCAGCTGGGATCATTTACAACCCCAATTGGGATTGTTTGAAGCTGCATTTAAACTGCATTTTGAAAGTTCAAACTTGGGGCACCATTGAAGTCCACTATATGAAGAATCTAGACAAGACAAGCATTTGAGGTTAAAAAGTATATAAATTGTCAATTTTTTTTAGAAAATGCCCGATTGTTTCACCAGATAAGACCCATCTTCCTCAGCTGGGATCATTTACAACCGCAATTGCGATTGTTTGAAGCAGCATTTAAACTGCATTTTGGAAGTTCAAACTTGGGGCACCATTGAAGTTCACTATATGAAGAATCTAGACAAGACAAGCATTTGAGGTTAAAAAGTATATAAATTGTCCATTTTTTTAAGAAAATGCCTGATTGTTTCACCAGATAAGACCCTTCTTCCTAGGCTAGGATCATTTAGAGTCCATTGAAGCTGCATTTAAACTGCATTTTGGAAGTTCAAACTTGGGGCACCATTGAAGTCCACTATATGAAGAATCTAGACAAGACAAGCATTTGAGGTTAAAAAGTATATAAATTGTCCATTTTTTTTTTAGAAAATGCCCGATTGTTTCACCAAATAAGACCCATCTTCCTCAGCTGGGATCATTTACAACCGCAATTGGGATTGTTTGAAGCAGCATTTAAACTGCATTTTGGAAGTTCAAACTTGGGGCACCATTGAAGTCCACTATATGAAGAATCTAGACAAGACAAGCATTTGAGGTTAAAAAGTATATAAATTGTCCATTTTTTTTAGAAAATGCCCGATTGTTTCACCAGATAAGACCCATCTTCCTCAGCTGGGATCATTTACAACCGCAATTGGGATTGTTTGAAGCTGCATTTAAACTGCATTTTGAAAGTTCAAACTTGGGGCACCATTGAAGTCCACTATATGAAGAATCTAGACAAGACAAGCATTTGAGGTTAAAAAGTATATAAATTGTCCATTTTTTTTTTAGAAAATGCCCGATTGTTTCACCAAATAAGACCCATCTTCCTCAGCTGGGATCATTTACAACCGCAATTGGGATTGTTTGAAGCTGCATTTAAACTGCATTTTGAAAGTTCAAACTTGGGGCACCATTGAAGTCCACTATATGAAGAATCTAGACAAGACAAGCATTTGAGGTTAAAAAGTATATAAATTGTCCATTTTTTTTTTTAGAAAATGCCCGATTGTTTCACCAAATAAGACCCATCTTCCTCAGCTGGGATCATTTACAACCGCAATTGGGATTGTTTGAAGCTGCATTTAAACTGCATTTTGAAAGTTCAAACTTGGGGCACCATTGAAGTCCACTATATGAAGAATCTAGACAAGACAAGCATTTGAGGTTAAAAAGTATATAAATTGCCCTTTTTTATAGAAAATGCCCGATTGTTTCACCAGATAAGACCCATCTTCCTCAGCTGGGATCATTTACAACCGCAATTGGGATTGTTTGAAGCTGCATTTAAACTGCATTTTGAAAGTTCAAACTTGGGGCACCATTGAAGTCCACTATATGAAGAATCTAGACAAGACAAGCATTTGAGGTTAAAAAGTATATAAATTGTCCATTTTTTTTAGAAAATGCCCGATTGTTTCACCAGATAAAACCCATCTTCCTCAGCTGGGATCATTTACAACCGCAATTGGGATTGTTTGAAGCAGCATTTAAACTGCATTTTGGAAGTTCAAACTTGGGGCACCATTGAAGTCAGTCCACTATATGAAGAATCTAGACAAGACAAGCATTTGAGGTTAAAAAGTATATAAATTGTCTTTTTTTTTTTTTTAGAAAACGCCCGATTGTTTCACCAGATAAGACCCTTCTTCCTAGGCTAGGATCATTTAGAGTCCATTGAAGCTGCATTTAAACTGCATTTTGGAAGTTCAAACTTGGGGCACCATTGAAGTCCACTATATGAAGAATCTAGACAAGACAAGCATTTGAGGTTAAAAAGTATATAAATTGTCCATTTTTTTTAGAAAATGCCCGATTGTTTCACCAAATAAGACCCATCTTCCTCAGCTGGGATCATTTACAACCGCAATTGGGATTGTTTGAAGCAGCATTTAAACTGCATTTTGGAAGTTCAAACTTGGGGCACCATTGAAGTCCACTATATGAAGAATCTAGACAAGACAAGCATTTGAGGTTAAAAAGTATATAAATTGTCCATTTTTTTTAGAAAATGCCCGATTGTTTCACCAGATAAGACCCATCTTCCTCAGCTGGGATCATTTACAACCGCAATTGGGATTGTTTGAAGCTGCATTTAAACTGCATTTTGAAAGTTCAAACTTGGGGCACCATTGAAGTCCACTATATGAAGAATCTAGACAAGACAAGCATTTGAGGTTAAAAAGTATATAAATTGCCCTTTTTTATAGAAAATGCCCGATTGTTTCACCAGATAAGACCCATCTTCCTCAGCTGGGATCATTTACAACCGCAATTGGGATTGTTTGAAGCTGCATTTAAACTGCATTTTGAAAGTTCAAACTTGGGGCACCATTGAAGTCCACTATATGAAGAATCTAGACAAGACAAGCATTTGAGGTTAAAAAGTATATAAATTGTCCATTTTTTTTAGAAAATGCCCGATTGTTTCACCAGATAAGACCCATCTTCCTCAGCTGGGATCATTTACAACCGCAATTGGGATTGTTTGAAGCAGCATTTAAACTGCATTTTGGAAGTTCAAACTTGGGGCACCATTGAAGTCAGTCCACTATATGAAGAATCTAGACAAGACAAGCATTTGAGGTTAAAAAGTATATAAATTGTCTTTTTTTTTTTTTTAGAAAACGCCCGATTGTTTCACCAGATAAGACCCTTCTTCCTAGGCTAGGATCATTTAGAGTCCATTGAAGCTGCATTTAAACTGCATTTTGGAAGTTCAAACTTGGGGCACCATTGAAGTCCACTATATGAAGAATCTAGACAAGACAAGCATTTGAGGTTAAAAAGTATATAAATTGTCCATTTTTTTTTTAGAAAATGCCCGATTGTTTCACCAAATAAGACCCATCTTCCTCAGCTGGGATCATTTACAACCGCAATTGGGATTGTTTGAAGCAGCATTTAAACTGCATTTTGGAAGTTCAAACTTGGGGCACCATTGAAGTCCACTATATGAAGAATCTAGACAAGACAAGCATTTGAGGTTAAAAAGTATATAAATTGTCCATTTTTTTTAGAAAATGCCCGATTGTTTCACCAGATAAGACCCATCTTCCTCAGCTGGGATCATTTACAACCGCAATTGGGATTGTTTGAAGCTGCATTTAAACTGCATTTTGAAAGTTCAAACTTTGGGCACCATTGAAGTCCACTATATGAAGAATCTAGACAAGACAAGCATTTGAGGTTAAAAAGTATATAAATTGTCCATTTTTTTTAGAAAATGCCCGATTGTTTCACCAGATAAGACCCATCTTCCTCAGCTGGGATCATTTACAACCGCAATTGGGATTGTTTGAAGCAGCATTTAAACTGCATTTTGGAAGTTCAAACTTGGGGCACCATTGAAGTCAGTCCACTATATGAAGAATCTAGACAAGACAAGCATTTGAGGTTAAAAAGTATATAAATTGTCTTTTTTTTTTTTTTAGAAAACGCCCGATTGTTTCACCAGATAAGACCCTTCTTCCTAGGCTAGGATCATTTAGAGTCCATTGAAGCTGCATTTAAACTGCATTTTGGAAGTTCAAACTTGGGGCACCATTGAAGTCCACTATATGAAGAATCTAGACAAGACAAGCATTTGAGGTTAAAAAGTATATAAATTGTCCATTTTTTTTTTAGAAAATGCCCGATTGTTTCACCAAATAAGACCCATCTTCCTCAGCTGGGATCATTTACAACCGCAATTGGGATTGTTTGAAGCAGCATTTAAACTGCATTTTGGAAGTTCAAACTTGGGGCACCATTGAAGTCCACTATATGAAGAATCTAGACAAGACAAGCATTTGAGGTTAAAAAGTATATAAATTGTCCATTTTTTTTAGAAAATGCCCGATTGTTTCACCAGATAAGACCCATCTTCCTCAGCTGGGATCATTTACAACCGCAACTGGGATTGTTTGAAGCTGCATTTAAACTGCATTTTGAAAGTTCAAACTTGGGGCAACATTGAAGTCCACTATATGAAGAATCTAGACAAGACAAGCATTTGAGGTTAAAAAGTATATAAATTGTCCATTTTTTTAGAAAATGCCCGATTGTTTCACCAGATAAGACCCTTCTTCCTAGGCTAGGATAATTTTAGAGTCCTTTGAAGCTGCATTTTGGAAGTTCAAACTCGGGGGCACCATAGTAGTCCACTATATGAAATCCTGAAATGTTTTACTCAAAAAACATAATTTCTTTACGACTGAAGAAAGAAAGAAAGAAAGAAAGACATGAAAATATTGGATGACAAGGGGATGAGTACATCATCTGTAAATTTTTGTGAAATTTTCCTACAAAAAGCTCAAAGTTTTCCTGTTTTTACACTATAGATGAGTCCACCATAAAACCTGACCGCTGCTGGACTGCGACAGGTGATGCATTTTGACTTGTGCAAATAAAAAGATATCATCTATCATCTAGCAGATAATATTGCCAGGGAAGCAGTGTCAGCATAACAATCATATGTAGGCAGGATATTACAAAAGGGAGTAGTGTTAATATTTTCATATCATGAGTGCTGTATGTGACAGCAAACAGCAGTACATCCCATTGCAAACCAAACAAACTATATACTCCTAGTAAATGTACTATGTGTAAAAGTGGATTTATGCATTAATTTGTGATATTAGGGGTTTAGTGAATTGTTGTTTATTTCATACTATGAACTTTTTTCATGTCATGGACCCTTTCATCATTATTTTTAGAGCAGAATAACTATAACACATATTTGCTATAGAATTTAAGTCTTGAGACCGTATAGGAAATTCCAGTTGTCGAATTCTCTTATGTTCTCCCTGGTTGCTTGGATAATGAGATGATGTTTTAAGTCTGCATGCTAATGAAGGCTTCTGCACATTAATGCATATACATCACACTAATCAGAGCTGAACAGCAGGGCTCTCAGAAGAGAAACCATCCAACATTTCTGTTCTCACACACGTCATTTGTCGTCTCTCACATTTATAACCCAATTCCAATTTGTTTGTCACATTCAGTCAACCTGATTGTCTGCACTTGCATTTTAGATCTGATGAAATCCGATCCATTTGTTTAGCCAGTGCAGTCAATATTAGTGAAAGTCACATTCACTATATGGGGAAAGAATGAGTGATTGGATACATGGCATGTTGATTATGACATTGCATAAACATTGCATAAATTTTTTTGTAATTTGAATACAGTTGTTTTTGTTAATATTTTGAATTAGACTTTTTAAGTTTATATATTTTCTGTGTTTCTGTTTATTTTAGATTGTTTTTTTTTTATTCATTTTTTATTTCAGTTTGTTATTTTTCTAAATCAAGTTAAACTAAACTAGCTGAAATAAGTCTTTTTATTTTTTATATATTTTTCTTTTATTTTTTTCTTTCAGGTAACATTTATTTTATTGCAAGTATTTTTTTTATTGTTTTGAGTTTTAGCAAACTATGTTTTATTTTAAACCTCATACCAATGTGTTTTGCAATGAAATCAAAACACACTGGTTTGAGGTTTGAAAAGAGATATAGTTAAACAAAAGTATAATACCAGAATACATATATATATATATATATATATATATAATCTGTCTGACCATGTGTCTGGTATGGAAGCCCATTTCTGCCACTGAATAAAAAACAAAAAGTCAAAAATTAACAAAAATTGTTATCTAAAAAAATACAAACTCACAATTCTGACTTTTTTTTTCCTTAGAATTATGAGTTCTTAAGACATAATTGTGAGATATAAACAATTGTGAGAACATATCAGTATTTTCCCCCCTCAGAATGTGACTTTCTGACTCATAATTGCGAGTTTATATTTCTTAATTCTGAGAAAAAAATTGTGAGAAAAGATACAAACTCGCATTTGCGAGAAAAAAAGTCAGAAGTGCGGGTTTTTCACATTTCTGACTTTATTTTTCACAATTGCAAATTTATATCTTGCTATTCTGACTTTATAACTCGCAATTGTGAGTTTACATCATGTAATTCTGAAAAGTCAGAATTGCGAGTTTATATCAATTTTGAGAAAAAAGGTCAGAATTGCAAGAAATAAGTCAGAATTGCGAAATACAAACTCACATTTGTGAGAAAAAAAGCCAGAATTGCCAGTTTATATCAATTCTGAGGAAAAGTCAGAATTGCAAGAAATAAGAATTGTGAAATACAAAGACACTTGCGAGAAAAAATGTCAGAATTCCATGTTTTCTCTCACAATTCTGACTTTATTTCTCACAATTGTGAATTTATATCCTGCTATTCTGACTTTATAACTCACAACTGTGAGTTTATATCATGTAATTCTGAGGAAAAAGACCGAATTGCGAGATACAAACACGCATTTGCGAGAAAAAAGCCAGAATTACGAGAAATAAGTCAGAATTGCGAAATACAAACTCACATTTGCGAGAAAAAAGTCAGAATTCTGAGTTATCTCATAATTCTGACTTTATTTCTCATGATTGCAAATTTAATGCCCCACTATTCTGACTTTATAACTCGCAATTTTGAGTTTATATTACGTAATTCTGAGAAAAAAAATTCTGAATTGTGGGATACAAACTCGCATTTGCAAGAAAAAAAAAATCTAAATTGCGAGTTTATATCAATTCTGAGGGAAAAAAAAGTCAGAATTGTGAGAAATAAGTCAAAATTGCGAAATACAAACTGACATTTGCGAGAAAAAAAGTCAGAATTAATTAATAATTACTAAACTAAAAGTTTGTATCTTACCATTCTGTGAATTTGTCCCGCTATTCTGACTTTATAACTCGCAATTGTGAGTTTATATCACGTAATTGTGAGAAAAAAATCTGAATTGTGAGTTTATATCAATTCTGAGGAAAAGTCAAAATTGCAAGAAATAAGAATTGTGAAATACAAAGACACTTGCGAGAAAAAATGTCAGAATTCCATGTTTTCTCTCACAATTCTGACTTTATTTCTCACAATTGTGAATTTATATCCTGCTATTCTGACTTTATAACTCACAACTGTGAGTTTATATCATGTAATTCTGAGGAAAAAGACCGAATTGCGAGATACAAACACGCATTTGCGAGAAAAAAGCCAGAATTACGAGAAATAAGTCAGAATTGCGAAATACAAACTCACATTTGCGAGAAAAAAGTCAGAATTCTGAGTTATCTCATAATTCTGACTTTATTTCTCATGATTGCAAATTTAATGCCCCACTATTCTGACTTTATAACTCGCAATTTTGAGTTTATATTACGTAATTCTGAGAAAAAAAATTCTGAATTGTGGGATACAAACTCGCATTTGCGAGAAAAAAGTCAGAATTCTGAGTTATCTCATAATTCTGACTTTATTTCTCATGATTGCAAATTTAATGCCCCACTATTCTGACTTTATAACTCGCAATTTTGAGTTTATATTACGTAATTCTGAGAAAAAAAATTCTGAATTGTGGGATACAAACTCGCATTTGCAAGAAAAAAAAAATCTAAATTGCGAGTTTATATCAATTCTGAGGGAAAAAAAAGTCAGAATTGTGAGAAATAAGTCAAAATTGCGAAATACAAACTGACATTTGCGAGAAAAAAAGTCAGAATTAATTAATAATTACTAAACTAAAAGTTTGTATCTTACCATTCTGTGAATTTGTCCCGCTATTCTGACTTTATAACTCGCAATTGTGAGTTTATATCACGTAATTGTGAGAAAAAAATCTGAATTGTGAGTTTATATCAATTCTGAGGAAAAGTCAAAATTGCAAGAAATAAGAATTGTGAAATACAAAGACACTTGCGAGAAAAAATGTCAGAATTCCATGTTTTCTCTCACAATTCTGACTTTATTTCTCACAATTGTGAATTTATATCCTGCTATTCTGACTTTATAACTCACAATTGTGAGTTTATATCATGTAATTCTGAGGGAAAAGACCGAATTGCGAGATACAAACACGCATTTTGCGAGAAAAAAGCCAGAATTACGAGAAATAAGTCAGAATTGCGAAATACAAACTCACATTTGCGAGAAAAAAGTCAGAATTCTGAGTTATCTCATAATTCTGACTTTATTTCTCATGATTGCAAATTTAATGCCCCACTATTCTGACTTTATAACTCGCAATTTTGAGTTTATATCACGTAATTCTGAGAAAAAATTCTGAATTGTGGGATACAAACTCCCATTTGCAAGAAAAAAAATCTAAATTGCGAGTTTATATCAATTCTGAGGAAAAAAAGTCAGAATTGTGAGAAATAAGTCAAAATTGCGAAATACAAACTGACATTTGCGAGAAAAAAAGTCAGAATTACTTAATAATTACTAAACTAAAAGTTTGTATCTTACCATTCTGTGAATTTGTCCCGCTATTCTGACTTTATAAGTCGCAATTGTGAGTTTATATCACGTAATTCTGAGAAAAAAATCTGAATTGTGAGTTTATATCTTGATTTTCTGACTTAATTTCTCAGAATTGCAAGTTTATATCATGCAATTCCGACTTTATAACTCGCAATCGTAAGTTTATATCTCACAATTCAGAGAAAAAACAAGTCAGAAACCGCAGGTTTGTATTACAGAATTCTGAGAAAACAGTCAGAATTGCGAGATGTAAACTCGCAACTGCGAGACAAAAGTTGCATTACCTTTTTATTTTTTATTCAGTGGCGGAAACAGGCTTCCATAGTCAAGCATGTAACTAAAATGAACCCTGAACCTTTCAAACAGTCAGTCTGTGGAAGACAGCCAATCAGCGCAGAGTTTTACTTTGCTATCACTGCCGAATTTATGCAAGACAGGTGCTTTGAGTCAGAAAACAGAATTCTCCCACACGAAAAGACAAAATTCCGGCTAAGTGGTCTCACATATACACACACGCACATACACATGCCAAATCATCCTCTGGCGACGATCAACCTCAATCCTCTTTTTCTGCTCATTGTGTTTGGGCAAAATCAGCTCTACACAGAGATTTCACAGCATGCACTGAGCAAAGTTCCAGAGTAACGAGAGGTTGCACAAGTACCCAAAAGTATGAGTCACCCTCAAGTCTGCCAAAATACATCACCACACATAACGCATTAGAATGCAGAGACTGAGAGCAGTCTGCCACAATCTGGAGAGAGGCAAAAAGAGAAGATGCCTTATGTCTTCCACGCTGTGTAAGAGTGACTTGGTTATTTTTCAAAAACTGCCATATATTGGTGAGTAAACATTGGGCATTTTCATTTATGGATGAACTATGTATGTTTTAGATACATACTTTCCTTGCTTTCTTCTTTCCCTCAAAGAGAATTAAAGTTCTGAATAACAAAAAGGCACTTCATACAGGCCTTGGGTAATCAGGATGCTCTATATTGATTGGACGTCAAGCACTATTTAATCATTTCTGATTAGTTGAGGACACGGTGCACAAGCAAGACATTAGTAAATCCTTGAAAATTTTAAGGGGAACAAGTTGTTGTGACAAAGATGTGACCAAAATAAATACATTAATTTAAAAAATTACACTACAGTTCAACAGTTTTGGTCTGTAAGATGTTTTTGAAAGAAGTACCTTATGCTTTTTTATGTATTTTTTTATGCATGTATAAAAATCATTTACAAAAAAGACATGACCAAGTTATTCTGACTTTATGATTTGCTAACGCAAGTTTATATCTTACAATTCTGAGAAGAAAAAAAAGTCAGAATTGCGCATTTGTATCTCACACTTCTGAGAAAACAGTTAGAATTTTGAGAAAAAGGTCAGAATTGTGAGTTTTTTATTTCACAATTCAGAATTTATTTCTCATTAAAACAGTAAAACTGTAATATTGTGAAATATTATCACAATTTAAAATATTGTCTATTTTAATATATTACAAAATGCAAGTTATTCCTGTGATGAAAAGCTAAATTTTTCAGCATAATTACCCCAGTACCCCAGTTTTTTTAATGTATGTTTGAAAAGTACAAATAAATCATTTTAAAAAAGCATGGGGGTGAGAAAATTATGACATAAAAAAGTAAGAAATGCAAGAAATAATTCGGACTTAATTTCTCACAATTGCGAGTTTATATTTTGCAATTCTGTGAAAAAAGTCAGAATTGTGAGTTTCTATCTCACACTTCTGAAAGAAAAAGTTAGAATTGCAAGAAAAATATCAGAATTGTGAGTTTTTATCTCACAGTTCTTAGTTTATTTCTCACAACAGCCTTTTCACAACAGGCTGGTGTGAAAAAGCTGCATTTATTTATTTTTTTTATTTTTATTTTTTTTATCAAAAACACAGCAAATCATGTTAAACACCAGCAAATCAGAATATTATAATTAATTCTGAAGGATCATGTGAGACTGAAGACTAAAGTAATGATGCTGAAAATTCAGCTTTGCATTACGGGAATAAATTGCATTTTGCAATATATTAAAACAGACAATATATTAAATTGTAAAAATATTTCACAATATTACTGTTTTACAGCCTTTGCAGGCTTTTCACAACAGCATGTAACCTTTTACATTTTTGGCAAGAATAAACTCACAATTATGAGAAACAAAGTCAGAATTTTGAGATTCGTAATTCAGATTTTTTTCCTGCAACTCTGACTTTTCTCAGAATTGTGAGATATAAATGTGCAACTCTGACTTTTATTGCAATTCTAACTTTTTCTTTCAGAAGTGTGAGACAGAAACTCACAATTCTGACTTTTTTCTCAGAATTGTAAGATAGAAACGTGGATATAAACTCGAGTAATGATGCTGAAAATTCAGCTGTGCATAACAGGAATAAATTGCATTTTGCAATATAACAAAATTTATAAATAGATTGTGATTATATTTTACAATATTACAGTTCTATCTCACACTTCTGAGAGAATTGCAAGAAAAAAAGTCAGAGTTGTACATTTATATCTCACAATTCCGAGAAAAAAAGTCAGAATTGCAAGTTTATATCACAATTCTAAGAAAAATTCAGAATTGCGGGAAAAAATACAACATTTTGAGTCTTTATTTCTCATAATTGAGTTTATCCTTGCCAAAAATGTAAAAGGGTACAGGCTGTTGTGAAAAGGCTGCTTTTTTTTTTTAAATCAAAAACACAGTATAACAATTTAAAATATTGTCTATATTAATATATTGCAAAGCTGAATTTCAACATCATTACTCCAGTCTTCAGTGTCACATGATCCTTCAGAAATCATTCTAATATGTTGATTCGCTGGTGTTTCATTTGTTTAAATTATTATTATTATTTTATATATGTTTAAAAAGTACAAATAAATTATAAAAAAAGACTTATTTTGAGTTTATTTCTCACAATTGCAAGGTTATATACCGCTTTTCTGACTTTATAATTTGCAAATGCAATTTTATATATTACAATTCTGAGAAAAATAAATTCAGAAGTGTGTGTTTGTATCTCACACGTCTGAGAAAAAGTTAGAATTGCAAGAAAAAAGTTAGAACTGCAAGAAAAAAAGGTCAGAAGTGTGAGAAAAAAGGTCAGAATTGCAGGGAGAAAAGTCAGAATTGTGTTTTTATCTCACAATTCTGACTTTATTTCTCACAATTGCGAGTTTATCCTTGCCTTGCCTTGCCTTTAAAAGAGTACAGGCTGTGGTAAAAAGGCTACATTTTTTTAATCACGGTAAAACAGTAATATTGTAAAATATTATTACAGTTTAAAATATTGTTTTTGTTTGCAAAATGCCATTTATTCCTGTGATGCAAAGCTGAATTTTCAGCATCATTCTTCAGTGTCACATGATCCTTCAGAAATCATTCTAATATGCTGATTTGCTGGTGTTTAACAGTATTTCTTTATTTATTTTCTTTAATATTATTTATTTATTATGCATGTTAAAAAATTACAAATAAATCATTAAAATTTTAAGAGCAGAATTTAATCTCATTACAATATAGAAAGCTTTTGAGTGATAATTGGATTATCTTTAATTGTGCCTTTAACTGTAAAAGTTTGATTATTATTTCAAGTTTCAAAACACTGCACGACTGAAGTCACGATGTAGAACATGCTCTGGGGGACTTCTGTTGTGTTGTATATTTGTTCTTATAACACTAATGCTGTGTGGGTGGACCAGCACACAAAACATTCAAACATGCTCACAGAAGAGAAAGTTTTGCACACGGTCAGTGACTCGTGCATGTACTATTTATACAAACTCATTTGAACAGCACGCCCACGCTCAATTAAAGCTACTTCACACTTTTATTCACTTCAAAGACCTATAATCATTTAAGAATACTAGAGAATGAATGGGCAAAATGAGTATTCAGAGCTCAAGCCAAGTTCACAGAATCAAACATATGGTTAGATTGAGTTGAGACAATGCAGAACTGGAATAATGTGTCATAATTTACTTACTTTATGCCTGACGTATGATTTTTTATGAAGAGAAGAAACTGTTGAATAAAGTAGTTATTTTTGGTTGTTTTCAAAAAGTATTCTCATAGCTTTGTAAAGTTAAGGTTAAACCACTGATGTCACATGGACAATTTTAACAATGTCCTTACTACCTTTCTGCGCCTTGAACATGTCAGTTGCCTTGCTGTCTATGCAGGGTCAGAAAGCTCTCGGATTTCATCAAAAATATCTTAGTTTGTGTTCAGATGATGAACAAAGGTCTTACGGGTTTGGAACTATCCTAAAAACAACCCAAAATGCAGTTGTTTTTTTCCTGTCCAAGTGGCTCCTGGTCTTAAATAAGCCATGAATGTGGTTATGCAGGACTAGGGCTTGAACAACAGCAACAATGGAATTAGAGGGGCGTTTCCACTGCCATTTCTCCAGCCAGAGCAGTTTAACACTGCTGGATTATTTATGTGCACCTGGAGACTCTAATGGCCTGAGAGGAGACGCTTCTGCTAATGCCTGGCCCTGATCTCCATGTTCCTTTTGAGTTAGTGATCCTCATCAGTGAGAGTGATGGTGATTTAATGGAGGGAGGCGTGGGGGGCGGGATGCACAGACAGTGATGTCATTTAGACAGGTTTAAAATGGCCCATGGGCTGATGGGTCACATTAGCTGTTCTAAAACCTAAAGAGCCACCTAGTTAGAGAGTATTTTAAAAGGAAGTCTGGGTATTATGACATGTATGGCTTAATAAAACATAAATGATGTCTTCTACTAAAATAGGTAGTAGAAAACCCATGACAGATTTACGTTATTTAAAAAATCCACACTGTTTTATATATATTTTGGACTACGCTGCCCTCCAAAGGCAAAGCGCAGTAACTACACATTTGGTCAAAATTGAGTTAAGGCTTAAAATGGACTTTGTGACATCTGTTTTGTCTTGTGGCAAAGTCTCCTGGTTAAATTGTGTCCCGTTTCAGAGAAACAAGAGTTTTTCAACAGAATTTCAACATGTTTGACTAGCTGCTGTAAAAACTTTAAAGGCATTTTTCTCAGTTTCAGTGTTGGCGTAGTTACTGCACTCTGCCTTTGGAGGGCAGTACGGGTGGCGCCATTATGATATAAAACGGTTGCGGTCAGCGAGCTACTGCCACAACATGGTGCAATTTTGACCGTAACGCAACTCTGAAAAAAAAATACTGATATGATGGCAAAGGATGTAAGTGTAGGCTTAAACCAAATGTCATACCATCAATTTGTCCCCACAAGGAGTCTATGCGCCCTGGATACAGAGTAAAATCAACACACAGAAGCTCCTTCACTGGCTGCGCGTCATGACAAGTGTCAACATGTTTACATCCTACCAGAATGGCATCTAGCGTTTCTTGTCTCTGCCATTTGTAAGCTCTTTTAGTAGCTGTGGTCTACTAAAAGCCTCAAAGTCATCAGGGCTAAAGTGGAGAGAACAAAGACGCGGGTCTTTAGACAGTTTTAATCGTCCACAGATATCTTCCCATTATTTTCTCCTTTTCTTATTGCTAGGAAAAGCAGTGAAGACTTACATCGCTTCTCTTGTTGCCCTTCATCTGAAATTTACAACCAAAAGCCACACAATTTGACAAAAAGACATAATTTATGTTATATTAAGCCATACAAGTCTTATAACCCAGGGTTCCCTTAAGACATATTTTTTTTTGCATCCTTGAGATTTCTTGTTTGGGCAAATTGTAAAGTTGCATTACATCAATCCTTTACGGTGAAGGTAATCCCAGAATGCATTGATCAATGGATTTGAGAGAAATGTAGACTAGAAACATATTTCGTTCAGTACTGAAAACCTGAGGTGACGTGGCACTTTCATAAATTTCAATGTTTGATCATTTTGCAACAACAACCCGATCTCATGGGAAAAAATAACTATTTCACGAGGTGGTGATTTTGTATTAATTTCTAAGATTTGAATCGCTGGTGCACAAGTGTACAAAAATGAGAATGAGGTCATACAAATTCTTAAGAAATAGCCACTAAATTGACAAAACGTAAAATAGATATGACACTGTGTAGGCAATAACAGTTGCATTGACTGCAGGAAACAGCAGCTTTAAGATTAGAAGGACAATCCAACAAACAATCAATCAAATGAATGAAAGAACAATCAATAAGCGGTAATCCTAACATTTCGTCACCTAATTAAAATTCATGAAACAGTCTGATAACCTTAGTACTCAACACCGATTACCATCAAGATATTCAAAATCATTCATCACTTGAAATAATATTATAGAAAACTCACAGCCACCACAATATCAGACTAAAAAGCCCAGTTGTCCCTCATTTTACCAAAATAGGTAACAGTGAGGCACTTACACTATAAGTTGTGTAAATGTTAAAATACGTACTATTCTAACAGTATCCCTTACGAAAATTAACCATGGTTTTATTGCAGTAAAAGTGTAGTAACCATGTTTATTTGGGGTCCCTGTTGAAAAAAACACCATATGCTGGTAAGGTTTTGATGCTGGGATGCTGGTTTTAGCTGTTCCTTAGCTGGTCTATGCTGGTCCTGAACAGGACATGACCAGCTAAGGACAATCTTAAACCAGCTAAGGACCAGCATAAACCAGCTAAATACCAGCATAAACCAGGGACCAGCTTAAATCAGTTTAGGACCAGCTAAAGACCAGATAAACACCAGCTTAAACCAGCTAAGGACCAGCTTTAACCAGCTTAGGACCAGCATAAACCAGCTAAGGACCAGCTAAAACCAGCATCCCAGCATCAAAACCTACCTAACCAGCATATGATGTTTTTTCCACAGGGTTATTGATTACCATTTTTATAACTACAGTTTTACTACAAATACCATGGTTAAACTATGATTAGTGTAGCAAAACCATAGTATATTGTGGTATGGTTTAAAGGAACACTCCACATTTTTTGGAAATAGGCTCATTCTCCAACTCCCCCTGAGTTAATAAGTTGAGTTTTACCGTTTTGAAATCCATTCAGTCGTTCTCCTGTTCTGGCGCTATCACTTTTAGCATAGCTTAGCATAGATCATTGAATCCTATTAGACCAATAGCATCACGTTCAAAAATGACCAATGAGTTTCGGTATTTTTCCTATTTAAAACTTGACTGTTCTGCAGTTATATTGTGTACTAAGACCGGTGAAAATTGTAAAGCTGTGATTTTCTAGGCCGATAAGATTAGGAACTACACTCCCATTCCGGCATAACAGTCAAGGAAGTTTTTCTGCCGTAACATGGCCGAAGCAGGCGCAAAACTCATTGGTTATTTTTGAACGTGATGCTATTGGTCTAATAGGATTCAATGATCTATGCTAAGCTATGCTAAAAGTGATATCGCCAGAACAGGAGAACGGCTGAATGGATTTCAAAACGGTAAAACTCAATTTAATAACTCAAGGAGAGTTGGAGAATGAGCCTAGTTCCAAAAAAGTGGAGTGTTCCTTTAAACCATACCACAATATACTATTTACTATATACTATATGTTTGATGTTTTTTTTGGAGAGAAGTGGCTTCTTTGCTGCCCTTCTTGACACCAGGCCATCTTCCAAAAGTCTTGGCCTCACTGTGCGTGCAGATGCGCTCACACCTGCCTGCTGCCATTCCTGAGCAAGCTCTGCACTGGTGGCACTCCGATCCCGCAGCTGAACCCTCTTTAGGAGGCGATCCTGGCGCTTGCTGGACTTTCTTGGACGCCCTGAAGCCTTCTTAACAATGCATTGGAAAGTTTTTTTCGGGATTAAGTTAATTTTCATGCCAGAGAAGGACTATGTAATTCATCTGATCACTCTTCATAACATTCTGGAGTATATGCAAATTGCTATTATAAAAACTTCAGCAGCAACTTTTCCGGTTTCCAATATTTATGTAGTTCTCAAAACTTTTGGCCACGACTGTAGTTTGTTTGTCAGACAAAATGGCAGATTCACCAGAATGCTGCCTTAGAAAAAATCTACATTAAGGGTGCTCACTAGGTTTTAGAACAGAGCTACTGAAATTTACAGGCCTTAAAAATAACTACACTGGAAGCACAAACAGTAAGTGACAAATTACCAAACTCTTTTCACACAGATTAGCACTATAGCAAAGCCTCTGAATTACCTGCTTGTTTTCTTTTTATTATTTGTTAAAGCACAGGTTAATGTTAACCCATGGCTTTATAAAACAATAGAAAAGCAGATTTCAGAGGGGGCAAACTTGCAGTAAATTAGTGTGATCAATCTTCAGCAGTGTAAGAACACATCTCTGCCCATCTTGCCTCTCACTGGTCTGTGGGCGTCTCCATGGCAGCAGCTTTTGATTGCTTTTACTTTATTTGCAAGTTGAAAGTCATCACTCTTTGGTTGGAGCTAGGAGATCATCTCATAACTTTCACATTAATGCCCTCGAAACGATGATAAATGAATCTATGCTCCCATTCGCAGACTGCTTTTGGGAGAACAACGGTCGTTCTGTAGCTTTTTTTGTGTCTGTTTTCTACAAGATGGAATTAAAAACTCATAACTTGTTGCCAAAAGCAGGATAAATGAGCGTTTTGGAGCTGTGTAAGCAGGTGGTGTCCACACAGCGGGCGAAAATAGAAATCTGAAGGCCACTCAATTAGATGCTGCTGGGGTCGAACCCATGATTCAAAGGCGCAAACAACTTGCTCATCATAAATAGGAGCCTACACAGCGTACAAGTTTCTAAGGCCGCGTCCTAATTTGAATACTCTTGCAGTGCACTAAAAAGTGCTTACTTTGCTAATCTCTAAGTTTGAGATTAAACTGCTGTGATATTGAAGGAATATTCCAGGTTCAATATAATTATATCATAAAAATTAAAGCCCACTTGTCTCTTATTTTCTTGGAAAATGGGTTACAGTGAGGCACTTACAATACAAGCGGCGTAACCGTTAAAATGTTTTAACAGTAGATGTAAACTAGATTTTTAAAAATTTCAATTTTTATGTTGGCTTAAAAAAGTCTAGCCAGAAAGTTTGAAGTAGTTTAAAACACTTGAAGATAAAAAGTTTTAAGCTTGAAGCAGATTTAAAAGCTGGTACCATGTTTTAGCACAAAGCTAGCATGCTTTTTGATAACAGTTCTAGCCTGTTTCAACATGTTGCTAGCATAGTTTAGCATGTTGCTAACGTTACACATTGTTAACACATTATAACAGGAAGCTAACCTGTTTTAGCACACTGCTAACAAGAAGCCAAAATGTTTTTAACATGAAGCTAACATGCTATAGCCTTTTTCTAAAAGTTTATTTCATTTTCAAACATGTTTAGCACATTCTTAACCTTGTATGTTGTTTGTCGCTGTTTTAAAAGCTGGTAGCAAATTTAAACACAAAGTTAGCATGTTTTAACATGTTGATAACACAGCCTGTTTTAATATGTTGCTAGCATAGTTTAGCATGTTTCTAGCATGATAACATTGTATTACATTGCTAATATATTATAACATGAAGCTAACCTGTTTTAGTAAACTGTTAACATTCTTAACCTTGTAGCTTGTTTGTTGCAGTTTTAAAAGCAGGTAGCATGTTTTAGCACAACGCTAGCACTTTTTAACATGTTGATAACAGTTCTAGCCTGTTTTAACATGCTAGCATGATAACATTTTATTACACATTGCTAACATATTATAACATCAAGCTAACTTGCTTTAGTACATTGCCAGCATTTAACATAAAGCTAAAAATGTTTAACATGAAGCTAACATGCTATAGCCTGTTTATAGAAGTTCCTAGCATTTTCCAACATGTTTAGCACATTTTAACCCTGTGTTTGTCGCTGTTTTAAAAGCAAATTTTAGCACAACGCTAGCATGTTTATAACACAATTCTAATTTTTAATTTTTGTTTTAATGTGTTGCTAACATAGTTTAACATGTTGCTAGCATGATAACATTTTATTACACATTTTTAACATATTATAACATGATGCTAATGTAGAAGTGACATTTTTGAACATGTTTAATACATTCTTAAACTTGTAGCTTGTTTGTCGCTGGTTTAAATGCTGACAGCTTGTTTTAGCACAATGCTAGCATGTTTTAACAAGTTGATAACACAGTTCTAGCCCGTTTTTACATGTTGCTAGCACTGGTTAGTATGTTGCTAGCATGATAACATTTTATGACACATTGCTAACATAACATGAAGCTAATCTGTTTTAGTACACTGTTAACATTTTCACATGAAGCTAAAAAGGTTTAACATGAAGCTAACATGCTTTTTTTTAGAAGTTGCTAGCATTTTCAAACATAGCACATTCTTAACCCTGTAGCTTGTTTGTTGTTGATAACATAATGCTAGCATGTTTAAAACAGCTTGTTCTTAAAAGTTGTTATGTTCTAACATGTTGCTGATTGTTGCTAGCATGTTTTAGCATGTTGCTGAGGTGATTGATGTTATCTAAAATTAAAAGTTAACACCACTTGGTTGGCTGGTCTTCCCTTCCCTGCTGAAAAAAACCAGCCTAATACCAGCCTAGGCTGGTTGGCTGGTCTTAGCTGGTTTAAGCTGGAAGTAGCTGGTTTTAGCTGGTCTCCTGGTGGCCAAAACCCCTCCAAAACCAGCCTGCCTTCCAGCTATGACCAGCTAAAACCAGGCTGGTTGACCAGCTAAAACCAGGCTGGTTGACCAGCTAAAACCAGCCAACCAGCCTAGGCTGGTTTTAGCTGTTTTTTTCACCAGGGTTACGAAAATTTAAAATGGTTTTACTACAAATAAAACCAAAAAACATGGTTGCTATAGTTAAACCATGGTAACTACAAATTAACCATGGTTTTGCTACACTAACCATAGTTTCTTTGCTGATAACAAAAACAGCTAAAACCAGCCTAAGCTGTTTTGTTGGTTTTAGCTGGTCATCCAGCCTGGTCTTAGCTGGTCAGCTGGCTGGTTTTAAAAAGGTTTTGGTCATTTCCTTAGATGGAACAACCAGCTTGACCAGCCTAGCCAGGCTGGGAGACCAGCTAAAACCAGCTACTTCCAACTTAAACCAGCTAACCAGTTTAGGCTGGTTTTAGATGTTTTTTTCAGCTGGGTTAACCCTTAAAGACCTAGAACATTTTTGGGGCACCTGAGGCACCTGTATATTTCTTTGTTTTTTCAGACCTATTCTAGCAGTCAGCATCAATTGTCATATATCATTATAAACATAAGAACTTGAACTTTATGTCTAGCTAATTTAAAATTACAAATTTTTTCTCTAAAAATTAGTGAATTTCCAGAATTTTAGGAAAAAACGCTACCAACAATTGGGTGTTTTTTACTGTGTACTCAAACAAAAACTTCTGAAGTTTGGATTTTTTTCTTTAAAAATTTGTATTTAGGTGTTTTACACTTCCAAATAAAATTTTGTCTATATATAACATTCCCCAAGCAAGTTATAGCCAATTATTACAATATTATTTAGGCGCTTTTCAGTGAAAAACAGGCCCATTTCGTTTATTGACAATATAGACCTGTCCAAAAACGTTTCAGGAGTAAAGTCATCGCAGAAACAGTGTTAAATAATAGCAAAACACAGTAAAAATAATTTACTTTTTCAGATAAATATATTCTTAATCCAAAAGATGAACAATAAACACAAATAGTGTAGAAAGTAGCACAAGAAAAATTGCACAAATTGTCTTGTGCAACAAAAAAATAAACAATCCAAATTATTCACAAACTACACACAAAATGAGAGAGAAATATACAGAGTGCAACCGAAAAAATAGTACAAATAATCTTTAAAAACTATATAATAATTAGTCACATAATATAACAACCAAATAGATGGATCTGCTGGCTGTAGTCTGCGTCGGAATCTATTTTACCGGGACATCGCCTAGTGACCGAAAACCCACATTCCAGTGCTTTATCCGATATCTACTGCTGTTTCATCCTTGTTTTTGGTTTGTTTTACGTCAAAGGGCTCTGTCGTGAGTATTTCTGAACATTTTCAAAGAATGCTGTCATGCAAATGTGTTATTTTGCGTTTGTTTTCATGCACGCAAGACGCACTTTGCTTTCACTTTGCGTCTGTTCAGATCTGCAAAGAAACATACTAATCGGTGGTTCAAAAGACCAAAACCTATGTTTATTGGTTGAATAGATGACAGTTTGAACCAATCGGGGCACAGGGGTGGGACTAAGCATCAACAATCGTTCCTGTTTGGCTCAGAGGACCAAAACGTATTGATTTCATCTGACGAATCAGTGCTGAGGAAATGTGATGACGTAATCACGCTTACCACGGAGCCTCTGAATATCCAAATGAGACAAATGCGATATCACTGAAAAGAGTAGACTCTGTACTTTACGATACTTTTTAAAGCATTCAAATTGGATAAGCGGTTCAAAAGTTATTAAACATTTAAGAACAATAGTTATTTTTAGCCGCCGGCGGCTGTCTCGGTCTTTGAGGGTTAACCATAATATTTGTAGTAAAACTGTGGTTATACAAATGGTAATAAATACAGTACAGACCAAAAGTTTGGACACACCTTCTCATTCAGGTGTGTCCAAACTTTTGGTCTGTACTGTAGATATGAATTCAACTGAAAAAAACTTGTGAAAAAATATCTTTCAGGTGGTCAAATAGCAAATAGTGGAGCTCTGCAGCCACCTACTGGTAAAAGTTATTTATAGTTGTTGTTGTTTTTTTACTTTTAAAACTGGATTTTCCAAAAGATGGGCAAAAATCTTACACTAAACCATGTGAATTTATCCATGTTATCCCCATGAATTAAAGTTAGAAATGTGGGTCTTTTATAAAGTGAATTTTACATAAAAAAGCAGTTTTTGTATAAAAACCGATTTAAAAAATAAGGTCCAGCATTACACTTTTGATCTGTATTGTATGCAAAAAAAAAAAACATGGTTACTACACTATTGCTACAATAAAACCATGGTTCACTTCCAAAAAGCTTAGCTGGTTTAAGCTAGACATAGCTGGTTTAAGATTGTCAAACTGGTCTCCCAGACTGGCCAAGCTGGTGTTCAGCTGGTTTTAGCTTGTTAGTCAGCTATCTCTCAACCTGACCAGCTAAAGAAATGGTCAAAACCCCTCAAGTCGAAACTCGCCTGCTAAACTAGCAGTGATCAGGTTGGAAGACCAGCTAAAACCAGCCAACTAGCTTAGGCTGGTTTCAGTTGTTTTCTAAGTCATCACACAGGGCTTGACACATTAAAAGAGAAAACACATTAAATAAAATGTAGTCCACTTTGTTTGGTTAGAGAATATAACATTGTGTTCAGAACTGTTCATTCTATTAATATGGACAAAAAGCAGCCAGTCGGCTGACAAAAAACAGTTTCGTGATTATTTTTATTAGCATCGACTGTGGCCATGCACCTTTCTGACGTTAACATATCAGCATTCTGGCACAATACAGAGGTTATATACAAAATAACCCTCATTCACTATTCTTTGCATTACTAATATAGTCCACTTATACTGTAGTAGTAATTGAAGTAAGCAAATTCGGACACTAAGTGCAGCGGAAAATGCTGTGGACAGGACAACATCTTCCACCGAGACATGAGGTTAACCATGGTTTCAGACATCACCACAAATGGCTGTGCCTTCAAACAGGGTATGGATTTGAGTATGGCAAACAGTGTATTATTCAATAGAGATGAATGAAACAGAAGGGAAAGAACTGTCTGTTATGACTGTTGACGATAAGCATCTCTTTTAACCTGATTGTTAAGTTCGGGCCAGTCTCTGACAGTAATGACCTGTGATTTAATGCTTTGATTTAGCCCAGCTAACATGGAGTAATTCGTATTACGGTCTGGTAATACAGAGATATCAGAAGAAAAAAAACAGAGGAGCACAGTGGCTCTACCAGATGAATCGATTAATTCTGGCTCTTCAAAGACATGAGCTTCATTACACAACACACCGCTAAAGGCTCACAGGAGATGTATACAGTTCTGAGGCAAAAGTGCAAATTAATATTAAGCACATGCAAAGTATCTGTTGTTTGCTTGCCTGTAACAGGCGAGTGGTATTGCACAAATATTTCACAAATTATGGCACCCTCTGCTGGCCACTTGTGATAAAGAGGATACACTCTTTGAAAAGTCCTACAAATAGGACTGAAGAAGAAATTTTACCCAGAATTCTAATTACTTATTGGGTTGTGTTGTGCTTTAGGATTACCTGTATGACTTTGCAGAAAACAATAAAATGTATTTTGAAGGATGTTTCAGCTGTTTCTGTCTATACAATGAAAGTCAGTTGGGTCCAAAACGACATTACAACCCATTGACTTGAATTGTATGAACCAAAAAGTTTTTAAGCACTATTAACAGGACAGTTTTTTTTTTTTTTTTGATAGATGACCACCTTTGACCATTTTGTTATATTTTTTTCCCCACATTTGCTCGGGCTTGTATAGGTTTCTTGCTTGTTTATTTCTCAGACTTCTGAGGTAAAACACTGCATGCATATGGTCTCAAAAATGTTGCTAATTTTGGTTATTTGCCATTAATTTTGAAATTATTAATTGACCAATTATAGGAAATCATCATTCCAAAATGTACCAACAGCCTTGTCAATATACATTTCATTCAGATTGGTGCATTTCAACAAAATAGATAAAGAAGTGTTCATTTAAATTATGCAATTTTGTGTATATTTAATTAAATTAACTATCAATTAATTATTAATACAACTGAGAACAACTGAGGGACTCATATGCAACTATTACAGAAGGTTGAAATGCTCACTGATGCTCCAGAAGGAAACCAGAATGTAATGCTCCAGAATGCATTAAAGAGCCAGGGAGTGAAAACTTTTGAATTTGAAGATCAGGGTAAATTTAACTGATTTTGTCTTCTGAGAAACATGTAAGTATATTCTGTAGCTTCTGAAGTGCAGTACTACATGAAAAAAATATGATATTCAGGCAAAATAAAAAATAATGTACACATCTTCATTCTGTTCAAAAGTTTACATCCCTGGCTTTTAATGCATCCTGTTTCCTTCTGAAGAATCAGTGAGCATTTGAACCACCTGTAATACTTCCATGGATCTCAAAATCATACAGTAATTGTTGGAAAGGGTTCAAATACACAAACATGCTGAAAAACGAAAGAATTTGTGGGACCTGATGGATTTTTATGAAGAACATGAGGCAGTTTAACTGTTCAGGACAAACTAGGGACTCATGAGCAACTATCACAAAAAAACAAACAAACAAAAAAACAGCTGCGGAGTAACAGGTAACAACACAGTATTAAGAATCAAGTGTACGTAAACTTTTGAACAGGGTCATTTTTATAAATTGTATTTATATACTGTAAACTATTATTTTTCTCTTGTGGGCAATATGTAAACGTCTTTTATGTGAAATATCTTACTCAGGTCAGTACTAAATCAAAAATAACATGCATTTTGTTTGATCACTCTTATTTTGGTAAAATAATTAACATTTAGCAGATTCTGCAAGGTGTAAACTGTGTATAATTTTCCTTTCATCAACTATTCCGACTACAATTTTAAATAAAAAAACAAAAACAAAATTGCATTCCTCTTTATGAACTCAAGAGGGCAGAGTAACACCACCAAAGAGAGTACCTTTCCACAATACAGCTGTCCCCTGTATAACCAAAAGCCTTCAGTGATTTTAACATTTTCACGTTTTTGTAATTCCAAATCTCACAAATTTATTTGTTATATGCACTATTTGACTACTAAATTAACTTGCTTGCTTAAAATCCTTTACAGGAATGGATTTTCTGTAGCTTGACAGAAAAAACGACATGAAAATTCCATGAGCTAAACTCATTTAGCGGTTGTACTTTGGATGACCCATTGTTGGAGAGCTATAATGGGAGTTCAGGGTTCAGAAGCTAATAAAACTGCTGATGTAAAAGTGTGTGTGTGTGTGTGTGTGTGTGTGTGTGTGTGTGTGTGTGTGTGTGTGTGTGTGTGTGTGTGTGTGTGTGTGTGTGTGTGTGTGTGTGTGTGTGTGTGTGTAGCTGGCGGGCTGAAACCATGTTTCAGAGTGTGTGGAGGCCAGTGCTGATTAGTCTGCATTTCCACCACACATACTGTACTTTCTTTCTTGGCAGTTTAGCTGACCTGAGCACAGCACACTGCACATGCTTGCATATAAACACACATTATACTGAGCATGACAAAGACCAAAAAAAAAAGACACACCTTGAAAACCACACTTGAGCTTTTTCTTCTCTATCAGCAATAAGTCACACCTGTAGCCCTACAAGACCCATTTATACTGAACTGGAAATACAGTAAGCATGATATTGTAAGACTGTGCAACGTTTGTAAAAACAAATGAGTGGCTTTTTTATCATTGTTGTACTAAAGAGAAGTAACAAAAAGGATGGTCTCTTACCTTTTCCCAGATAATGAAGTATGATCAATGAAGGTCAGCCATCACCGAGAGGCAAAAGAGACAAGAGAGACAAAAAACAAAGATTAGAAAAGCTCACTTCCAGAAGTTCACTTCCAGAACAAAACTTAACAGATAATTTACACTCCCTCTTGTCATCCAAGATGTTCATGTCTTTCTTTCTTCAGTCGTTAAGAATTTGTTTTTAAGTAAAACATTAAAGATTTCTCTCCATATAATGGATTTCTATGGTGCCCACGAGCTTGAACTTCCAAAAAGCAGTTTAAATGCAGCTTTAAAGGGCTCTAAACGATCCCAAAATAAAGAAAGGTCTTATCTAGCGAAACGATCAGTTATTTCTTTAAAAAATTGACAATTTATATACTTTTTAACCTCAAATGCTTGTCTTGTCCAGTTCTGTGCCAACTGTGTATTCCAGGTCAAGACAGTTAGGGTAGGGCGAAAAAAAACCCTTGTCTCATTTTCTCCTCCAACTTCAAAACCATCCTACATCGCTGTAGAAGTACCGACCCAGTGTTTACAAAGTGAACGTGGAAAGAAGATCAAACGCCCTTTAGAAAGGGTAAAACAGCCATGTAGGATGATTTTGAAGTTTGAAAAAAATGACTGTCATTTTTTCTAGAAAATAACCGATCGTTTCGCTAGATAAGACCCTTCTTCCTTGACTGGGATCATTTAGAGTCCTTTAAAAGCTGCATTTAAACTGCATTTTGGAATTTCAAACTCGGGGGCACCATAGAAGTCCATTATATGGAGAGAAATCCTGAAATGTTTTCCTCAAAAAACATAATTTCCTTACGACTGAAGAAAGAAAGACATGAACATCTTGAAAGACAAGGGGGTGAGTACATTATCTGTAAATTTTTGTTCTAGAAGTGAACTTCTCCTTTAACGTTCAATGCCATCAATTGTGTCAGTGTTTCCTACAAATTCTGTTGTTGCCCCTCTCATTTAGAGTCAGCCGTAACTGAAAGTAATGATCTGCAGTTCAGTGAGTCGGATCAATTCAATAACCACACTCTGATGGACTCAGTGAGTTCATTCAGAGAATGATTCGATAGACTGATTCCAACCAATATTGTGGTAGTCTTTAATGACCAATACATTAAAAGAACCAGCTCATAGGAGCCAGTCATTAATGAATTAGACCACATTAGTCCTGTTAGAAAACGCAGTGCGTGTTCTTTCCATTATTTCACTTTAATTCATTATTTTATCTCATCATATTTAAGTACAACTTGAGATTTAGATTAAATTATACACAATATCATTCTTTATTCCGTGTACCTGCTGGAACAAAGGTTTCATTTTTCCTGAGCAAACTATTCCAGAGGCTAAACGAAATCTTAAAAAGATTTATCAAACGTTTTTTGTTGTTTCAGCAGATATAAGAGTACTGAATCTTATTTAAAACTTTACAAGGCCCTCAGGAAGATCCTGGAGCTGAAAGTATCCACTCATCTCACGAACAAGCATATCTGTGACTTCCCACAATGCCTCTGAAGTCTGACAGTCCCATGACTTCATAATAACGAAAAAAATGTAACACCATGACCTTTCCTCCAGTCAGGCCATCAAGAGTAATGGCAAACACTTATTTCACTCTTATGGTACGTTTGGTTCTTTTAGCTTATATGTGACCCTGGACCACAAAACCAGTCATAAGGGTCAATTTTTTATTGAAATTGAGATTTATCCATTATCAAGCTGAATAAATAAGCTTTCCATTGATGTATGGTTTGTTAGGATAGGATAACATTTAGCTGAGATACAACTATTTGACAATCTGGAATCTGGGGAAGGTAAAAAAAAAAAAATCTAAATATTGAGAAAATTACCTTTAAAATTTTAAAATTAAAATGAAGTTCTTAGCAATGCATATTACTAAACAGAAATTAAGTTTTGATATATTTATGGTAAGAAATGTACAAAATATCTTCATGGAACATTTTTGGCATTAAAGAAAAATTGATAATTTTGACCAATACAATGTATTTTTGGCTATTTCTACAAATATACCCGTGCTACTTAAGACTGGTTTTGTGGTCCAGGGTCACATATTGCCATTGTTTCCATTAGGCCACTGACTGAGTGGGTCTAGAGGTCGAACGAGGGGATTGCAGAATCAGTGAGCATGAAGAAATTTGGACTGAATCTCCTCATAGGCAAATTGACTGCTGGAGTCTAAACTGCTGCAAATCACGCAAACACTCCACAGCTTAAAACACTGAGACGTAGCTTGTCTATATATCCACTTTCCTTGTAAGCTGCCGGTAAGAAAGTGTTTGCCAAGAACACAAATCTATCACTGTCAGGAGAATGTGGCACAAAATCGAGCGAGAGAGACAGGACAGAGGACGGTAGTAAATGTTATACATTCGGGCCACAAGAGGGAGCTACAAACGACTGTCAGGTGGTTTGGCCTGTGAAGGATCGCCATAGTCTCTCTCTCTTTCATTCTGTAAACAATTACACTATACAAATCAAACATTTGCTAGACCTTCTCATTTTACTTTTTCCACAACATAAAAAATAGTTAAGTCATCAAACTATGAAATAACACAAATGGAAATATGGAAATTGCACAGCCACCAAAAACATTAAACAAAGGAAAGATCTTATATTTGAACTTCTTTGTCTAGATTCCAGCTCTTCACACCCTACACATTCTTTTAACCAACTTGAGGTGCCTCGTGGGATGCTTTTAAACCACTGCTGAGCTGAGGGACTTTCCGAGAATTCTGGACGTCTGTTGGCTGCTTTTCCTTCATACTAAAATTACAACATTTAATGTGTATCACATGTTCTAAAAAGATGCTGAACAGAGAGGTCATGAAACAAGAGTATTGTAATCAGAAATAATTCGAAAAAGAACAAAAGAATGAAAGCATGAAGGAATGCACCAAACACAGACTCCTAAAAGAATGAGCCAACTAAAAATGTGCGAAAGAATAAACATAAGAACCAAAAATGAACACGCTTGAACAAAAGAAAAAACAGAAGAACAGAAATGTGTGTCAGGAACAAATGAAATCACAATTAGTAAAAGAACACACAAAAGAAAATAATATAAGAAGCAGAAATGTGATGAGAGCAAAGCTTAAATCAACAAACTGTTAAAAGAACAAAAACATAAACATAAGATCTAACATGGAAAAAACAAACACACAAACAAAAGACCAAACAAAACAACTAGAAATGTGTGACAAGAGCATAGCACAAATTAACAAATGTAAGCAGAACTGTTTAAAGAACAGATGAAAGCTTGAACAAAAAACAAACACCAGAACCAGAAATGTGTGACAAGAACAATAAATACAATTTTAAATGAATGAATGTAACCAGAACTGCAGAGCAAAAGCTTGAACAAAAGAAAAAAACATAAGAACGAAAATGTTTGACAAGAACAAAACACAAACAAATTAACAAACACTAGAACCAGATCTGCGTTAAAAGAACAAAAGAAAACAGAAGCGACAGGAACAAAGCACAAAGAAAATAACAAACATAAGAAACAAAGAACCAGAGCTGTTAAAAGAACAGATGAAAGCAGAATAAAAACAAACACAAGAACCAGAAATGTGCAACAAGAACAAAGCACAAATAAAAAAAACGTTATGTTTGTTAATTTGTTTGTTTTTTGTTCTTGTCAGAACTGTTAAAAGAACAAGCAGAAGCTCAAACAAAATAACAAACATGAGAACCAGAATTGTTTTAAAACAACACGTGAAAGCTTGAACAAAAGACAAAACGTAAGAACTGAAATGTTTGACAAGAACAAAGCACAAATAAAAAAAAAAAACGTTATGTTTGTTAATTTGTTTGTTTTTTGTTCTTGTCAGAACTGTTAAAAGAACAACCAAAAGCTCAAACAAAAGAATAAAGATGAGAAACAGGATGTGTGATAAGAACAAAGCACAACTTTGAAAGCTTGTTTCCGCCACTGAATAAAAAAAGTAACTGTTTTTTTCTCATAATTCTGACTTTTTTGTCAGATGTAAATTCTCAATTTTCAGAATTGTGATATAAACTCAAAACTGCAAGTTATAAAGTCAGAATTGTCAGACATAAACTCACAATTTAAGTTTTTTCTTAGAATTGCATGATATAAACTCGCAATATAGAATTATAAATTCAGAATTGTGAGACATAAACTCACAATTTTTAAGTTTTTTCTCAGAATTGCATGATATAAACTCGTAATAGCGAATTATAAAGTCAGAATCCTGAGACATACTCAATTTTTACTTTTTTCTCAGAATTGTGTGATATAAACTCGCAATATAGAATTATAAATTCACAATTGTGAGACATAAACTCACAATTTTGATTTTTTTTCTCAGAATTGTGTGATATAAACTTGCAATAGCGAATTATAAAGTCAGAATTTAGACATAAACTTGCAATTTTGACTTTTTTCTCAGAATTGCATGATATGAACTCACAATACTGAAGTCTAAAGTCAAAATTGTGAGACAAACTCACAATTTTTACTGTTTTTCTCAGAATTGCGTGATATAAACTCGCTATAGCGAATTATAAAGTCAAAATTGTGATACATAAACTTGCAATTTTGACTTTTTTCTCAGAATTGCATATGAACTCACAATAGTGAATTATAAAGTCAGAATTGTGAGACAAACTCACAATTTTTACTTTTTTTCTCAGAATTGTGTGAATTCTGAGAAATTATTTTATTTCTTTTTGTATCTTTAAACTATAGTTTATATCTCGCAATTCTGACTTTATAACACAAAATTTTGAGTTTGTATAACGCAATTTTAAGAAAAAAAAATCTGAATTGCGAAAAAATTCAGCATTGTGACATAAACTTGAAATTCTAACTTTATAACTCACAATTGCAGGTTTACATCACGCAATTCTGACTTTATATTGCGAGTTTATATCACACAATTCTGACTTCATATCTCATATATCTTATAATTCTGAGAAAAAGTCAGAATTGCGAGATATAAACTCACATTTGCGAGAAAAAAGTCTGAATCGAAATTCTGACTTTTTTATTCAATGGCAGAAATGGGCTTCTATATACAATAAAAACGATAAGACATAAAAACTAAAAAAAAAAAAAACACACATATGTAAGAACCAAATCTTTTAAATCATTTTATTGTAACAAAAGACACATAAGAGCCTGGAACAAACTAAAAGCAAACCTAAAAACTAAAATGTGTGAAAGAGCTAACAAATGCATGACCAAATGAACACAAGAACCAAAAACATGAAAACGAGTGAGACTGTACACAACGCAAGACAGCAACCACAAAAACAAATGTGCATACACAAAAGAAAATGCATGAAGGAACAAATGCGAAGAATATGCTTAACTTGCATCCTCATTTGTAAGTCGCTTTGGATAAAAGCGTCTGCTAAATGAAGAAATGTAAATGTAGAGAGAAGGGATGAAGGAAAGAGGGCAAGGACTACAGAAGATGACTACAGAATCTTCTACAGAAGCTGGGCCAAGCTGAGCTTATGTAATTTGCAGGTCAGGCTTGTGCAGTGCCGTTCCACTGATTAGACACTCCAGTATGCATGTGTGTGTGTGTGTGTGTGTGTGTGTGTGTGTGTGTGTGTGTGTGTGTGTGTGTGTGTGTGTGTGTGTGTGTGTGTGTGTGTGCGTGTGCGTGTGCGTGTGCGTGTGTGTGTGTGTGTGTGTGTGTTAGATTCAGGCTTCTGGGGCAGACTCGAGGTTCAGGACCTCTGCTGAATGCTCCCAAACATCCATCTACCCACTGTCCTCCTCTGATAAGAAATAAAGTCGAATCCGCAGAGAGAGCTGCCAAATGAACACCGCTAATCAGCTAATGCACACAGGAAGAACAGGTACAAATGCAGAAATACTTCAAGAATATGTATGTATGCGTGTGCATTTGTGCACACATGCCAAGGGACTCTGACTCATAGGCCAGCATAACGTCATCTCAAATACTTACAATTCAATACAGTTTCTCAGAATTAGAGCTGTCATTCAGCTTGTTAGCTGCAGTGATGTAAGGCAGCGCCGCGGGTTATTTGAGCAAAAAGCGTGAGCTCGTCTTTTAAGCTTGTACAATTTTATGTTACAGTCTGCTTTCAAAAAAATGTTAATGCTAGTAGTAGCACATGCAATCTGCCAAAAATCTGTGTTAAAAGTGTGAGTGCATACGTGTGTTTGTTCAGCAGGTTTACTCAGGCGCTCCAGTGGCAGCACTGAAGGTCAAGGACACCCTCTCGCTGTCTGATGTGTGCCCTCAATTACCCACAAGCCATCTGTGCACTCTCTCCCCCTCTTTCTCTCTCTCTCACCTTCAAAGTGAATGTGGTGAAGATCTAGTATCATTTGACGGGGAGGCACTGGTTGATGACGAAAAGGACAATTCCTATTTCAGGAGTGGACCGATACCAGTGTTGTCTGCCTCCTGAACAATTCCTCACTCTTGAGTTGGGTTTTTAGTAAATCTAAAAATACTTGTTTTCTCAGAATTGTAATATAAACTCAACTCAAATTGCAAGTTATAAAATTAGAATTGTGAGACATAAACTTAGAATTTTGACTTTTTTTCTTAGAATTGCAGGATATAAACTCGAAATAGCGAATTATAAAGTCAGAATTGTAAGACATAAACTCGCAATTTGGACTTTTTTCTCAGATATGCACGATATAAACTCACAATAGCAAATTATAGTCAGAATTCAGACATACAATTTTGACTTTTTTTCTCAGAATGGTGTGATAAAAAACTCGCAATATCAAATTATAAACACAGAATTGTGAGACATAAACTCACAATTTTGACTTTTCTCTCAGAATTGCATGATATAAACTCACAATAGTGAATTATAAAGTCAGAACTGTAAGACAAAGTCACAATTTTTACTTTTTTTCTCAGAATTGCATGATATAAACTCAAAATAGTGAGTTATAAAGTCAGAATTGTGAGACATGAACTGGCAATTTTTACTTTTTTCTCAGAATTGTGTAATATAAACTCGCAATATCGAATTATAAAGTCATAATTGTGAGACAAACTCACAATTGTTACTTTTTTCTCAGAATTGCATGATATAAACTCGCAATAACGAATTATAAACTCAGAACTGTGAGACAAACTCACAATTTTTACTTTTTTTCTCAGAATTGCATGATATAAACTGACAATAATGAATTATGAAGTCAGAACTGTGAGACAAACTCACAATTTTTACTTTTTTTCTCAGAATTGCATGATATAAACTGACAATAATGAATTATGAAGTCAGAACTGTGAGACAAACTCACAATTTTTACTTTTTTCTCAGAATTGCATGATATAAACTCGCAATAATGAATTATAAAGTCAGAACTGTGAGACAAACTCACAATTTTTACTTTTTTTCTCAGAATTGCATGATATAAACTCGCAATAGCGATTTATAAAGTCAGAATTGAGACATAAACTTACAATGTTTACTTTCCTCTCAGAATTATAGTTATAATGAATTATAATGTCAGAATTGCGGGACAGACTTTATAACACACAATTCTGAGTATCTATCACGCAATTTTAAGAAAAAAAAAATCTGAATTGCTAAAAATATTCAGAATTGTGAGATAAACTCACTTTTGTGAGAAAAAAAGTTTAAAGTTTATAAACTTTATAACTCGCAATTGCAGGTTTATATCACATAATTCTGTCTTTATATCTCTAATTGTAATTTGACGGGGAGGCAGTAGTTGATGGCGAAAAAGACAATTCCTATTTCAGGAGTGGACCGATACCAGTGTTGTCTGACTCCTGAACGATTCCTCACTCTTGAGTTTTTAGTAAATCAAAAAAAGCTAGAACAACCATTAGTGTCTGGTTCCCAGTAGAATGACTTGTTGGTTGTTTAAGTTGGTTGTTTTAATGAATCAAAAACATACTATGCAACCAGTGTAGTCTGATTCTCAAACAGTTGGTTCTTTTAAGTGATTTAAAACCATACAGAGCAACCACTGGATATGAAGGCTTTTTTTTTTTGTAAAAAACAAAGCAAATGAATGACTCTATGAGCTGTTGTTTTCTGAAACAGGAACAAACTGTGCAGCCAGTGTAGTCTGATTACTGACCAAATTATTCTAATGAGTTTGTTCTTTTAAGTAAATCAAAAACATACTGCACAACCAATGTAGTCTGATTCTCAAACAAATGAATGGTTTGTAGTTTGTAGTGAACCAAAAACACAGCACAAATGAGTTGGTTATTTCAAACGAATTCAAAATGAGGCGCTTGGTGATTATTTATGTAAACACTTGTCAGTTATGTCTTAAATAGTCATAAACAGTTGAGAATGAAAATACGTGTGTAACAGTATGGATCCGTGTGGCTCTTAAAGTGGCAACAAATAATGTTCCTTCTGCCGTCTCTGTGCTTAATATTAAGACAACGTAAAAATACAAAGAGACAAATCCCTCAAGAACAAAAGCATGTTTCAGCTGATCCAATCAGCAGTCATATGAATATCACACAGACACAAGGGAAGAAACAACTAATTCCCTACCAATACTAGTACATTCATCCATTACGTTCACATATTCTGAGCACTTCCTCCTATCCATCATTTTTTTCTACCCATCCAACACACTTCTGCCCTCCGGTTGGTTGTTTTACTTCTCTCTGTCTTTAGCTTTCTTCCTGTTGCTCTTATCTTAAGTGATGAGATGGTTCAAGTCACACAGAAGCTGCTGTAAAGATGAGAGAGCTTTTAAAACTTAAAGGGACCATGTTATTCTGAAGCATTTTATTTTCCCCTGAGGTTCACTTATAACATTAGTCAAGGTTTCTTACACCAAAAAAAGTTGTTCAAGATTTTCAAGACCCGCTGACCCTTGTCAAATTCACTGTTTAAATGTTCAACAAATATAATGGGCAAAAAAGGCCTATTGTCATAGTGTAGCGATGTATGAAGCACAGCTCACACAAAAGTCACTTTTAAACCAAGGTCAAGGTGGCAAAGCAATATCTGGATGGAGCAATCGTTTGTATGGATTCCAACTGAAATAACTAGACTTGGCCCATGACTACTGTGTGACTGCACCTTTAGAGTTGATTAAACATGCCTTTTTGGTACTGTACCTTAAGTACAGTCTATGTAGTGACCACTTCAATGATTGGCTAACCTATATATAGTTTAAGTCAAAAGTTTACACACACCTTGCAGAATATGCAAAATGTTAATGTACCAAAATAAGAAGGATCACACAAAAATGCATGTTATTTTTGATTCAGTACCGACCTGAATACGATATTTCACATAGTAGATATTTACACATAGTCCACAGGAGAATATAATAGTTGAATTTATGAAAAGACCTTGTTCAAAAGTTTACATACACTTGATTCCTAATACTGTGTTGTTATCTGAATGATCCACAGCTGGATTTTTTTGTTTGTTTGTTTTTTGTTAAGATGGTTCAAGCACTCACTAATGCACCAGAATGAAAACAAAATGCATTAAGAGCCAGGGGTGTAAACTTTTGAACAGAATGAAGATGTGTACATTTTTCTTATTTTGCTTAAATATCTTTTTTATTTTATTTAGTAATGTCCTTCAGAAACTTAAAAAGATACTTACATGTTTCCCAGAAGGCAAAATAAGTTACATTTACCCTAATATTCAAATTCAAAAATTGTCACCCCCAACGCATTGTGTTTCCTTCTGAAGCATCAGTAAGTGTTTGAACCTTCAGGAAAAGTTGCATATGATCATTCACGTAACAAAACGGTATTAAGATACAAGTGTATGTAAACTTTTGAACAGGGTCATTTTTATAAATTCAGCTATTCATTTCTCTATATGTAAATGTCTTTCATGTGAAATATCTTTTTCAGGTCAGTATTAAATAAAAAATAACATGCACTTTGTATGATCCCTCTTATTTTGAAAAAAAAATAATTACCATTTTGCAGATTCTGCAAGGTGTATGTAAACTTTTGACTTCAACTGTACATGTGAAATGAGTAGTAATAATATGCCAAGTTGAAAGACAATAAACAGCTCTTCATATGTAAATGTGGGCGGTCAGACAATATCTAAAAGACCAGACTCAAAATTGAAAGGAAAACCTCCTCAAATACACACGTTCACTCCTGCACATACCACTGAAGGCATGTTTACATTCGAGTTTAGCAGTTAGCTTCCACGGGTAGCTGCTCTGAAAAGACGTTTTACCAACGTGGCCAGAATATTATCCAACAATAATGAGCCCCATTTAAAGCACATTAGCATCTACTCTGCCAGAGCGCTACGCTTTGATCAAACGAAAACACCAGCGCTGATTATTTCATAACGGAGAAGGAAACTCCCTTTTGAGTCATTCCAGCAAAAGTCACGTCAGAATAAGCAGGCAGCTCAGTGATGACAAACGATGCTTTGAAAGTTGCTCAAGACCCCATGAAATCAAAATAGTTTGGCTTTCAGTCCATAAGCGTCAGCTTTGAGACTTAAGTATATGCTACTGTATGTACAAACATGTTTACAGTCGCTCTTTCTCAGGGAAAATCGGCTATAGAAAAGCTTATAGAAAGTCATTTACAAATTTTTGTCCAATCAAACACTCAGTTAAGAAAGGTAGTAAGGACATTTTTAAAGTAGTCCATGTGACATGGTTCAACCTTAATTTTATGAAGCTACAATGAAGTTTTGGTACTCAAAGAAAACAAAAATAATGACTTTATTCAACAATTTCTTCTCTTCAGTATCTATTTTAACAATGTCCTTACTACCTTTCTGGGCCTTGAACATGTCGGTTGCATTGCTGTCTATGCAGGGTGAGAAAGCTCTCAGATTTCATCAAAAATATTTTAATTTGTGTTCCAAAGATGAACAACGGTCTCAGGTTTGGAATGACTTAGGGTGAGTATTTAATGACAGTTTTTTTCATTTTTGTGTGAACTATCCCTTTAAGTCTGCTCCCCACCCAAACTTGTCATTTCTGCAAGAAAACTGCCGGTCATAGCATTTCATGGCCACTCTTGTGCTCACTGAAAGAGACAGAGTGGTTCTGTCGATAGCTGTGAACATACTTTTGGTCTCTTGTGCTTGATGACTCTCTCTCCCTCTATGCTTCTGTAACCCTTTCTCTCTCTTCCCAGGCTCACTTTTTCTCAGTCCTTCTCTCTCTTTCTCCTTTTCTCTGTCGTGACCTAGTTAGCAGGAGCTGCAGTTGTCAGTCATACAGCTGTGTCATTCCTCTTTAAATGCTTCAGGCTCTCTGTTCTGACCATCACACACACACACACAGAGCAGTGCCTGTCTTCTAGAACATGCTCTTCATATTCATGATTCCTCCTGGATGACTTCATAATATATTTTTTTATTCAGAGTACGTGCATGTTTTTGTTACTTCAAATGTCTTGGACTACATGTATTTATGTTCATTACATACATTTATTTTGCAGATGCTTTCATCCATAAAGACCACAATTGACTTTTTTTCCGCACTTGACAGTCTCCAGTGTTTTTACTGGCAATAAATGTATAATCCGTGTGATTTTATTGAAAACATATTTTTATATTATTATTTGCAGAAAACAGTGCAGGTCATATCGACACTGAAAAGCTGAAAATAACAACATTTATTCAAAATTTGAACTCTTTCCAACGACTGTATGATTTTGAGATCCATCGTTTCACACTGAGGACAACTGAGGGCAGTACCAAATTTAAAAAAAATATGACATTTAGGCAAAATGAGAAAAAAATTACACATCCTCCATTCTATGCAAAAGTTTTCACCCCCGGCTCCTAATGCACTGTGTTTTCTTCTGGAGCATCAGGGAGAGTTTGAACCTTCTGTAATAGTTGCATATGAGTCCCTCAGTTGTCCTCAGTGTGAAAAGATGGATCTTAAAAATCATACAGTCATTATTGGAACGGGTTCAAATACACAGTAATTCTGAAAAACCACAGAATTTGTGGGACCTGGAGGATTTTTCTAAAGAACAGCAGTCAGTTTAACTGTTTAAGACAAACAAGAGACTCATGAACAACTATCACTAAATAAATGAATAAAACACAACACAGCTGTGGTTCATTCAGGTAAAAACACAGTGTTAAGAATCAAGTGAATGTAAACTTTTGAGTGGGCTTATTTTTATAAATTCAACTATTATTTTCTTTTGTGGACTATATCTAAATGTCTTTTATATGAATTCAGGTCAGTACTAAATAAAATATAACATGCATTTTGTATGATCCCTCTTATTTTGGTAAAATAATTAGGCAATTTTGCAGATTCTGCAAAGTGTATGTAAACTTTTGACTTCAACTGTATTTGGTCAAATTTTGATCTATTTATTTGATTTGAGAATTGCAAATGAAATAAAAGCACTAATTTCTTTTTTAAAAGTTTGTTTAAATGTAAAACATCTATTTAGAATCCATACACAAACAGCACAGGAAACAGCATTTACATGTCCCTCCCTAATCTGAAATATCTTCGGATGCTTTTTGACTTGCTAAGCAAAGGGTGGGTCACATCTGTGCAGCCAGTGCTGATCCATCCAAAGCCCCCAAAACACACACATACTAACGCAAAACATACACATATATGGAATGGACACATAATTAAAGCCTACAGAGACAAACAATGATTAACCTCCAGAATTAGAAACTGCTCTGAGCTCATCGCTGTGGGTGTGACCCTTGAGATGTCCCTGCTGCCGTCATTACAGCCCACCCTTGCTAAATGACTGCAGAGCTGTCTCACACGCACACATCTTTCACTTCATTCCTTTCGCCATTAAACGACTTTTAATTAAATCTTAAAACAAAATTATTACCATTAATGGTATGTCTCATAACGCCCACCATAGGAGCCGTCTGTGAAACATTGGAGCTGATGATTTGCCTTGATTTATCATGCTGCTTTTCCAACTTTGTGAGGTTTTAGTTACGCTAATTTATTTGAATGATACTTTTGCACATGGAAAATTTCTCAATTATTTTCTCAAAAAAAAAAAAAAAATTGTAAGAAGAAAATGACAGGTTGGAGCAGAATTCATGAAAATGTCAGAAAAGTTGCTGAAAATGTACTCATCCTCATGCCATTCAAGGTGTAGGTGAGTTTGTTTCTTCATTGCAACAGATTTGATGAAATGTAGCATTACACACTTGCTCACCAATGGATCACCTCTGCAGTGAATGGGTGCCGTCAGAATGAAATCTCAAACAGCTGATAAAACCATCACAATAATTCAAAAGTAATCAGTGCATCAATTAATGTTTTGTGAAGTCATCATTAAGACATTTTAAACCATCTTTTCTGGCCAAAATATGTGTCTATAATGTACAATCATGCTTCCTCCAGTGAAAAAGTCCATCCCCTGTTGTCCTCTCATTTCTAAATTAATATAGATATTGATATAGAACTGTTTTGCACCATTCTCACTTGTAAATGCTATGGAAGCCTGTTTTTCGCCACTGAATAAAAAGTTTTAAAAAGTGGTATTTTTTTTTCTTCATAATTCTGACTTTTTTCTCAGAATTGTAAAATATAAACTCACAATTGTGAGTTATACAGTCAGAATTGCAAGACATAAGCTTGCAAATCTTAGAAATGAAGTCAGAATCGTGATATAAACTCACAATTCTGACTATTTTTCAGATTTGCCTGACATAAACTTGCTGTTGTGAGTTATAAAGACAGCATTGGGTGATATAAACTCCCAATTGTGAGAAAAAACTCATTAAGCCAAAATTGTGAGATATAATCGCGCATTCAAACATACCATATTTTTTTTCCTCTCAGAATTGGACTTTATATCTCGCAATTTTGAGAAAAAAGTCAGACTTGCGAGTTTTTATCTTGCAATTCTGGCTATTTCCTGCAATTGCGAGTTTATATCACAATTTTGAGAAAAAAAGTCAGAATTCTGAGAGTCAGAATTATGTGATTTTATCTTAGAATTCTGACTTTAATTCTCACAATTAGGAGTTTATATCTCACAATTTTGCAGACAAGAAGTCAGAATTGCGAGAAAAAAGTTAGAATTGCACATTTTTATCTTTTTATCTTTAATTCTCGCAATTGCGAGTTTATATCTCAATTTTAAGAAAAAGTAAAAATTTCAAGACAAAAAGTCAGAATTGCAAGTTTTTATCTTGCAATTCTGACTTTAATTCTCACAATTGCGAGTTTATATCTCAATTTTAGGAAAAAGTCAGAATGTCAAGAAAAAAAGTCAGAATTGTGAGTTTTTATCTTGTTTGGGAGTTTATATCTCACAATTTTGAGAAAAAGTCAGACTTGCGAGAAAAGTCAGAATTGCGAGTTTTTATCTTGCAATTGTGAGTTTATATCTCAAAATTTTAAGAAAAAAAGTCAGAATTGCGAGAAAAAAGTCAGAATTACAAGTATTTGTTGCAATTTTATATCTTAAAATTTTGAGAAAAAAGTCAGAATTGCAAGAAAAAAGTCTTTAAAGTATTTATCTTACAATTCTGACTTTAATTCTCACAATTGGGAATTTATGTCTTACAATTTTGCAGACAAAAAGTCAGAATTGCTAGAAAAAAGTTAGAATTGCAAGTTTTTATCTTGCAATTCTGTTTTTAATTCTCACAATTGGGAGTTTATATCTCACGACTTTGAGAAAAAAGTCAGAATTGCGAGAAAAAAGTCAGAATTGTGAGTTTTTATCTTGCAATACTGACTTTAATTCTTGCAATTGTGAGTTTATATCTCAAAATTGTGAGAAAAAAAAGTCAGAATTGCAAGTTTTTATCTTGTTTGGGAGTTTATATCTCACAATTTTGAGAAAAAGTCAGAATTGCGAGGAAAGTCAGAATTGCAAGAAAAAAGTCTTAAAAGTATTTATCTTACAATTCTGACTTTAATTCTCACAATTGGGAGTTTATGTCTTACAATTTTGCAGACAAAACGTCAGAATTGCTAGAAAAAAAGTTAGAATTGCAAGTTTTTATCTTGCAATTGTGAGTTTATATCTCAAAATTTTAACAAAAAAAGTCAGAATTGCGAGAAAAAAAAGTCAGAATTGCAAGTATTTATTGCAATTTTATATCTTAAAATTTTGAGAAAAAAGTCAGAATTGCAAGAAAAAAGTCAGAATTACAAGTATTTATCTTACAATTCTGACTTTAATTCTCACAGTTGGGAGTTTATATCTTTCAATTCTGCAAACAAAAAGTCAGAATTGTGAGAAAGAAAGTCAGAATTGCAAGCATTTATCTTGCAATTCTGACTTTAATTCTTGCAATTGTGAGTTTATATCTCAAAACTGTGAGAAAAAAAGAATTGTAAGATAAATGTTTGCAATTCTGAATTTCTTTCTCGCAATTCTGACTTTTTTCTTAACATTTTGAGATATAAGATAAAAACGTGCAATTCTGACTTTTTTCTTAACATTTTGAGATATAAGATAAAAACGTGCAATTCTGACTTTTTGTCTTGAAATTCTGACTTTTTCTTAAAATTGAGATATAAACTCACAATTCTGACTTTTTTCTCGCAATTCTGACTTTTTTTCTCAAAGTCGTGAGATATAAACTCCCAATTGTGAGAATTAAAATCAGAATTGCAAGATAAAAACTCGCAATTCTGACTTTTTTCCCTGCAATTCTGACTTTTTTTCTCAAAGTCGTGAGATATAAACTCCCAATTGTGAGAATTAAAATCAGAATTGCAAGATAAAAACTCGCAATTCTGACTTTTTTCCCTGCAATTCTGACTTTCTCTTAAAATTAAGGTATAAACTCGCAATTGCGAGAATTAAAATCAGAATAGCAAGATAAAAACTCGCAATTGTGAGAAATAAAGTCAGATAAAAACTTTTTTTCTTAAAATTGTGAGTTATAAATTCACAATTCCAAGAATTAAAGTCAGAATTGCAAGATAAAATATCGCATTTCTGACTTTTTGTCTTGAATTTCTGACTTTTTCTTAAAATTGAGATATAAACTCACAATCGCAAGAAATAAAGTCAGATAAAAACTCGCAACTCTGACTTTTTTCTCAAAATTCTGAGTCAAAATTGCGAGTTTTCATCTTGCAATTTTGATTTTATATCTCACAATTTTAAGAAAAAAGTCAGAATTGCAGGGAAAAAAGTTGCAATTACCATTTTACCTCATTACCTATTTTTTATTCAGTGGCGTATGCAGGCTTCCATAAAATGATGCTTGATCTGCGTGTTTTAATGATGGATTTGTTTCTTACAATCACACAGCTTTTCACTTCACAAGACGTTAACAGATAGACTGGAGTCGACACACATTTACTGCGGTGAGCAAGTGATGTAATGCTAAATTTTTCAAAAAATTTTTAAAGTTCAAAAATAAGAAGAAAATATCAATTTTATTCTTAAGAACGTTTTGTGGCTCCTTCCCAGACTGCATCTTGCCCTTAGCTGTCACTGAGTGTTCCAGATTTACAACATACGTGCGTGAAGAGATGTGCTGTCGATAAAAGAGCCAAGCACAGAGAGGACACGTCTTCGTCTTGAGTGACTCCATTACTGTGACATATTTGTGAGGAAACACTCAAGGGGAAGAGGAGGTCCACGAACAATCTGCAAAAATCCCTGTGTATTCTGTGGGAAAGTTCCAGGACTTTATTTCCATTTTTAGTGGGACGTTGCCGCATATTTATTTCATCAAAAGGAATCCCCTTGCTGTATCTCCGCCCCATTTGAATAGAGTAAGAGAGCTGAATTAAAAAAAAAAAAAAAAGATTCATCTGTCTCTCTTCCTGTCTCTTTCCTGCTCCGCGCTTCCAGCATACATCTGTGAACACAGCTGCAGGCACATTCACAAAATTCATCATTGGCTGCATCCAAATTCCCATACTCAATATGAATTGGGTGCAGTTTAAAAATGTACTATTTAGCATGAGAAACAACTTCAGTTCATGAATACAGAAGGTTTCGAAACTTTTATCTAAAACATGCACAAGCAAGCAGGCTTATCCAACAATCGTCCCTGTATGCTGCTGACCTGTCAATGCGAAAATGAGAGCTTCAGCATGGGGAAGACTGTGATGTCCTGTGAGATCTGTCTACAGCCATGGGCACATTCACCCAGAAACAGAACGAGAGGCCTGACAGCCAAATATCAGACATGTTTATTTATATCCTCCGCTTGTGTTAAGGCATTGGCTTTGTATCTGCTTTTCCTAGGGCTTGGTTTTGTCATGTCAGTCTCATTCACTGACCATGTTCAGTTGATACAAAGCAGAGTCTTCTGTTATTACGACAATGAGATAAGTACTGTGAATGAGAATATGAGTGCACATGTATGTGTGTGCATATTTGACAAATGCATAAGATAATAAGGAAGAACTGATACTGCATACCACTTACATTACCGTTCAAAATAATGCTCAAATCAACATTTAAGGCTGCATTTATATGGTCAAAATTACAGTAAAAACAACAATTTTGTGAAATATCATTACAAATTAAAACACCTATTTTCTGCTTAAAAGATTTTAAAATATAATTTATTCCTGTGATGCAAAGCTGAATTTTCCGCATCTTTACTCTTTAGTCTTCAGTGTCACATGATGTTAATGATTCTAATATGCAGATTTGCTGCTAAAGAAACAAATAAATAAATACAAATCATCAAATGTAATAAATAATAAATAAAAATAATAATGTAAATAAATAAACTTATTTTATTTAAAGCATTTGAAAGTATTTAATTCAGGTTTTAAATACTGTTGAATGTAAATAATAATAATAACACAAGTATATAAAAATTTAAAATTCCATAGTTTTTGAAAAAAGAAAAAAAAATCTGTAGCATTTTATTTTTTTTTATGGTTGGGATTCTTTGATAAATAGAAAGAAACAGCATTTATATTACATATATTTTCTAACATTTTTCTAATGTAACTGCGGAGGAAGGGCATTTACAAAAATAAATAAATAAATAAAAATCATCAAATGTAATAATAAATAAAACAATATTGTAAATAAATAAATAAATGTATTTTATTTAAAGTATTTGAAACGATTTAATTCAGGTTTTAAATACTGTTCAATGTTATTAATAATAATAACAACAAAAGTAAGTAAAAATGAACAACTCCATAGTTTTTGCAAAAAGAAAAAAAAAATCTGTAGCATTTAATTTTATTTTATGGTTGGGATTCTTTGATAAATAGAAAGAAACAGCATTTATATTACATATATTTTCTAACATTTTTCTAATGTAACTGCGGAGGAAGGGCATTTACAAAAATAAATAAATAAATAAAAATCATCAAATGTAATAATAAATAAAACAATATTGTAAATAAATAAATTTATTTTATTTAAAGTGTTTGAAACGATTTAATTCAGGTTTTAAATACTGTTCAATGTTATTAATAATAATAACAACAAAAGTAAGTAAAAATGAACAATTCCATAGTTTTTGCTGTGGCATTCTGTAGCATTTTATTTTATTTTATGGTCATGGTTCTTTGATAAATAGAAAGAAACAGCATTTATTTGACATAATAATAATAATAATAATAATAATAATAATAATGTAAAAATTTTAAATTCAGTAGTTTTTGCAATATTGGTCAGGATTCTTTGATAAATAGAAAGAGAAACATCATTTATTTGACATATATATTTTTCTAACAATGTAAAAATCTTCACTCACTTGTGATCAATTTAATGTGGTGCTGCCTAATAAAATTAATAATTTCTATCTTTAAAAATTACCCCAAACATCTGAATAGCAATGCAAGTGTGGAAGAGAAAACAAATCATCAAATGTAATAACCAAAAAATATTTTTTTTTACAAATCATGTAAAGCATTTAAACCTACTTAATTCAGGATTCAGATATTGTTTGCAAAATAATTTTTCATTGTAGCATTTTTACAATATTTTAGTTATTTTTTTTTTTAGAATAAATAAATTAATCTGCTAGCATTTCATGATTTAAAACAAAATGGCTTCAAATTGAAGTTGCACTCCTCCATTCTTTATATATATTTATATATATATATATATAGTATACACACACAGTATATGAGACGTAAGAGCATAAGGCAGATATTACAACCATCTTGCAATCACGCCACCTTTCTAAAGACCAATCAATATTTACCCACTTCTCAAGGAAGAATTCATTAAATTCATAGAGATGACAGAAGCAGCAACAAACAACTGCCTTATCTGAAGTAATACATTTGAATAAATCAATATAAGTGTCTAGGCCACTGCCACAATGAAAATAACCATAATCCCACATAAACCTTTTAACCTGTACGCCACCATTGCACCAGCAGGGGAATTACAAGCAGTCCCTCGTAGAGGTCGTTTTTAAAGGTTACAGGTTGTAATGATTAGGTGGGGGTCTGGACCGGCGCGGTGTAGTACCTGTACGCTGATTACCCTGACGGCAGCTGTGGTGGGCTGCAGGCGGTTGCCGTTGAATGTACGAGTCTAACAGCTGTGCCCGCTGTGGGTGGGCAGAAGTCCTGGCGATGAAGAGAGCCAGGCTGTAATTATCACAACACAGGGGCTCGGGCAGAAAGAAGGAAAGAAAAAGAGGAAGAACAAAGAGAGACAGACAAGCTCAGTAGCCAAAGACATGAATGCTAACTATACACCCTGAGTATTCATCACAACTATCTGGAGTCAAACCCCTCGCTGTGATCAGGGACAGACCGCGTATGAATTATTCAGCGAAAAATCCCTGAATAAGTATTAAGGCATGCTAGATCCAATCCCTTCAGTGCTGCTTTTCAAACCGACGAGCTGGGTAACTACAGTTTGATGAAGCTGTTGGCATTACGCTTTAACCATACAGCTAATGCTGACAGAGCAGAGAAAGAAAATACAAAAGCTAAGAAAACACATCTGGTATTCACTTATATCTAGGGGCTTGCGATATTGACAGAACATAATATCTTAATATTTTCTGGGATTTTATCGATAATGATAATTGGATGATAATGATATATTTTGTGTGTTATTGTGCTTAAGGACTACCGTGCTGACTTCTAAAGTTTTTGATATTCTTCATATTCTGTGTGGTTAGTTCACAGTAGTGATAGAAATTATTCTTTTTAATAAGTTTAAAGTGATTTTTACCTTGTATGGGTATTTTTATCTTTATAAAGCCTTTTCATCATCTTTTGAGTCAAATTCTTACATTTAATCAGTCAATTATAAAAAAAATAAAAATAAAAATTCATACATTTAGGCTGTTACCAAACAGCAACAAAATTCATCTTTGCGGAAGTTGCATCTGGCATTTAGATGTATTTACACACGTTAATGCATATGCACTGTTGGGCAAAGCTTCTTTTAAAAGTAATTCATTACAATATTGTGTTAATCCCTAAAAAAGTAACTAATTACGTTACTTAGTTACTTTTTATGGAAAGTAATGCGTTACGTTACTTTTGCGTTGCTTTTTAAATCTGGGCAGGGCTTGCTTGTTTGTTTTTAATATAAAAAGTTCTGTTTTGGGCAAATGTAAAAGCCTTTTCACACCAAAAGCCTTGGGCTTAGAGAAAAGTAAATTCACGTCTGTACAATATACCACAGAAGAAAAAATGTCAACTCTTCAGCAATTAAAAAAAAAAAGGTTAGATTATCTTGAGTAATTTTAGCTTATTAGTATGGACGAATTGGATCATTGAAGGCCGGCAGAAAAGACATTGGTTAATAAAATAGGAATAAATACTTAAAAGATATTTGTATTATTTAATATATTTAATTAACTAAAGTAACATCTTACAATTTTTTTCTCAACATGGGTATAGGAGAGCTTTTAATCTATAAATGGGGGGAAAAAGTAACTGGCTGGCGTTACTTATTTAATAAAAGTAACTCAGATATTTTCTTTTCAATTAAATATTTATGCATTACTTTACTAATTATTTGGAAAAAGTAATATTATTATGTAACTTGTCTTACTTGTAACGCATTACCCCCAACACTGTATATATGAGATATATATGAGATATTTGATATATTTTAAAAGTGAAAAGATACTTTGAATGTGAAATTAAAACCACCAATAGGTGGCAGCAAGTCGTTGTTGATAAGTGAGTCATTGCGAACAGTTGATTTTGAGTCCAATAAAGCCCATCCATTCATCATTAAAAAAAAATCATATTATTACAAACTAGGGGTGGGCGATATGACATAAAACTAATATCACGGTATTTTTCATCTTTTGAACGGTGATGGTAAAATATCACGGTATTACTTTTTTTTGGTACATTTTGGGAGGAGTAGCCAGTCCTGTCCCTTTAGTATGTGAATAAAGTTAATATTTTTATAATATAATAAGTAAGTGGTAGGTATCCTTATCAAAAAGAGACATGGGAGAGTATTATGCATTCTCAACATATTTATTTTGCAAAAAACCTAAAGATCTTACTTAACAGTGTACAACAAAACAAAAATTATTTTTTATTGAAATTTAATTTCTCAATATTTAAAACCTTTAAATAACTGGGGGAAATCAACCCATGGCAACAGTTTAAAAGTAGACCAATTCTGTGGGGAAAAACACGGACTTGGCAACCCTGCATCCAACACGAGCTGCTGGAGTTAATGTCATTGCACACATGAGTACCAAATTTTCGTCCGAGATTTTTGCACGTAAAAAAAAAAAATTACAGGTTATGCTAATCGAGTTTACACACGGCCTCTGAAACTTTCGTCCGTCATAAAAAAATTCGGATCGTGTTTGATTCTCTGCATTTTCACATCCATAATAAGCATTTTGATAAGGATGGCGAATCTAAGAAAACTAAAAAAAAAACGCATACGAAAATCGGACTCAGCGTACAATGACCTTTAGATTTGACTGATCACGGGTCGAAAGTAATGAGAGATGACAAAAATAGACCGGAGGATTTGCTGCAATCTTGTACTCACGGACAAGTATCTATTATAAGATGTGCTGCTCCTTTTACACAGAGTGAGCGTTATCGCAAAATCGAAAGTAAAAGTAAACAGCACGAGCACTCACTTAAAAGCGATTTCTATACCCTGCATATTGAAAGTGCGAAAATTATATACAATATTAGAATATTTGCGGGTGCGCCGATAAGAAAAAAATACGGTGCTCAACTAAATATCGCACCAATTTTGTGATTGGCTATGCAGTGTGGGGCTCGGGTCGGGTGGGCCAAGCTTCTGATTGGGTGGCCGTGGAGCCGGGCCTGTAAGGAACTATAGAACTAAGAGCATTCTAGAAAGAGCTTTGTGATTGGATGGAAATTTCAAGCATCATGCAAGGACATGCAACTGATATAAATATTGGTTGGACGTTTAGGGGGGAGTATGTGGGAGTATTTGGCCGCTATTCGCGGAGAATTTAGTAACGTCAATGATTCTAATAAGCTCCGGCCAACCGACCGGGAAAAGTCCCGATTGCCACCCCGCCCCTGGTATAGGCTACAGGCCCGACCTTTCTTCACGATGCTTCACCAGTCGTTTAATGGCCACTCCCCTTTTACCCACCACCTGCAAAGCTGAAACGAATATGTTTTACTTTTTTATTTACAACAAGATATATAGTATAAGGACAGGTGTTCATACCACAACTGAACGTTTGAAGAAAATTTAATGCCTTATTATTTAGAATGAGCTATTATTGATGTAAATGCAGGCGTTCAAGGCACATAATTGATTTATTACGGTATTGACGGTATTAGAAAATCCATGTCTTGGCGCAATGTCACACCGGTGTACTGCCCACCCCTATTACAAACGCATTATAGGGCTGCACGATTATGAGAGAAATCATAATTGTCGATTATTCCCTTGAAATCGTAATCGCGATTATTCATTACGATTATTACAATTTACATTGATTGATGTTTTAAATAGCGTTATACCATTGTTTGAAGCAACTGCATGTCATAATTTTATATACAAATAAAAATCAAGCTGCTTTTCTTGTTGTCACAAATGTCAACGATACATTGGTTTGGTTTCTTTAAATAAAAAAGGACAAATATGCAATATGCATAGAGATATGCCAGTATCAATTTTCATGTTGCGATTAATTGTTAATGGTATATGGTATTATACCATATTATACCATTATATCACTATATTGAAATTTATTTGCAAAAAAAAATTGGTGTCATAATCCTGTTTAATAACTGTTTTCATATAATCAAAAATAACTGAACATTTAAATACAATAAAGCAATTCACAAAAAACTTATAAAGGTAAAAAAAATACACTGAATAAAATGCAGAATTCTAAAGACCAATAGGTATCACTTTACTGTAAGATCTCATAGTTAACCTTAGTTAATGCATTAATATTCACAATGAGCAGTAGCTACATAAGTTATTATCATAATTAGTCATTATTATTTATTCTTTGTTAAAAAAATACAACTTTTAGTTCATGTTAGCTTATTAAATACCACAGTTACACTTTTCAGAAAGTGAAAGCTGTTTTGTTTACGGGGTTTCCGGGGTAACGACAGAATTGTTTAGCGCCATCTCCTGTCAGAGAATAAAAGTGTGATTTAATCCAGAATGTCTCTCACGTGCTCCACCACACTCGTGTATTTGACACATTATACAGCGGTGTTGTGCATTGTGACTAGTTTATGGGAAAGTTTTCTTAAAATGCATTTAAACTTCTGAATAATTTGTTAGAAATATTTATTCTAGGTATTTTGATGTACCCACAATAACAATATCGATTCACCTCTTACAACGTGACATGCTTTAAACACGCCTCTTAAGCACGCAGAATAATTTACTTTTTTTTGTAATTGCGGGTTTGGACGATTACATAATCGTGGCATCCATAATCGAAATCACAATTAATAATTTGATTAATTGTGCAGCCCTAACACATTAGCTTTAAAAGGCCTTTATTAACCCCCTGGAGCCATGTGGAGTACTTTTTATGATGGATGCACGCATTTTATTTTGCTTTTCACTGCCATTATTAAAGATGAAGAGCCAGGACATTTTCTTTATATAACTCTGATTGTATTTGTCTGAATGAAGAAAGTCACATACACCTACGATGGCTTGAGGATGAGCAAATCATAAGGTAATTTTCATTGTTGGGTGAACTATCCCTTTACCAAGTATTCAGTGTTTTAGAGAGAAGATAAAAGCTTTATATTGGTGCATGTTAAGACAGTATGTGGCCTTCAAAACTGTTGTAGGGATGAAGGAATTCGAAAAATCTCTCTGTTCTTTTGATCCTAGCTTGTATGGCAATAACAGACAAATAAATCCAACGCTTCTTATAAATCTGTTCACGTTTATAGACTAATTCAATCTGTTTCCACTGGCTTTATGGCTTTGTGGCTCTCATAACACTCCTGATGTTAGCTTCTGCAATGCCAAGTGGTCAGCAAGGGCAACTGTATTGAAACGCAGATGGCTGCTTGAGTGAAAACTGTACTGGTTGAATCTCCCGTTGTTACTTAAGCATTCCAAGCAGTCTGTTTGTGACATCATCCTCTATTTATGGCATCGAAGTGAGGCAGTCAGAAGTTAAAAGGTATCCATTAACGGCCAGCTGCGCGCACAAAACATCAGCTCCCATTCTACGTCTGTGAATCAGTAATTCTATGCTATTCATAGACCGGACATGGCTGATTGGGTTAGAAGCACTTTGAGACTGATCAAATGTGTAACGCCATGGCCTCTATCGATTACATCACCACTCATTTACACAACAAATCCCTAATTAGCCTAAATAGCTGGCTTTCAAGTTAACAAGTGAGCTTAAAGCATTTGCCAAGTCACATAACATGTTATTACTATGTTATAAATAGGTAATAACCTATTAATACACTATGAATAGTAAAATAGTGGGACGTGATGTAGTATGAAGACATTCATTTGGTCTGTACATGACGTCAAGACTTACTACTCTGCCAAGGTCAGATTTCCCACCACATCTAAGTAGCTAAATGGATGTTAAATAGAAGCATAACACAATATTCTACATCATTCACTGTGTCAAATGGTCAATATGTCCGGTTAGACATCCTAAAGGCTTTATTAAGCCTTAAATATTAAATCTAAATCACTGTTAAATCTATGAGTCACGCTTGTAAACGGTGTTACATAGACTGCTGATGTCATTGAGGGCTTAGAGCCAATCAGTTGACGGTAACTGCAGAATTTGTCCTTATATGGCATACAAATCAACTTCCAAGTAAATGCTTTTTTGGAATGGCATGACCTACCCAATTTCCACCCAGTAGCCTTCTAGATCATTTTACAAGATTGTAAACCGTGAGAAGTGATCTCTGATGCTTCCAGATGCAACGGACTAATGCTCACATACAAAGGTATAAAGCACTTGAGTAATTGTACTTAATTACTACAGGGATAGTTCATCTAAAAATGAAAACTCTTATTTACTTTATATGAACTTGGTCACTATCCACTTTCATTCTGTGGAAAAGAGAAACCTGAACAATCTTCAAGATAACAATTATTTTTTTTTTACCTCACATTACAGTTGAGGTCAAAAGTTTACATACACCTTGCAGAATCTGCAAAATGTTCATTATTTTACCAAAATAAGTGGGATCATACAAAATGCATGTTATTTTTTATTTAGTACTGACCTGAATAAGGTATTTCACATAAAATATGTTTACATATAGTCCACAAGAGAAAATAATAGTTGAATTTATAAAAAAAGACCCTTTTCAAAAGTTTACATACACTTGATCTTAATACTGTGTTGTTATGATCCACAGCTGTGTTTTTCTTTTTCTTTTTTTTAGTCCTTTGTTTGTCCTGAACAGTTAAACTACCTGCTGTTCTTCAGAAAAATCCTTCAGGTCCCACAAATTGTTTGTTTTTTAGCTTTTATGTGTATTTGAATGCTTTCCAGCAACTAAAGAACCTGTGGGACCTGAATGATTTTTCTGAAGAACAGCAGACAGATTAACTGTTCAGGACAAACAAGGGACTCATGAACAACTATCACTAAACAAAAAACACAGCTGTGGATCATTCAGGTAACAACATAGTATTAAAAATCAAGTGTATGTAAACTTTTGAACAGGGTCGTTTTTATAAATTCAACTATTTTTTTCTCTTGTGGATGTGAAATATCTTATTCAGGTCAGTACTAAATAAGAAATAACATGCCTTTTGTATGATCCCTCCTATTTTGGTAAAATAACATTTAGCAGATTCTGCAAGGTGTATGCCAACTTTTGACCTCAACGACGTGAATTTAATTTTTTTGGGTACAATATTCCTTTAAATATACATTTTCTGTAGCATCTACACCCACGTCCATGTAGCATTTTTGTCGCTAGTATGAATGCATGATAAAAACTCATCTCTCTGGAGAAGAGTGAACAGAGAGGGCTGTGAAGCGCAGCGGACGATATCTGCAGGGCTTTCTTTCTCTCCAGGCTGTCAATCACAACTTGATGAATGCCCGTGGGATGTGGCCAACCACTTCCCGGCATGCCTTGCACTCATTCATATGAGTGGCCAACTGATAAGAGAATGAAGTAGGGAATGGAGATGTCGGTGTCTATTTTGGTCCTTGCCCAAGTTTCTATTTTAATAAGCGCTGTCAATATGCACACACTGAAAGACAGAGAGCTTCTTACTGCATTAAATGTAAAACACAAAAGCGGGAGTTACAAGCATGGATGGCATAAAAAGGAACATGATAAGTGTTTTTTCTGAGGAAAATGAGAATCATTATGTAGGAGGATTCTTTGAGGAAGAACTCACTGAACTTGACTGCTTTAATTAGATACATATTTAATTTAAGATATATGTGTAGGAAGCCAACACTGGAAAGAATTGTATGTGTTATTTATGTAAGAATATGCATTATACACGTGTTTGGATTGCCTTAGGACTGATTTACTAATGAAGTTAACTGTTCTCAGGACAAAGATAATTTGGTAACACTTTACAATAAGGTTCATTAGTTAACATTAGTTAACCACATTAGTTAACATGAACTAATAATGAACTGCACTTATACAGCATTTATTAATCTTTGTTAATGTTAATTTCAACATTTACTAATGCATTATTAAAATTTTGTTAACATTAGTTAATGCAGCGTGAACTAACATGAACAAACAATGAACAACTGTATTTCCGTTAACTAATGTTAATAAAGATTAGTAAATACAGTAACAAATGTATTGCTCATGGTTAGTTCATGTTAGTTAATACATTAACTAATGTTTAACTAATGAACCTTATTGTAAAGTGTTACCGATAATTTTCATAACTGTCAGGTTGAGGCAACCTGCCATATACACTACTGTTCAAATGTTTGAGGTCAGATTGATTGATTGATTTAGTCTTATTCAGTAAGGACACATTACATTGACTAGAAGTGGTTATTTCAAATAAATGCTGTTCTTTTGGACCTTGTATGCATAAAAAAAAAAAAATTGAGCAGCACAATTATTTTAAACAGCATATTAGAATGATTTCTGAAGGATAATGAGAGAATTCAGCTTTTTCACAACCACAACAACAGAACAAGTTTATCTTTTCCCCCCTAGTTGCCAATATTTTGCCATTCTGTATTTTCGTCCAAGTCAACAGTGGTGTAAATAACTAATTAATTACAATTTACGATTTGATTTAATGCAGTCAAAAAGTAGTGCAAATAACTGATTATTTATGATTTATGCTGTCCAAAACAAGGATTTGATTTTAATAAAATAAAATAATAAAATGCAGTCAACAGTAAATAATTAATTGTGATTAATTTTTGTCCAAAACAAGGATTTGATTTAAAAATAAATAAATGAAATGAAATAACATTTTTAATATTTGATATAAAAAAAATATAAAAAAATATTTGATAATTTATTAATTTATATATTAAATTTTTACTTAATACATAAATAAATAAATAAATAAATAAATAAAATGCTGTATTTTTTCACAACCAAATCAACAGAACAAGTTTATCTTTTTCCCCCAGTTGCCAATATTTTGTCATTCGGTAAGTCAACAGTGAGGTAAATAACTAATTAATTACAATTTAGGCTAATCAAGAATTGATCAAAATAAAGTAAAGTAAAATAAAATAAAATAAAATAAAATAAAATAAAATAAAATAAAATAAAATAAAATAAAATAAAATAAAATAAAATAAAATAAAATAAAATAAAATAAAATAAAATAAAATAAAATAAAATAAAATAAAGCTGTATTTCCACAGCCATAAACAGGAGTTTATCTTTTATCTTTAGGAAAAAAAAAAAAAGCCCATATTTTGCCATTGTGTATGTTTTCCAAGTCAACAGTGGTATAAATAACAGGTTAATTACAATTTAGCTTGTCCAAAATGAGGATTAAATTTTTTTTTTAAATTAAAAATTAATAGTAAAATAAAAAAAATAAAATAAAATGAAATATTAAAATAAAATAATGCTATATTTTTAAGTTTACCTTTTATCTTTAGAAAAAAAACAATGAAAACTGCTTTGTTTTCCCGTTGCCCATACAGTAAAGGTTTATATCCCTCTTTCAACATAAATTGTTGCATTTTTTTACTTTCTTTATCCGCCAATAAAATTTTAGTCTGATGACATAGAAATGCAATAGCATGCCCAACCACCACATCACTCATTCAAATGTGACATGACAAAATTTACATGAAAATGTATGAACTCAATACAAACAACATGAAAACAAACACAGACAATTACGTTATTGTCTTTCCTCAACCTTTCTGGATTTCTCTCTCTCTCACTCTCTTCCTGCAGCATGAAGTGTTCATGTGGCCTACGGGTCGAGTGAAGTAGGGCACAAACAATAACTGACGATCACATCGAATCATGTGCTGCGATAGAGGAAACCAGCTGACTGCCTGAGCCCAGAGGACGGAAAGAGAAGGAGACAGAATGAGAGAGATGGAGATCAGAAGAATTTATTCATGTGCTTCGTCACTTAATCATCTGACTTTCCACAAGCCCTTCAAAGCTCCCCGTATCCTAATGGTACATTCCATGACTATGCAATCCCGTGCACTGATTGGACCGTAAGAGACTGAATGATGATAAATGAAGAGGATGTGTTTGATTTATGATGGGGACTCAGAAAATTGACATGTTGTGTCTCTCTAATGACTCAGTTGCTGATGATTGCAACGCAACCATTACACCATTCTGCTACAAAACGCCACTTTTCACTATCCAATCAATTCTAGATAGATAAAACAGTCATGTCCTGTTTTTTTTTTACACTGAATATTCAGTTTCAATCAGAAATGTTTCAACGCTGTCAGCATGAAATGAAAATTCACCGTATCTATTTTCTAAATGCATGTTATATATCTTATTGTGAATAATTTATGGATATTTTTCCTTTTTTTAAATCATAAGTGGACCTACCAGTGAAAACAAAAGACTTCACTTTTAAAGTAACATCCACATCTCAAAATACAATTAACAATCAATGCATACATTCTTCAAAAATAAAGCTTTTTTGGCATCTAGATTTTTATGAAAAACCTTGGAACCTTTCCATTCCACAACTGGTTCTTTACAGCGGAAAAAAAGAATCTTAAGCTTATTAAAAAAATACCAGTGTTGGACAAAATAATGTGAACACATGGGAAATAGGCACTATTTCCTCATTAAAGTCTTTAACCACCATTTGTCTTTAATACAGCTTCCAACCTTCTTAGAATAGACTTGTACAACTTTTGAATTTCTCCTGTGGAATAGTGTCTATCAGAATGTCTGCCAATTCCTTCAGATACGCCGGAGGAGGGAATCTGCTTCTCACTCTTCTCTCCAAATCTGCCCACAATGGTTTGTACAATATTGAAGCATTAGCAAAGTCACATAACATGTTATTACTATGTTATAAATAGGTAATAACCTATTTACGTGATTGCGCTGGCCTAGGCAGATGTTGAAATTTGTCGTGGTGCTCCATCTCTCCAGGTTTTGTGTTCATGACACCATCTACTTTTGTTTGAGATTAATGTTTTAGCAATTGCAGCTCTTTTATTCATGGATGTTGGCTTTGTGAAGTTCTCTGTGGTTGGTTTTTGTGGAAACAGAGTCTTCAAGGTTAAGTTTCAGTTCTGTGTTGCTTTGACTCCTTAGTGTTTGTCCCTATTGCTCGCTTTCGGTTTTCGACAACTACGTTTTGTGTATAATTGTAAAAACTGTTTTTCTTAAAGGGATAGTTCACCCAAAACTGAAAATTCCATCATTAATTACTCAGCCTTATGTTGTTACAAACTCGTAAGACTTTCGTTCATCTTTTAAACACAAATAAATTCAGGGCTTAGAATGTGTCAGTTGCGTTTCTGTCTATACAGGGTTCGAAAGCTCTCGAATTTCTTCAAAAATATCTTAATTTGTGTTCTGAAGACAAATGAAGGTCTTACAGGTATAGAACAACATGATGGTGAGCTGTAAATTAATTACAGAATTTTCATTTTAGGGTTAACTATCCCTTTACAACATTAAAAAAGGGCTGATAAGGTTACAGAGGCTCATGCTAAATCTCACCCATGGCTTGTAATAAACACTGCTGAACACAACATTTGTTCTTTCACTATAGCCTTCACAACCGATATTAAACTCTATAATAATGGATGTTCACATAATTTTGTCCAACCCCTGTAAATTACACTAAGAAAAAAAAAAAATACATTCATTTTAAGAACTGTTCCAGATCTTTGATGAACCCAAAATGGCTCTTCAATGAAATCAACATAAAAAAAAATAATAATAATTAATACTTTTGGAACCTATATTTGTAGGTTCCAAACCTACAAGAGCTTCATTTATCTTTGGAACACAAATTAAGATATTTTTGATAAAATCCGAGAGCTTTCTGACCCTGCATAGACAGCAACACAACTGATAACTGACCCAGAAAGGTGGTAAGAACACTGTTAAAATAGTCCATGTGACATCAGTGGTTTAACCGTAATGTTACAAAGCTACGAGAACAATTTGACAACAGGTCATTTCATAGCTTGATTAAATTAAGGTTGAATTACTAATGTGACGTGGTCTATTTTATCAATGTCCTTACTACCTTTCTGGGCCTTGAGTATGTCAGTTGCATTGCTGTCTATGCAGTGTCAAAAAGCTCCAGGATTTCATCAAAAATATCTTAATTTGTCTTCTGAAGATGAATGAAGGTCTGCGGGAAGTGTTGTTTTTGACAACCATCTTAGATTTAGTCTTAGTCTTAGTCTTTTGGACTAAAATGCTTATTAGTTTTAGTCAAATTTTAGTCACTTCTATATGTGATAGTTTTAGTCCAATTTTAGTCGATGAAAAGTCATAAAGGTTTTAGTCTAGTTTTAGTCAAAAAAGGGGGAAAAGTAGTCTTTTAACAAATTAATGTAGGTCAGTTAGTATTTTGCTGTTGGGTAGTGTCACTTATAAGTTGTGAAAATAGCAGATCTATAGTTCCGGATCGACTATTTTCACCAATAATTACAATAATGAAGGAATGGTTTTAGACATATATTTGAAATAATGTGCAAACTGCCGCCATCATGGTTAATCATCTGTCTGACTGAGTGACAACAATGTGACATGTTGAGCACGTTGTGCGCTGCATGCCAGGTGGTGGGCGTAACCAAACAAGGATAGAATGCTAAAACGGCTTGCCATAGCCTACTAGTATGGCAAAAAGTATTTAATGCTAAAACGGCTTGCCATAGCGGCAGATATTTTTAATTGGCATGCACAATAAGCAGAAATGTCCTGCATTTTAAACGTCTGACGGACCACCCACTAACATTTTCGTCTATTCTCGTCTCGTCAACGAAAACTCACACACGTCTCGTCATGTTTTAGTCATCAACAAGCCATTTTTATCTCGTCATCGTCTCGTTATCGTCATGAAAAAAAGTTGCGTCAACGAAATGATTTCGTCATCGTCATCGTTGACGAAAACAACACTGAATGCGGGTAAGTAATTAATGACAGAATTTTCATTTTAGGGTGAACTATCCCTTTAAGAGTGAAGAACAAAGTCATCCATTTCATGGTGACTTTAACCTAAGGCAAAAAATGTATTTATCATATTCATTCACCTATTTAAAAACTAAAAATGCACTCAGCACATGAACTGACATTTCAGCACAATAATAAAACATGCCATCAACATTATGCATTCAGGCCAACACAGTCACTTGCAAAGAGCGAAATCTGTCAAGGAAAACCTACTACCACTGACAGTTACAGAGGGATGGTGCAGCATTATGAGTAGCTGGAGGGTAATCTAGTGAAGTCGAATAAACGAGCAACGGATTTTTTTGTTTGTTTGTTTGCTTTACTGAACAATGAAGGGTACCACTGGGTGTGCTGAGTTTGGACCTATGGTCCTTCAGTTCTCTCTCTTTCTCTTAAACTTGCTGACCTAGACTCAAAGGTGGCATTGGCGTGTGCACACCGCTTTGGCCTGATGAGTAAGCAGAACTGAACCGCACAGACAGAGGACAGAAGTCTATGAGACAACCCGAAAGAGCAACACAGGACATGAAAACAGGTGAAACTAGACAGCCGTTCAACCCCAGAAGCAAAAACACCCTTACAAGGATTTTCATTTAGTTTTTGTCTGACTCCATCTTGTCTGTCTGATCCTCAGAATTAAATGGACTGTGACTTTAAGACTACTACGTAATGCTCTACTTGATCTCATGATGAAAACGTACCTGTGGGAAGTTTTTCACAAGGCACAAAATACGTACTAAGTACATATTACTGCAGTTTACAACAGAAATGCACACTAGAGATGGTAAAACAGCAAGGACTTGTAATTGTTTTCATACACAGTTATGAATACAGCTCCATATTCTTTCCAGATGTAACAAGCTTGTTCAGTAGATCAGCCGGCACCAAACTGGATTTTAGATGCAGAATCCTTTGGGTACAAATATTGTGAAAATCATGGCTCATGAAGAAAGAGCTTAAAAATGAGAGATAGAAAAACAAGCTAAAACGGCATGTTTGCGATTGCGTTTTTACGTCAGATTCGCTTTTGTTCATACTATTAGACAGGTTTAGGTGTAGTGCAGATGGTACGTTATTTTAATCGTCAACGGACATTTCAAGTCAGAAGTGCGGTGACAAGTAAAAAACCAACGTCACATAAAACGTACCATATGTACATCCATCTGTTCAGAGGTTAAAAACACACACTCTTTTATCATCACTCAGTGGACATTTCACATCGAATATGTAAAGAAACATACAGTACATGGCAGCATGTATTTTGCATCTTGCGAAAAAGTTCCCAGAGGAACGTTTTCGTCATGAGACCAGGTTGGTAATGGTTCATCTGGTGTTTAGGAATAGCATCTATCTTACCAATAATCAATATCTTTTACTGATTTTCACTTTTTTTTTTGTTATTGGAGTATTCTTAATAAATAATAAATGTAATAATATTAATAATAATAAAGCATTTATAATACCTGATGTTTGATTATATTTAATAACTAATGATTAATATTTAGTTATCATTATGGCAAAAATCTGAAAAACTGGGTTTTGCATTTTTAAACAGACAAACACTTTAGAGTAAGTAAATAAAACCTGGGGAAAAAGGTACATAAATGTAATTCTGATTTCTTATGTTATGAGCCCTGATTCAACTCTGATTGCCAAATGTGTACACTTCAGCTTTTACCCACTAAAGCACAACAAGTAGATTGGGCAGTTACTTAAAAGGGCCAATCAATAGTAATGATTGTGTTTTAGCATAATGCAGACTATAAATGACCTGGACTTTAGTGTTGCTGTTAAAGTTGCAATGATTAAGGCAACTTTTGGTTTAAATTAAACTGTAAAAATGGACTCGGCATTGCAAATTGTGTGCTGTTAAAGGTTTGTTGTGAAGGCTGTCGCTGTGAAGAAGGATATAAGATTTTATTGTGCATGATATAATCAGGGCATCTTGGGAGAATTCAGCTGCCACTAAGATCTCAGTTTGAATGTTAAAGGGATAGTTTATCCAAAAATTGAAATTCTATCAATTACTAATCCTCATGTCGTTCCAAACCTGTAAGACCTTTGTTCATCTTCAGGACACAAGTTAAGATATTTTTGATGAAATCCGAGAGCTTTCTGACCCAGATTTTTGTTTTCTTTGTGCACAAAAAGTACTCTCGAAGCTTAATAACATTACAGTTGAACCACTGATATCACATAGACTATGAACCAATAATGTCCTTACCACCTTTCTGGGCCTTGAATTTGTCAGTTGCGTTGCTGTCTATGCAGAGTCAGAAAGCTCTCGGATTTCATCAGAAATATCTTAATTGTGTTCCGAAGATGAACAAAGGTCTTGTGGGTTTGGAATGACACAAGGGTAAGTAATTAAAGACAGAATTTTCATTTTAGTCGAACTATCCCTTTAAGGTGTGTGTGCTAGAGAGAAAGCGGTATCATCTTAATATCACACAGCCAATAGCTACCATCATGTGGCTAAATCCAGGCCACTTCCTCTCCGCATCACTCCACCTTCCGTCTACTTAATCCCCACTTTCCTGTCTCTCCTCCTCTCTTCTGCTACAGCCGAGTTCACCCTGCAGCAATAATTCAGCCTATTTCATCTCCCTGCTCATCAGAGCCCAGATTTAACGCACAGTCTAAACCGCGAGCCCAAACCTCAGACGTCGCCAAGCGCTAAAGGAGGTCAAAGTGTTGTTTCAGAAACGTTCCACATGTCTGCTTACTGTGGATCAGATTCAGACAACCTGTTTACATTACCATCTACAAAACAATGCCGTGTAGAGGAAGCAAAATCTCTGTCTGTTTTGTCAGTCATACGCAACTATTACAGAAGGTTCAAACGCTCAACTGATCCTCCAAAAGGAAAAACAAGGCATTAAGAGCAGGGGGTGAAAACTTTTGAACAGAATGCAGATGTGGACATTTTTCTTATTTTGCCAAAATACAATTTTTTCTCATTTAGTACTGCCCTTCAGAGACTACAGAAGATACTTACATGTTTCCCAGAAGAGAAAATAAATCAAATTTACCCTGATCTTTAAACTAAAAAGTTTTCACGCCCCTGGCTCTTAATGCATCGTGTTTCCGTCTGGAGCATCAGTGAGTGTTTGAACCTTCTGTAATAGTTGCATATGAGTCCCTCAGTTGTCCTCAGTGTGAAAAGATGGATCTCAAAATCATACAGTCATTGTCGGAAAGGGTTCAAATACACAGAAATGCTGAAAAACCAAAGATTTTTCCTTCAGGAATGATCCCTCTTATTTTGGTAAAATAATTTTGCAGATTCTGCAAGGTGTATGTAAACGTTCAACCTTTCTCACATACTCATTTCAAGTTATTTTGTTACTTTTGAATCAGAAGTAAAGTAAATTTCCAAACAAACAGTCTAAAATAGTTTACTTTGTAATCAGTCAATTTTCCAATTTGATGCATTCAGGTTTGCAAACTGTTTGTGAATAAGATGATGCCATTATGTAATTGAAAAAGTGATCAGGCAATCGCAATGTGTCGCCACCTCTCATGTGACTTTTCAACTGAATGATCTTGTTTATTATCCTCACATTCATTGCCACACTCCAGGAGCTCAACGAGAACACAATGAGCTCGAAATAGGTTTAAGAAAGCCACTACTTAAAACCAGATTAAATAAAAAATGTTTTGTGAAAAGCTATAAATCCATTTATATTTTGCATATCAAATAAGCAAAAGCCTGCATCCATTATGCAATTAGTGTAAACTGTGTAAAGTGGCCATTACAAACACCACCGAACAATCACTGTGAATAAAATCTATTCCAATGCTGTTTAAAAAGCATTAGCTGACACCGTTCACGGTTTCTCAATTACAACAGCTCATAATAACATGGCTTTCCTGCTGGTACGCATCTTCAGAATTATTCCGCCAAAGAGTCTCGTAAAGCATTAGCATAGAGTTGATGTGGCAAGGGATAATAAAGCGCTGCCAACGCTAATTAATGGAGTCGTTTGCATGTGTGTAAGGTCTGGATTGAGAGCAGTAACCTCTTATTTAAAATGTGATCAGTAAACAGTGTGTATGAGTCCCGTTTCATCACACCAAGACAATCAATACATCGTTATCGACCCGGTCTGTCTAGACCGCCATTCATTTTGTAAAATGATTATGCAGCACTGGACAGTAAAACAACAAGAAATCAATCACATGCTAATGTCAGTAATTCACATGATTATGTTCTCGTCACATTGTTCCAAACCAGCTTTACTTCTGTAGAACACCAAAGGAGATGTTCTGCAGGTGTTTTGTATTTGGATGTAAAAGTGAACACAGGAGTTTGCATTTTCTCACAACATCAGAGGCACTGAGGATGCTATGGATTAGTTTTGTTTTTGAGGGTAACACGTCACCGGATACACAAAAACCTGAAGAGAGGGCAAGGTGAGCAGAGCAGAGCAGAGCTCATTATCGTTATCATGTACTGAAATGGGTCAGTGTGAACAAAGCTGTTTTTGACAAGGAAAAAAGGGTGTTATTTTACAAGACCATTGAGGAACTTTAACCAAATTATGTTGCAGACATTTCATGACCCTAAAATCATAGCAGCTTGTGGAAAATGGGCATCCAATGTCTCTTTTGATTAGGTTCACAATTAATTTAAGAAAAAAAAAAGTGTAAATAATTAGTAATTAGTAATTAGTAATTAACTGACAGCACTAAAAATATTAAACAAAAAAAATACTGTCTTTATGTGGTTTCTACATTACTTTGAAGATTAAATGTAAAATTATTGCAAAAAAAAGTATATTTAAAAACTTAACTAAACTATTGTTAAGTGGGATTAATCATGAATAATTGCATAATTGTTTTTTCTTCAGTTGACAGCACTTTAACATTAACAAATAATACAAATATACTGTCTTTTTGTTGTTTGTACATTATTTTGAATGAATGTGAAATTATTGCAATATAAAAGTATATTTAAAAGTTTCATGTTAAGTGGGATTAATCATGATTTCAGAAAAAAATGTGTGATTAATTATTTTTATCAATTTGCAGCACTAAAAAATATTCAATAAATCATATTTAACTGTCTTTATGTCATTTCTACATTATTTTGAAGATTGGATATAAACATTTTTGCAATAAAAGTATATTTAAAAACTTAAAAAAAGTGATTAGTTAATTTTGTCGATTGACAAAACTATTGAACAACATTTTAAAAATATATTGTCTAAGATGTTTCTAAATTATTTTAAAGATTGAAAGTGAAATTATAGCAATATAAAAATATATTTAAAAAACAATTTTAAGTGGGATTAATGGTGATTAATCACAACTGATTTCAGAAAAAAATGCATTTTTTTAATTGATTGGCAGCACTAAATATAGCAAATAATAGAAATATACTGACTTCATGTAGATTCAAAAAAAATTTTTTATGTGAAATTATTACAATATAAAAGTATATTTAAAAGCTTTATTGTCAGGTGGGATAAATCATAATCACAATTAATTAATTAATCGACTGACTGATCACTAAAAATATTTAACAAATAATGTTTCTACATTATTTTGAAGATTAAATTTAATCACGATTAATTGCAATCAAATGTGTGATTAATTAGTTGTTGTTTTTTAAACGATTGACAGCACTAAGCATATTTAACAAATAATAAAAATATACTCTCTTTATGTTGTTTCTATTATATTTTAAAGATTGAATGTGAAATTCTTGCAATACAAAACTATATTTAAAAATGTAATGTTAAGTGGGATTAATCATGATTAATCCCACTTAACATTAGTTTTTAAATATATTTTTTATATTGCTATAATTTCACTTTCACTTACAATCTTCAAAATAATTTAGAAACAACTTAGACAATATATTTTTAAAAAATGTGTTAAAAATATGTTTAGTGTTGTCAATCGATTTAAAAAAAAATACTCATTACATTTTGTTCTGAAATTAATCACAATTAATCATGATTAATCCCACCTACTATTAAAGTTTTTAAATATATTTTTGCAATAATTTCACATCTAATCTTCAATTAATTTCAGGGAAAAAATATTAAATTAGTCATTTAGTTTTTTTTTAAATAATTGGCAGCACAAAAAAAAATAACAAATAATAAAAACATTCTGTCTTTATGTTGTTTCTACATTGCTTTGATGATTGAATGTGAAATTACTGCAATAAAAAAATATATTATAATCTCAGAAAAAAACTGTGATTATTTATTATTTTTAATCGATTGACAGCACCACCAAATCAAAATTTTCTAAGCATCACATGAGAATATTAGACTGATTTCAGAAGGATCATGTGACACTAAAGACTGGAGTAATGATGCTAAAAAAATTCTGCTTCTCCTCATAGGAACACATTACATTTCAGAAAATGTATTCAAACAGTAATATATTTGAAATTGTAAAAATGTTTCACAATATTACTATTTTTACTGTATTTTTGATCAATCAAAAGCAGCCTTGGTGAACGTAAGTGACTTGCAAAAGCATTGCAAACTTCACCAACCTTAAACTTTTAAAAGATTTTTTGTTCCTGACACTCAAACCAACAACAACCAGTCGCCCTCAGTACAGTAAACAGCATCTCCACCAGGAACAAGAGTATCACTGGGGGAAAGTGAGAACTACCACACAACAAAACCTTCTTTTATTCCCCGCCAGGACCACGGAGACTTCTGGAAGGAGAACGGTAAGGACTTGTGACTAGAATTACTGACACACTTTTCCTTTGAGCGTCGAGCTAATCTGGGTTTAGTCGTGATTACGTAAGCCATCGCTTTTTCCCATGTCTCTGGGCAATAGTAGCGCAGCTTGGTGATTTTCAGTCATCTTTGTTCGGGAGGAGAGACTTGGACGCAGATTTTTAGTATCACCAGTTTCAGCTGCTGCAATCACACATGGCCAGCTGTGTCATGCCCATATTTTCACAGTCTCTCAGCTGTGGACGAAATTTCCTGAAACGCTCAGCAAAGGAATGAGCTAAATGTATCTTACGAGTGTGAAATTAACATTTCTCATTTCTTTCCACGACACAGCTGGCACTCAGATAACCTTATCGGAACATGATGTCTAAGCCTTAGACTTGTAAGAGTTGTAAGTAATTATTGGAACAAGCTGATATGCGGACCGGACTTTTTTGTAGTAGTGGTACCTGTGGCAGTGCGGAGCTGAGTTGACGCTGCAGTGAGTCCCGGTCATAGATGACGTCCTGCAGGTGCTGCTGGGCGAGGGCCAGGCTTTCTTGTGTCTCTCTCAGGGTGTCCAACAGACGGTCTCTCTCGTCAAGCATGTTCACCATCAACTGCTCGAAATGCGAGTCAGGGTCGGAGGCGCTGCTCTGGGACCCGCGCTGGCTCATCGCCGTGTCCTCGCTGATCGTGGGCATCACCTCGCACATCATCTTTACCTGCTGAAAGAGGACAAATGCTTAGAATATACATGGAAATACATGTAAAACTGCCATTGAAATACATTTGACTTGTCTTTGACTGGACTTGGTTCTGTCCATTTTGAAACCTGGTTTAAAAATACTCTACCTTACACTATAAACAAGTCACAAAATCCTCAAGTTTATTTATTTGTATTTATTTGTATTTTTTTTTTACATTACTTCAAAGGGAAATGACTACAAACATAATTTGTAAAGCTTTTGTTACTTGTACCACATTGGAAATATAATATAATATAATAAATATAATATAATATAATATAATATAATATAATATTTTAAATAATATAATTACAAATTACTAGTACTAGTGGTAGTAATATTATTGTACAATATTAATAAAAAATATTATATGACAATCTAATAATAATAAAAACATAAAAACAATTATAATAATAATTATTATTATTTTTATGTTCATATGTTTATTATTATTATTGTTCAGTGCCCATTTTGAGAATTTAAATAATAATTAATACAAATAAAATACATTAAACAATAATATTATATTATATAATTACTAATAATATTACTAGTACTCGTGGTAGTAATATTACTGTAATACAGAATTAATGACATTGTATAATAATTAAACATTGTATTATACAACAATATAATAATAACAAATAATATCTTAATAAAAATAATAACTTTATTATTATTATTATATATTTTTTATTTTTTATACTATTGTCACGTTTATGTTTATTATTATTATTATTTCTTCAATGGCCATTTTGAGACAAGTTTTTTTTAATAATAATGAATTTAAATCATAATTAATAAAAATATAACAAATTAAAGCAATACTATAATATAACATAATATTTATTTTATTATTATTATCATTATTCAATTGCAATTTTGAGACCAGTTTTTTTAATTATAAAGAATATATATATATATATATATATATATATATATATATATGTGTGTGTGTGTGTGTGTGTATATAATACACACACACACACACATATATATATATATATATATATATATACATACATATATATATATATATATATATATATATATATATATATATATATATATATATATAATAGCAATAACATTATAATATAACAAAATAATATAATTTTTTAAATAATATCATTACAATTTACTAGTAGTAGTGGTAGTAGTATTATTGTAGTACATAATTACTATTATATAATAATTATAAAAATATTATATGACAAAATAATAATAAGAATAAGAATAATACATTATTATATTATTATATTATTATTATTATTCAACAGTCATTGAGATTCAATAATAATGACTTTTTAACAATAATGAAATTTAAATAAATAATAAAATAAATAATATATTAAAACAACAACAACACTACTAATAATAATAATTATAATAATTTGCACCTAATTGGCATTTAGATTTTTTTTTTTTTTAGCTTTAGATAAAAAAAATGTACAAAAAGTTCAAACACAGTCATCAAACACACTTCCAAAAATATGTAAATAATAATAATTAATTGAGGTTTATGCACACACACACACACACACATTGGGTTTACATGTTTTATGGGGACATTCCATAGGCATAATGGTTTTCATACTGTACAAGCCGTATTTTCTCTCGCCCTACACCTAAACCTAGCCCTCACAGGAGATTGTGCACACTTTTACTTCCTCAAAAAAACTCATTGTGCATGATTTATACGCCTGTTTCCTCATTGAACCTAAGAAATGACATTTGGTCCCCACAACGTGATGAATACCAGGTACACAAACACACACACACAGCCACTCAAAAGTTTGGAAAGAAATCAATATTATATATTCAGCAAGGATGCATTAGAAATGACCAAAAGTGACAGTAACAATATTTATAAAGTAAACAAAAATAATAATAAAGGTGAAAAAATATTTCTATTTAATATCTATTTTAATTAATCAAAGAAAAAAAAACGTATCACAGTTTGCACAAAACTATCAAACATTGTAAATATATAATAATATAATATTTCTGATGGATCATTTGACTCTGAAGACTGGAGTAATTCACATTACATTTTAAAATATATTAAAATACTTTTTTCAATTATTTTAAATGTTGATAATATTTCACAATATTACTATTTAACTGTATTTTTTGGACACATAAATGCAGTCTTAGGAAGCACAAGAAACTACTCTCATAACCAGTAAACCTAAATTTGGAACAGTATGATATTTTCAACACTTTATGTACAAAAACATACAGCTTTTGTCAGTCAACCCATTTGTGTCTATTTGTGAAAGCATTTAACTGCTCCGAGTGTCTGTGGGAAGACAGCATGTAGACTGTATGTACATAGTGGTGATGTGTGTCTGCTCCTGTTAGACTCAAAGCTGTCAGGATTGTTGCGGCTGGTAGCTGTAGGGGAGACGAGCATCAAAAACACGCAGGGCCACAGAGCACCACGCCTGGGCTGTGATGATACAACACTGGCGGAGCGGGTAGAGGAATCTCCTGGCAAGGACGAAATGTGTTTATGCATGTTTACAACAGAGTGAGTGGAGAAAGAACAGATGAACGGAGCAAGACAGAGAAAGACAACGTCTTGGCAAGTAAATCTTGTATGTGTACACAGACATACACGAACATGCCAGCTCAATTCACTGACCGGGCATCTCAGGTCCTGTAATATTAAGCATACAGAAAATGAATCTGTCTGGATAGTGTTGTAGAGTAAATGTGTATGTCATTGGAGGATGAGCTTCCTGCACTCTAGATTTCATGCTTGTGCCGTTTACTGGGCCAGAACGCATCATTTGCTCTGTTGCTTATGTAACAGGGTGCTCTACAGCTGTGTGTTATAGCGTCTCCTGCAGCACCATGACCCGGTACACACCACAACCACCACCTGTGCCATTTATCTCAGGTGGCTTTTTTATATTAACAAAGCAACCACATATTCAAGATTAGGGGTGTTTAATTGTGGGTGGCATTTGTGGATTCTGAAAAAAGGGGAGTAACTTTCTCAAGAATTAAGAAAAAATAATAAAATACATCTAAATAAATACTAAGAAAATTAAATATAAACTAAAATGTTGTAAAAATCATATGAAGCAAAAAATAAATAAATAAAATGTATATAATAAGCATAGTAATAGAATAGAATAGAATAAAATAGAATAGAGTAGAATAGAATAGAATACGCATGTGTTATACAAGCAAAACAAGAATAGATAGGAATAGAATAGAATAGAATAGAATAGAATAGAATAGAATAGAATAGAATAGAATAGAAAACGCAATTGTTAGAGGCTCATGTTTTTTAATAAATACAAGAAAACAAGTAGAGAATGGAATAGAATAGAATAGAATAGAACAGAATACAATAGAATAGAATAGAATAGAATAGAATAGAACAGAATAGAATAAAATAGAATAGAATAGAATAGAATAGAATAGAATAGAATAGAATAGAATAGAATAGAATAGAATAGAATAGAAAACGCAATTGTTAGAGGCTCATGTTTTTTAATAAATACAAGAAAACAAGTAGAGAATGGAATAGAATAGAATAGAATAGAATAGAATAGAACAGAATAGAATAGAATAGAACAGAATAAAATAGAATAGAATAGAATAGAATAGAATAGAATAGAATAGAATAGAATAGAATAGAACGGATAATGCAAGCATTAGAGGTAGGGCTGGGCGATAAATCGATTTTATTGATTAACTCGAATGTGTAGTTTACATCGATTTGTTTGAATGAAAATCAGTTTTCTCGGTTTTCTCTTTAATATCCGCCGACGCTCCTCTCTGGGCTCCAGCAGTTCCGAATGGGCTCAGCCCTCCCCCCGCGCATTTACCATATGTACCACAAAACCAGTCTTAAGTCGCTGGGGTATATTTGTAGCAATAGCCAAAAATACATAGTGTGGGTCAAAATTATTGATTTTTCTTTTATGCCAAAAATCATTAGGAAATTGTAAGGAAAAGTAAAGATCATGTTCCATGAAGATTTTTTGTAAAATTCCTACTATAAATATATCAAAATGTAATTTTTGATTAGTAATATGCATTGTTAAGAACATAATTTGGACAACTTTAAAGGTGATTTTCTCAGTATTTTGATATTTTTGCACCCTCAGATTCTAGATTTTCAAATAGATGTATCTCGGCCAAATATTGTCATATCCTAACAAACCATACATCAATAGAAAGCTTATTTATTGAGCTTTCATATGATGTATATATCTCAGTTTTGTAAAATTTAACCTTATGACTGGTTTTGTGGTCCAGGGTCACATATTAGAAATACACTAATATACATATTGTTTTCAGAAAGGCACGGAAAAACAAATAACACGAGCCACTAAAGTGATATGATTAGATGCTTGCTAGCATATTAGCCGGACCCGGTCAGCATATTTTTGTTTGCGCTCAGGGGAGCTTCAAAGGTTTCTACGTGTTTTTGCAACGTAGAGTAATGTATCACGGACATATCTCACCAATCCTTTCAGAAACAAAGTGTAGAGAGAGTGTAAATAAGAGATTGATTGTACAGTCGTGGCCAAAAGTTTTGAGAATGACACAAATATTAGTTTTCACAAAGTTTGCTGCTAATCTGCTTTTAGATCTTTGTTTCAGTTGTTTCTGTGATGTACTGAAATATAATTACAAGCACTTCATACGTTTCAAAGGCTTTTATCGACAATTACACGACATTTATGCAAAGAGTCAGTATTTTCAGTGTTGGCCCTTCTTTTTCAGGACCTCTGCAATTCGACTGGGCATGCTCTCAACTATGCTATCAACTTCTGGGCCAAATCCTGACTGATAGCAACCCATTCTTTCATAATCACTTCTTGGAGTTTGTCAGAATTAGTGGATTTTTGTTTGTCCACCCGCCTCTTGAGGATTGACCACAAGTTCTCAATGGGATTAAGATCTGGGGAGTTTCCAGGCCATGGACCCAAAATTTCAACGTTTTGGTCCCCGAGCCACTTAGTTATCACTTTTGCCTTATGGCACGGTGCTCCATCGTGCTGGAAAATGCATTGTTCTTCACCAAACTGTTGTTGAATTGTTGGAAGAAGTTGCTGTTCTTGATGATCCTATAAATTGTTAATTTAGGTGCAATCTTAGTAGCCACAATATCCTTGTCTGTGAAGCCATTTTTATGCAACGCAGTGATGGCTGCACGCGTTTCTTTGCAGATCCTCATGGTTAACAATGGAAGAACAATGATTTCAAGCATCACCCTCCTTTTAACATGTCAAGTCTGCCATTCTAACCCAATCAGCCTGACATAATGACCTCCAGCCTTGTGCTCGTCAACATTCTCACCTGAGTTAACAAGACGATTACTGAAATGATCTCAGCAGGTCCTTTAATGACAGCAATGAAATGCAGTGGAAAGTTTTTTTCGGGATTAAGTTAATTTGCAAAGAAGGACTATGCAATTCATCTGATCACTCTTCATAACATTCTGGAGTATATGCAAATTGCTATTATAAAAACTTAAGCAGCAACTTTTCCAATTTCCAATATTTATGTAATTCTCAAAACTTTTGGCCACGACTGTACAGTATAGCGATCGTCGTTGATTATAATAGAGCTTTGTGATATTGCGAACCAAGATGAGTGACAGCGTTTAATAATTTTTAAGGGAGTTTGTAAATGAGATATCGATTTAATACAACAGTTAAATAAGCAAGAAGTTATTATTAAGTGACTTACATTGTCTGACTATAACACTATTGTCTGATTTTGCTCTATTTCTTCGTCAATAGTTTGAAACAAGTCACATTTGAGCCGCTGCTCATCTCCACTCCACTCCACTTTTGTGTTTCATTTATGAATGACCGTGCGTTGCGTTTTAAAACAAATTATTTAAATCATTTAATATTTCTGTATTCAAAATTTTATAGTTTTATAAACAATATAACTGCAAGAGAAAAGCATGAAAATATATATTTTCATATTTATTTGTTCTACAAACATTTATTGTGTGCAGTATGATAAGAATGGGGCCTGGTGGAAAGCGATCACTGATGCAGTTGCAATGTATATTGCAAAATAGATGGTGCTCATATAAATTGTGGAAAAGATGAGGTTTCTTTACATGCTGAAAGTAGATAAAAAAAGTAGGTAAAAAAATTTATTTAAATCATAAATCAGATTTTTTGTGAAAAAAATGGGGATTTTATTTTTTGGCCATATCGCCCAGCCCTAATTAGAGGGTCAAGGTTTTAACAACTAGAAGATAAACAAGTAGAGAATAGAATAGAATAGAATAGAATAGAATAGAATAGAATAGAATAGAATAGAATAGAATAGAATAGAATAGAATAGAATTGAGAGTGCAAGTGTTAGAGGGTCATGTTTTAAGAACTAAAAGAAAAACAGTAGATAACAGAATAGAACAGAAAACAATAAAATAGAATAGAATATGCAAGAGTTAGAGGGTCATGTTTTTTATAAATACAAGCAAAACAAGTAGATAATAAAATAGAACAGAACTGAATGGAATGGAACAGAAAAGAAATGAACAGACTAGACTAGACTAGACTAGAATAGAATAAAAGTGTTATATAAGTGTTATACAAGCAAAACAAGAATAGAATAGAATAGAAAACTCAATTGTTAGAGGATCATTTTTTTAATAAATACAAGCAAAACAAGTATAGAATAGAATAGAATAGAATAGAATAGAAAATGCAAGTGTTAGAGGCTCATGTTTTTTAATAAATACAAGACAAAAGTAGAGAATGGAATGGAATAGAATAGAATAGAATGGAGAATGCAAGCATTAGAGGGTCATGTTTTTAATAACTAGAAGGAAAACAAGTAGAGAATAGAATAGAATAGAATAAAATAGAATATGCAAATGTTATACAAGCAAAACAAGAATAAAATAGAACAGAAAACGCAATTTTTAGAGGGTCATGTTTTTTAATAACTAGAAGGAAAACAAGTATAGAATAGAATAGAATAGAATAGATTAGAATAGAAAACACAATTGTTAGAGGCTCATGTTTTTTAATAAGTACAAGAAAACAAGTAGAGAATGGAATAGAATAGAACAGAATAGAATATAACAGAATAGAATAGAATAGAATAGAATAGAATAGAATAGAATAGAATAGAATAGAAAATGCAAGTGTTAGAGGCTCATGTTTTTTTAATAAATACAAGAAAACAAGTAGAGAATAGAATAGAATAGAAAATGCAAGTGTTAGAGGGTCATGTTTTTTTAATAAATACAAGCAAAATAAGTAGATAATAAAATAGAACAGAACTGAATGGAACGGAACAGAAAATAAAAGAACAGACTAGACTAGACTAGACTAGACTAGAATAGAATAGAATAGAATAGAATAGAATAGAAGTGTTATACAAGTGTTATACAAGTAAAACAAGAATAGAATAGAATAGAATAGAATAGAATAGAATAGAGAGTGCAAGCATTAGATGGTCATGCTTTTTAATAAATACATGGAAAACAAGTACAGAACAGAATAGATTAGAATACAAGAGAAAATGCAAGTGTTAGAGGCTCATGTTTGTAAATAAATACAAGAAAAACAAGTAGATAATAGATAATCGAATAGAATAGAATAGAATACAATAGAATACAATACAATAGAAAATGCAAGTGTTAGAGGCTCATGTTTGTAAATAAATACAAGAAAAACAAGTAGAGAATAGATAATCGAATCGAATCAAATAGAATAGAATAGAATAGAATAGTGTAGATAGGTCATGTGTAGATATATGTGTTTTTAGCAATTTCTGGAAGATGTTCAGATTGAGTTGGGCTGGTCATAACATAACATAACATAACATAACATAACATAACATAACATAACATAACGTATAACAACAATAATAAAATATGTGTAAAAAAAGTATCCTGTCAATTACATAAAGACCACCTTTCATGTTCACAGCTGCTCAAAAATCCATGAGAGGTTAAACTGGTGGAAATAAATGGACTAATTACAGAGTTACAAATCACCCACTCAGAAATCACCTCTTTCAATCACATTCAAATTGAAATGAACCTGAAATTACTTGAAATAATCTGTAAATGAGCCCTCGGGCATCTGAAAGCACCTCTCGCTTTTTCATTTGCAGTCTAACATAGTAGCGACTGTTTTTTAAGTAGTTATTGGGATACTGATAGCTGATCAATTTTAAATTTGCTTCACCAAATAATACTGCAAAACTAATAACTGTTTCTAAACAATCATTTATTTAATTTCAAACCCGAATGGACTTTCCGATAGTACAGTACATATATATAAACATACCAAAAAGTCACTCTGATTCTATTATTCACAGAAGACATATGGCCTACAATCTGACTCTTTTCATGTTTACAGATAGTAAGTCCATCCTAAGCTGGCTGTCACTGGCAAAGGGCCCTGCAGACACCATGTGAACAGGCTGTTAGCCAGGGTCCTACCATCTCCCAGCTAGCCACTAACTGCTAACTTTAGACCCACAAACGCTCTGGGCTGCAGCCAGCTCTCCTGTCTCCAATCAAGCATACAATGGAGAGCCCTGAAGCAGCCTGGAAAAGTCCGGGTTTTTTCCTACTGTTGTAAATAAAGAGACAATTCAAAAGACAAATTAACATGTAAAGGTCTGTCACGAGTTTCTCATAAACTTCCACTGGGTATCAAAACACTTGACAAATGTCACTTAGATAACAGATGATTATAGTAATAAGTTCAAGCCTTCACCTAAGTTGACTGCAAATTCCAAAATAAAATCTAAACACTGAAACAATCAGTATAACTCAAAGCTGAAACAAATACCATTTTCCAACAAGCTGCTTAATTAAAATTTAATTAACTTAATCATTCAGTGAAACAACAGACATTTTGGGCAAAGAACACAAGATGTGTGTTTAGTTTAGACATATAACAATTCTGCAAATAGGAAGCATATAATATAATATAAAATAATATAATATAATATATATTAAAGTTTTTTGTTTATTTTATTTTGAATGAATATATATTTTTGGATTATATATAAACACACATATATAATAAGTTAGTAGTAATATAATATAATACAATTTAATAAGTATAATAAGTCATATAATATTACATTTAGACATTTACTGATTTTGCAAATAGGAAGCAAAGAAAAACTAAATTCATAAAATATGAAATAAAATACAGCAAAAAAAATTTTTATAGTAAATAATATAATAGAAGTTTTCCTTCTTATATTTTAATATTTTATATTTAATTAATTAGCATTAATGATTTTAGTAGTTATTTAATATAATATAATATAATATAATATAATATAATATAATATAATATAATATAATAAGTTAGTTGTAATATAATATAACATTTAGGCATTTACTGATTTTGCAAACAGGAAGCAAGGAAAACAAAAAAAAAATCATTAAAAAATTAATGAAATAAAGCAAAATAAGTATTTTAGTAAACAATGTAATATAAAATAATAAACATAATATAATATAATGTTTTTTGTACGTTTTCCATCTTATATTTTAATATTTCATATTTAACAAATTATTTTAGCATTTTTATAATATAATATAATATAATATAATATAGTGTCCAGTTTAGACATTTATTGATTTTGCAAAAATTCATTACTAAAATAAAAAAAATAAAAAACATAAAAACATAACATAAAATAAAAATAAAATAAATTAAAGCTACATATAATATAACATAATATATTTTTCTGTAAGTTTTCCATCTTTTATTTTAATATTTTATATTTAATTAACACAAATGTTTTGTAGTTTTATAATATAATATAATTACAAAAAATTGCAGTAATATAATATAATAAATTAATTGTAATGTCATATAATGTAATGTAATGTAATATAATATAATATAATATAACATAATATAATATGCAAATAGGAAGCAAGGGGGAAAACATAAAAAAAAATATATTATAGTAAATATAATACACTTATATAATATCAAAGATTTTTACAAGTTTTCCATCTTATATTTTAATATTTTAATTTAATTAACAATTAACTTTTAGTAGTTTTTAATATTATATTATATTATATTATATTATATTATATTATATTATATTATATTATATTATATTATAAAAAAGTGAAAGAGAAATGGTTGGATATAGGATCATGACATATATCATGTGAGATGACTCACTGTGATTGGCTGATTATCCTGTCAACTACATAATGCACACCATGTTCGCAACTGTTCAGAAAAATCCATGAGTGGTTAAACTGGATGAAATGAATAGACTAATTACAGAGTTATCAACTCACCCACTCGGAAATCACCGCTTTCAGTCACGTACAAATTAAAAGGAACCTGAAATTATCTGTAAATGTGTTCTTAAGCATCTGGAACCTCCTTCTCATCTCTGTCATAGTCTAACATGGAGGTACTTATTGGGATATTGATAGCTGATCAATACAAAACAAATCACCACCACTTCTTATCCTTAGCCCTTAGAGCTTTCTAGTCAAGAAAACAATTTTCAATAAAAATAAGTGTAAACTAAACAGTCAAATTAACACAAAAATGCACTGCAATCACTATAAACAAGGGGGGAGGAGGAAAAAATCCAAACCAATGCCAACAAGGGTTGCTTTCTCCTGATATTTTGAGACTATCGTAGAAACATCCAGATATAACAGAAAGAAGCTAGCAAGGAGAAAGACAAAGGAACTAGAATAGAAGCGACGTCTCAATGCCATATGCCAATCAATAAATTATTCATGTGGGACAGAGTCTGGGACTCCCTCTCAATCACTGCACAAACACTCACACACACATACCCGCACAAGAAAAGAAAAAAAAAAGACCTACATTTATTTTCACACAACATTGACACATTCAGTCACACTCAGAGAGTGACGTCAAAGACAGACACCTGCTGCAGCGCAGAGCTGCATTTCACAGCAATCTGGACGTGCCAGTTTACACACCACCTTTGACGTCACTATTACGCACCATTAGCGAGCACAGCAGCTCCACAACCACAAAATGAGCCAACATTTGGAGTTCACTTATGAAGGTACATACTCAAAAAGACTGTGTTGTGTCTACATGGAATTGCATGTGACACATCCATGAATTATCAACTATAAATACACAGAGCTATTTATAGTCATACAAAATACAATGGATTTTTTTTATTCTTTTGAATATCTGAATTTTTTTTCTTCTCCCATTGGCTTGGTAGGTTAGCTTATACTAGGGGTGAGCGATATACCAGTAGAATTGATTAACCAGAGATGTAGAGATGTTGGACTATCGTCTTTATTGTGGTTACACGCTCATGTGACATTGCTGTGCTATGAAAACTAATAGTTTACATACGCTTTTAAGCATTGAGGTTTAAAACAAGAAATTTTAAGCTGTTTAAATGCAATTATCAGTGAAAGGGAAATAATTTTGCTATATGTTCACGCTGTCTGAGAAGTGTAAAGACAGCGCTCAGAGGCGGGGGTATTGAACTAGGCCACTTTAAAAGCCTAGAATGGTTAAACACACACTTGTATGTGTCAAAATGCCCTCTTTGCATCCTCATAAACACAGTCACTTGGTCTTAAGTGAAAGCAAACAGCTGAGAAAGAAAACACGTGTAACAGTATATTGAATCCGGGCAGCTCTTAAAGTGACAGCAGTCTAATATTCCTGTCATTATCTGTCATTCATGTTAATCAAATCAACAAAAGAGAGAAAATATCTCACTGCTCTTGACTAAATCACTTTTGTAACTTTAATAAGAACAAATACATATTTAATTTACACAGTGAAAAATATGCAGTGTGTTTATACATTTGATTACTTTATGCAAAGTATGTAGCTTTTTTGTCCTGTTGCTTGTAATTAGTTTCTTAACCTAATTTAATCACTGACTGTTTACTTTACAGAGAGCTTGAGTTTATGTAAGTATTTATTTATTTATTTATTTATTTTGATTTAGCTTTTTGTGATATTGACACTGGTGACAAGAATTGCATAATCTCTATGGTATCAAAAATGTTGATATCATAAATACCTTATTTAAAGCAAAAAGTACTATATTGTGATATATATTGATTTTGGTCATGTTGCCTATCCCTATACCTGTTCACGGAAATTTTAAATCACATGTTAAACACATATAATTGTACTGATCATTTGAGCAATGAAAATATAACCAAATTCATTTTAGGGTAAATCTAACAAGCAGTCTTTGGTCTCATTAATCTATTATTTGTTCTAGAGCAAATAGTTTTGGCAAAATCTCGTTTCCTATGAAAAAGCTCCATTCTCGTCTGTCTCTCCTTTCGAGGAAGGATGAGTGTCCAGCTGTTCCCCGCAGTTCAGGGCCTGCCGCTGCCGAGGCACGGAGGAAACTGACCTCGTAGGGTTCTCAACTGGATCTGGCCGATGAGCTACAAAAGGGCTTTCTTTTTCGCGCTCATCTACCAGAGACGAGGACGAGCTCCTCGATCTTGATGACGCTATTTCCTTGACGTCATCGGATCCTGGAGCTAGTGCTCTTCTGGGTTCCATCCATGATGAGCAGGAAATGTCTTTTGAAGGCGAAGAAGCTGAGGCCGAGTCTTCCTAAATTTCCTGCCCTGCATATGAGGAGCTCTTGGAGGTCATGGATCGGGCCACGGCAAGACTTGACTTGCCTTGGAAGCGCGCCAGAAAGGAGGTCCCGCGGGGCCGCCTGGATGAACGCTACCTGTCTGATCATCGCCTCCAGGCTCCAGTGAGCCTTCCATTCCTTCCCAATCTCCATTCAGAGATCGAGAAGGTATGGAAAAAGACGTTCTCTTCCCGCATTTTTAGATTCCCATTTGCTAATTATTCAAATTTTGAAGGAATGCAGGAACACAGCTATGAGAAGATGCCCCCTGTTGATGAGACGTTAGCCAACTATCTCTCAACAGGTGAAACATCCTCTCTCAAGGCTCCCTCTTTGCCATCAGCGCCCCTTCAAATTACATCTAGCTTGAATGGCAAAGCATACGCAGCAGCAGGTCAAGCGGTGGGTGCGTTGCACACCATGGCGGTGCTCCAAGCCTACTAAGCTGACCTGCTGAGGGACCTGGATAAAGGTCAGGGACTTTCTCCTGATGAGGTGGCAGAGTTGAGTCGTACCACAGATCTTGCTCTCCATGCCACCAAGCAGGCCGCTACCCACACGGGTAGGGCCATGGGAGGTATGGTGGCTACGGAGAGACATCTGTGGATAAACCTGGCTGACGTCGGGAAGAAAGAAAGGGGCTTTCTCCTCGACGCGCCGGTTTCGCCCTCTGAGCTTTTCGGTGCCTCTGTCGAGACAGTGGTTGGGAAGTTTTGAGAGGCTAGGGCACGCTCAGCCACCTTTAAAACCTTCATTCCTCGAAGGTCCAGGTCCGAACCTGAACAGACCAGGGGTCCTGGTCTGTCTCGTTCCGAGGAACACCGACGGACACAGAGGGCTAGTGTTGCAGCCCGCACCCCTCCACCGCCTGCGGGTGGTCCCAGGAGGCGGCGCGGACTGAGGGGAGGCAATCAGGATCTGAGGGAAGTGATTCAGACGAGACAACGGTCTCGGATGAATCAGAGTAAGAAATAAGATCTTTTACTCCTTTCCTCGATCCTTCTGCCCCTTACTCGGTAATTCCCCTGTGTATTTTTGCCATCAGCTGGGAAGCTGTCTGGGCCTATGATGTTTTCGGCTGGTTTCTGAATTTTCAGAACCACCATTACTAATGGTTTGGAACTAAAACAGTCCTCTTTGGGGTACTGTCTTAATATAAATAAGTGCTTTGACACTTATGGGTGAGTACGATCTATTTTCTTTAAATAAGAAAACTTAATACTGTCTCAGGCCTGTCTGTTGTGTTTATGCTTTCAGAGAAAGTATGATGAGTCTGCGGCGGATGCTCCCCCTCTGATCCTACGGATTACGGTCACAGCGGTGTTCGTCCCCTCCACACCACAGGTTGTGCAGTAAAATCACCCTTACAGCATGTGTTAGACTTAAGACCTTTGTCCTCATCAAGGTAAGCTCTCTAAGCTTTTTGCCCTTGGCATGTTTAACGCTGTCCCTTACAGGCCATTCAACCTTGTGAGAATCCCTCTTCTAGACCCTCTCTCTGTGGATTACCAGAGCTGAGGGGTGAGTTTGTCAGCTGAAGCGACCAGCACCTCATGAGTTCTTGTCTCTGTGGAGCAATTTCTCAGGTATCTGGGAAGTTTATGTCCTGTTGAGAAAGGAACATAATTTCCCTGGCGCTCTATCGATCCCCCTGTTAACCTGAGGGCAAGGTCGGTTCGATCTAAGTAGTACTCCCTTTTCCGCGGAAAAGGTTCTATTCAGAGTACTGCTCTCGCTGACAAAGCCAGGTTTTCCTCCCGGTTATCTGGGTTAGAAGCCTGTCCTCCCTGTTCAGGTTGATTCTCATTCTTCAGCCCTCACGTACGAGCTGGGCTCTCCCCTTTCTGAGGAAAGGGTTCGTAATGAGCGCCCCCTCGGCTGGATAGGCATTCCTCCCTGGCCTTCAGGGTTAGGAGTCTGTCCTCATGACTATCCAGGAGCTCCCTTCTCAGGGCTTTGAGGTGACTTTGGTAGCTCCCCTTTCCGCGGAAAGGGTCCTCTCAGAGCACCACCCTCTGGCGGGTTTTGGTATTCCTCCCTGTTCTCAGGGTTCGGAACCTACCCTTGTTATGCTAGAGACAGGACCTCTGACATAGAAGTCTCTTCGACAGCGGCAGCTCACCTTAATTCAAGGTTCGTCAGTAGCACCACTGTCGTATGGCAAAATTCCCCTTGAGTCAAGCATGATTGCTCCCCTTTGAGAAGGGTTCCACTTAAGAGCACTGCTCCTGGCAGGAGAAGTAAGCTCCCCTTCTGAAGAAGGGTGAAATCTGAGCGCTGCCTCCTGGCAGGCGAGTTTTCCTCTCTGTTAATCAGGGTTAGGAGCCTGTCTGTCCCTGACTTCCGGGTCGAGTATAAGCTCCCATTCAGGCTTCATGACTAGCTAGGAGCTCTCCCATTTCAGGGCCTCGAGATGGCTTTGGCTGCCCCCCTTTCTGCGGAAAGGGTCCTATTAGAGCACCACCCTCTGGCTGGTGTTGGTATTCCTCCCTGTCCTTCAGGGTTTTGGAGCCTACCCTTGATGTTGCTAGAATCAAGAGCTTCTTACATAGAAGTCTCTTTAGGCTGCTGGCAGCTCACCTTATTCAAGGTTCCTTCAAAGCAGCGCCACTGCCACATGGCAAATTTCTCCCTTTTTTCCAAAGGGAAGAAATAGTCACTACCTCCTCTCAGGCTTCCTGAATCGAGCACGATTGCTCCCCTTTGCGAAGGGTCCCAATTTTAGAGCACGGCTCTTGGTGGGATGAGTATGCTCCCCTTCTAAGGAAGGGTAATTTCTGAGCACCACCTCCTAGTAGGCATCCATGTGGACTGGGTTTAGTATGTTCCTCTTTACACTAAAGGGTCCCTTCAGAGCGTTGCCCTTTTTAAGGATGGATGTTCCTCCCTGTAACTCAGGGTTAGGGGTCTGTCTGCTGTCTGCGTCCACTATCATGATGGTCAGTATCTCCATGATTTTATCAGTCGACTAACAGTTTGCGGACTGTCTGTCCTGATTGGGGTGTAGCATTGCTCTCTGAGTCAGTTCACTGAGGGAACTAGACTCAGTAGTACTGGCAGCTCCTGTTCTAATTAAGTCTAAGTATTAACTTATCTGTTCCTCCAAAGAAATCTCCTATTCCAACCTGAGCTGTGCTCTGGGTCCTTTGACCCATCCAGGTAAGTGAGTAACAGTTCAGGCTTTGGCCGGGGAGGATACGTTCTGACAGAGTCACCTTGTCCTATAGGGGTAATTCTTCACAGAATTAACACTAAGTGCTCGCTACTATGCACTCCCCTCAGCATGGAGGCGTGGGTATAACCGTTCCCCAATAGCGACCCCTAGGGGACGTGGTGAGAGTTCCCTCGGAAGGGAAAGTCTCTAGGTTACATATGTAACCATGGTTCCCTGAGAAGGGAACGAGACACTGCGTCCCCTACGCTTCCTACCATGCTTCGGACGAGAAGCGGATACATCAGCGACTCTTTATACTGTGTCGCCCGGTAGTGACGCACCAGCAGCGACGTTTGCGCCGCGGTGACGTCATATGCTGTCGCCGGCCATTTCATGTAGTTTTTCTATATGCATTCTTCAGACACGAGTCACGCTGTGGCGTTCCCCAATAGCGACCCCTAGGGGACGCGGTGTCTTGTTCCCTTCTCAGGGAACCATGGTTACATACATAACCTAGAAACGTTTCTTACATATTTACACACTTGCGCCATCAAACTGTTGTATAAATGCAATATCACACGAGTAGGCATGAGATATGGCTGTATATCGGCACGATTACCTACGGCCAAATCACAGCCGTGCCGATATACAGCCATATCTCACTCCTACTCGTGGCATATTGCGTTTATACAACAGTTCGATGGCACAAGTGTGTAAATACATAAGAAGGAAGTAGTTCTGCACAAAAGAGGGTTTTTAAAGGGTTATGAAACCCCAGGCAACTTTTTCTGAGATTTTAGCAGAAGTGTTTGTGTTGCACATCATAGAAAGCAACGTTGGCATCTGTTAATATTAATTGTTAGAGATAACTGGTTAATTTTGCGCTATTTTCATCTTCCGGGTTTAAAATCTACATTGTCCTGACGTCACCTTTTGTGACGCGGCGATGGACTATAGTACATCGATGACGCGTCGGTGTCTCATAAATATTCATGCTGCTGCGTGTTCTTATCCTATGAGAAGTTGATTTCGCTTAATTATTCACGACAGCACGTGCTGATTTGCTGTGGCAGGCGCTTCAGTCTCAGTCTATGAGATCGCCCAGAGCCGTTTGTTTCTCTATGGCTCTGAGATCGCTTACATTAACTGAGAGAAACGTTCATGAGTGAAAGAGTCCGGCACACGCGATTCATTCACAAAGTAAGTGTAAGCGGTTTTTCTTTGACGCAACCCATCAAAAGGCTTATATAATCGCGCCAAAATAAGCCTTAACAGTTATTAGTGGTTCAACAGTGTGTTCATATATAGGTTTTCGATGCATAGTGCAAAAGGATGTACATTTATTTGTGTTTTAAACTCGTGGGGAGCGAAATGAAACTGTCTGAACCCAAAGTTGTCTTCTCTCTCCTCGATCTCCCCTCTCTCTCTCCTCCATGCAGCGCTGTGAGCGCGCCACGCCCATTTCTGGAGCATTTTTCAAAACTGTGGTGAGAGTAGCCAGTGCTGAAACAGGGGGGTGTCGTAACCCTTTAAAGACACTCCGTTGTAGTTTCTTACGTATTTACACACTTGTGCTGTCGAACTGTTGTATAAACTCAATATCACACGAATAGGCGTGAGATATGGCTGTATGTCGGCATGGCTGTGATTTGGCTGTAGGTAATTGTGCCGATATACAGCCATATCTCACGCCTATTCGTGTGATATTGAGTTTATACAACAGTTCGACAGCACAAGTGTGTAAATATATAAGAAGGAAGTATTTTTGTAGTTTTACCTACAGCCAATATATAGCCATATCTCACAGCTACTCTTATGATTTTGCTCATATAGATTTTTCGAATATATAATATTTTTTTCCTCCCTGAAATGAACTACCAAACAAATTAAAAACAAGCACATTTGAAAAAATATTATATATATTTTTAAGAGATATTTACAAATGAAAAGCATGCTGGCAGTTATGCCCTCACAGTGAGCAAGGTAAAGACAAAATTAATGCTTAATAATATGAAACAAATGCACAGACAACATTTTTCTTATTCTCTGTCTCACTCTACTATTCTCTGTGGTTTTCTTTTAAAATATTTTGGCATTTAATTGCATATTGCGAAGCAGAAATTGCAACATTTTGCTAATATTGTGAAGTTACTGTAGTCTCAGTTTTTGTCAACTATGCAGAAAATGTCAGTTGCTGAAATGTATTAGCATGCTCCAAATGAAAAATTATGAATGAAACTCAGCTGAGAACAACCAAACAAATCGAAAGCAGCTGCATCTGAATTTTGTGATCTATAAGAAGCTCCAGGAAGAAAGAAAAGGGAGAACGGAAGAAAGAAAGAATGACGCAGCAGGTTCGGAAGAGGGGAAGAGGAAAAACCATTACAGCGTCTTAAGTGAAGAAGACTCCCATCTATATTTCATAACACCAAACAGCCACTGACATCAGACATCAGCAGCTTGGCTGGCAAGACTTCAAAACTTTAACTGCGGAATGATCCAGAGTTCAACTTCTGCACAGTAGACACATTACGGTACTCAATGAACATAAAGAACAATGGAATCCTATGTCCCAATTGGGCAATAATGGCTTTATGATGGTTTGCTTTGGACTGATCCAATGTGGATGGAAATAATTCTGTTTTTATGTTGCTCAAATGATCTATGGCCTTTTTTAAGTGGAATCACACCACATTTTGGTAACAAAACAGGTTCTGTAGTAGGGCTGTGCAATAAATCGCATGTGATTGTCATGCGTATCTCATCAGTAAAGCCGGTTCTGTGATTAGTAGTAAATCTCCATCACGTGCGTTCAAATGGCGCAGTATTTAAAACACTAAGCCGTAGATCACTGAAAAGCTACGCAATATCGCATGACAATCGCATGCGATTTATTGCACAACCCTATTCTGTAGAATGTATTTTCTTGATCAATCCCTTAGTGATTAGTTAATGAACGAACAACGTCAAATAACCCACTAACGGACTGTACCAAGTTAAAAGGAAGGAGTTTGTGAACAGTTATGGTCTACACATGCGGGCAGGACTGAATAAATGAACATGGGAATGTGGATTATTGACTGTTAACACATTGCAGCTCATGTTTTAATAAAAGGTCAAGGGCACAGAATATTTTGAGGATATCTGGCATAACATCCTGCGCTGAAATATAACGCAGGCACGAACCCAGGACTGCTCAATGGCACAATTGGTACGAAAGTGCTCTACGCTGTACTTTAAACCCACATTTCAATCGGAGTATTGAGTGGAGCGCAAGGCAATGCCCAGAGTAAAAGCCCCACTGATGACAACAAGAGCGATCATATTCCACACACACTGTCTGAATGAATGGATGGCTGTGGGGGGAGGGAGAAAGAGTGTGAGGTACAGATTGAGAGGAAAGGGAGGGCTAAGGTGAGGGAGTTCAATGAAATCTGTGGATTTTTGTAGGGAGACAAGACAGGCCAAGACTAATGGAACTGCAGCAAACACGACAAATAGGATGCTGCATTTGATATACAGTGGGGTCCAGAAGTCTGAGACCACTAGTGGAAAAGCTTCTAATTTGCTTTATTTTTTTAATTAATGTAACTTAAATTTTTAAACTTTGATTTTGTTATTGTAATATTTAAATGTTTTTGTTTATTTTTAGATTAAAACCCAGATTTTCAGCCTTAAACCAGACCCCACTGAATGTTCTTTTAAATATTCCTATTTATTTAATGCCATTATAATTATATATTTATTTATAATGACTATATAATTTACATTATTTAAATATTATTATTTCTTTTTTAAATAATTTAATTACATTTGAAATACCAGCTCTTCAACAGTGAGCACAGGCTCTCATTTATGGCATTATATAATAATAATAATAATAATAATAATAATAATAATAATTTTATACAGATTTTGAACTAAGTGATCTTAAGAATTTACGACATTATATAATAATAATAATAATAATAATAATAATAATAATTATTATTATTATTATTATTATTATTATTTCTATTTTAATATTATATTTCTATATTATATATAATATAATATTTTGTTTATTTCGAAATTTAAACTATTTTATATCCCAGATTTTCAACAAATCAAATTTATAACATTATATATAATAATAATAATAATAATAATAATAGTTTATTTTAATAATATTTTTTTTTATATATTATATTATATTATATTATATTATATTATATTATATTATATTATATTATATTATATTATATTATGTTTTGTTTATTTCAAGATTTAAAAATGATTTTATATACCAAATTTTCAACAGTGGGCTCAGACTTGACTCCACTGCGTGATCTTAAAAATGTCTAATTTATAACATTACATAATAATAATAAAATATTTTATTGTAATCAGATATATTTTATAGTATATATTATATTGTATTATATTATATTATATTATATTATATTATATTATATTATATTTGTTTCGAGATTTAAATATGATTGTATTTCCAAGATTTTCAACAGTGGGCTCAGACTGGACTCCACTGTGTGATCTTAAAAATTTCTAATTTATGACATAACAATAATAATAATAATAATAATTATTATTATTATTATTATTATTATTTAATATTTCTATTTAAATGTTACATTTCTATATTATATATAATATTAGATTTGTTTATTTTGAGATTTAAATATGATTTTATATCCAAGATTTTTTACAGTGGGCTAGTGCCTAATTTATAACATAATAATAATAATAATAATAATAATAATAATAATAATAATAAACAATAAATGTATTACAATATTTCTATTTCAACATTACATTTATATTATATATAATATTATATTTAGTTTATTTCAAAATTTAAATATGATTATATCCCAGATTTTTTTTTTTTTTTTACAGTGGGCTAGTGTCTAATTTATAACATAATAATAATAATAATAATAATAATAATAATAATAATAATAATAATAATAATAATAATTAAAAACAATAAATGTATTACAACATTCTCTTTCAACATTACATTTATATAATATATAATATTACATTTTGTTTAACAGTGGGCTCAAACTAGACTCCACTGTGTGATTTAAAAAAAAATCTCATGAAATTATATGATATATTTTTAAATGATAATAATAATACATTTATTACAATATTTCTATTTTCATATTATGTTTATATATTAAATGCATTATATATATATATATATATATATATATATATATATATATATATATATATATATAATACATATTATATATCACATATAATTACTTATAATATTATATTTTTGTTTATTTCAAGATTTAAATATGATTTTATATCCCAGAATTTCAACAGTGGTCTCAAACAGGGCTCCACTGTAATTTTTCACTGCAACAAACTAAAACCACCCTGCACAAATTCAGTGGTGTGAAAAAGATCATTTCCACCACACACACCCTACCAAGGTCATACAAACCAGCTGTACATTTGATAAAATAAAGTGGAAACAGCTGAGATAGCCTTTACACACTAGTACAACCAACAGGGTCAGTGGGACACAGAGGCCATCCTATTCTTGGCCTGTCTGTCTGAAATATAGACCATTAGAAGCAACATTATCAATTCTCCATTATTGGCTGCTACGTTAAACGTTTAGTGTCCACAAAGTAGCAAAAGTAGCAAAAATGACTAATTTGGAGGTTAGATACATATTTTTTGGGCCTTGAAACGTATATGAAATTTTTTTTTTTTTAAAGTACACATAATGACAAAATTGCTTTAACAGACATGATGTGATTGAATGACTTCTCAATTGTAGCACAATATTGCCTGACGACAGTCAAATCAGAAATGATATTAGTGTTGAAATTAATTGTGTGTGTAACACCGCAATTAAAGTGTTAATAAATCATTCATATTTAAACTAAAGCTTCATGCTGTAATAATTCAAACATGGTTTGTGTGACTGAACAGCCAGCATCACGTTCACGTTCACACAGTCCTCCGGCACATGTGAATAAGGTCCATTACAGCCGGACCACAGGCGAGTGGGATATGCAGGGATAAATGCAGGGACAATTCCCGTGACATTCCCACTACACCTAGCAAGCCGGCGTGTTATAGTGATCTCATCTCTTTCAAAACAGCCTATTCTGCTGCTGTGACTCTAATTGGAGAGAATCCTCAACCATTGTCTCAAGCGCATTACATCATGCCTGTCTTTGCCTCTCTCTCTCTCCCTCCCTCCTCTTTCCTTTCTCTGTCAGTGTCTTCCATTGATCTATGCACCTTTTCCCCGTATGAGATATGAAAGATAATCATCAGTTCCCAAGAATACACAAGCATTCATTCATTAATTCATTCAAGCATTCATTCATTCATTCACTCACTCACTCACACACACATTCATTGATCTCTGGTGGTACTACAGCAATACCTTTCACATCTGTTGGAAGTTTTCCTTTCAGTAAAGAGGCATTTCTGAATCACCTTGAGAATGGTTCACAAAGAATGCTGCATTTTCACAAGTCGGACACAATGACTGTTGCATTGTATTGTGTATGGGTTGTCTTATACTCACTGTTCACAGTGCAATATCAATGACAGCTGCAATCGAAGCGAGAGCGCACAGCTGCTCCAATCATCCGATTCACTACAAGGAAGCTTCACTGGCCAAAATCAGCACTGGTCCGGCGAATCCCGCATGAATATCCACCGCTGGCATCCTTAGAAACGCGATACTGTCCTGTATATAGATGACATTTTGATTTCCAGATATGCCCATTAGTAATAAAATGGCACGTTAAGGATTCAGCGGCGAGAGCAGCGGTGGTTGGTAGAAACCATTGTTCGAGAAAAGAGGGGGAGTTCGCTTCTGTCTTAAAGTTGCAGCTGTGCAATTTCCTAACAAACACTAGGATCTCCGTTCGTTTCTGTGTTCACACATGTTAATGTTTTGTCTGGTGTATTTTTAAACTGTTAATATTTAGGAACATTTTAGGCATTTAGGAAACACCGTCTTAATTAGATTACCCGACTCCAATTGAACACAAGTCCATTAAAATTACTATTAAAGATAAAACGCTAATGTAAACACGGGGAAAGTGAATGTGAAACGTCTTCACACCAAATATTTTCGGACAAAAATCGACAAACCGTCAAATGTTTGTTCACAAACCTTTAGTTTAGATTCTCGACGTCAGGGGACACATTTTTAGTCAATATTATACAAACACAAGAGAACAATAAAAACTGATATATAGATATATCTGTAAAAGTTGAATATAATGCTGCGTTCCAGGCAGTTAAACCACGACTCACGACTTTGTAGCATTCCAGGCGAGTCACGCCAAACTGCCTGGGCACATTTATGAATTATTAGTATTTTTATATTATTATTAATTTGATTGCAACGTACTGTAAAAAGCTCTATTTTTCCACCGTGTGCCACTTGTATAAACATCGCTCCCATTAGGGCTGACTTTGTTGTTTCGCGGGCTATGTTACGTCAGAACTCCTAACTGGGAGTACATCGATCTAGTACGAGTTCACGAGTGGGAAGTCACGGGTTTGACTGCCATTCCAGTGCACTTTCACTGGTAGAAGGTTGGAAAAACACGGGTTACGGGTTGCCTGGAACGCGGCATTAGTCCCTCAGTTGTCCTCAGTGTGAGAAGATGGATGTGAAATCATACAGTCATTGTTGGAAAGGGTTCAAATACACAAAAATGCTGAAAAAAAAAAAAAAAAAAGAATTTGTGGGACCTAAAGGATTTTTCTGAAGAACAGCAGGCAGTTTAACTGTTCAGGACAAATTAGGGACTCATGAACAACTATTATTAAACAACAACAACAACAACAAAAAAAAAAAAACTGCTTTGGATAATTCAGGTAACAACACAGTATTAAGAAAATAAAGTGTATGTGTTTTTGAATGCCATTTTTAGAAATTCAACTACTATTTTCTCTTGTGTTTTATGTAAAATATCTTATTCAAGTCATTACTAAATTAAAAAATGACATGCACTTTGTATGATCCCTCTTATTTTAGTAAAACAATTAATGTAAACTTTTGACTTTAACTGTAGATAGATAGATAGACAGATAGATCAACAACAAAAAAAAAAACTTTAAAGATAAAAAGTACACTACCAGTCAAAAGTAAATTTTTAATGTTTTATAAAGAAGTCTCTTCTGCTCACCAAGCCTGCATTTATTTGATCCAATGTACGGCAAAAACAGTAACATTTTGAAATGCTTTTTAAATTACTCAAGTATAATTTCTGAAGACTGAAGTAATGATGCTGAAAATTCAGCTTTGAAATCACAGGAATAAATTACATTTTAATGAAAACAGTTATTTTAAATTGTAATTTATTAAATTGTATTTATTTTACTTTTTTGCTGTCCTTATGATTAAATAAGCTTGGTGAGCAGAAGAGACTTCTTTACATAAAAACATAAAAAAAACTTACTGTTCAATAACTTTTGACCGGTAGTGTATCTTTTTCGGGGGATAACTAATTGTCTTTTACTACTTGGGGATAATTGTATGTTTTATTTTGATAGTTTCTTAGTTTCCTATTTTTATTCTTTATGTATAGTCACATGTTAAACTGTTATTTAAAGTGTATTTTTGAAATATTGAAACATTTTTCAAAACATATTTCATAAAATAAAATAAAAAAATCTCCCAAATGTCAATGTCAAATGGTTTGTGTGACTAAAATCCAAAATCCACACCTGAAACTGTAAGCTGGCATTTATGCCCTTGCAGTGAGTATGGGAAACATAAAATCAATGTCGAAAATTGTGTAACAAATGTCCTGACAACCTTTCCTTATTCTCTTTATCACCCTACTAGTCACTGTGATTTCCTTTTGACATATTTTGAAATTTAGTTGCATAAATACTAACAAAAATGTTTAAAAAAAACTTAAATTACTGCTTTACAAAAAAATAATAATAATAATGAATGAATAAATGCTAATGTTGCAAATTCTCTGTAGCATCCAGCGGTCTCAATACTTTTTGTCCACTTTGCAAAAAACAAATTTGCCCAAAATTTATTAGCACAAATCCTCTTGATAAAGTGTGGCTCTGGGGAGCACTGCACCACAGATCATAAAGCACCACAGAGTAATTAACAATTAAGCAAAATATGTTCGGTTAGGAGTTACTAAGTACAGACGGAAACAGAGTGCAACTAGAATATGCCTCCTTTAGACAGATGTTCTTTATGGACAGATGTTGAAGCAGCAGACTGACTATAGAGCTGCAGTGTGTGCAGCATCAGTCCCGCAGGGGAGACCTGAGGCTGACGGGCCTGTCGCTGTCCATGGTGCTGCTCCAGTGAGGAGCCAAGCACTGCTGTCCACGCTCATAACACTGAGAAAATGAACCCCAATAAACCTGGGCATTTCAGTCATGTTTTAAAATCCGTTCTCCTTTCCTAGATTAATGTGCAAAGACAACTGTGAGTAAGCCAATCTTTAGCAGAGTGTAAACGCTGTCACTCTGCAGCACTTGCTTTGTTCATTTCAGGAGTCAACTTCTGGCAAAACAATTATTTGTGAAATTGCATTTGTGCTGTGGAAATTACACACTTACACAATTACATCTTTTTCTATTCCACGTTCCTGGTCATAATATGTACAATTCATCAATGCATGCGATCTAGCTGAGTAGGATCTTGGTTAATGTTAACCCATAGTCAAACTGCTTTTTAATTAGAAACATGTCACATTATAGAAGTAAAATGGCTTGTGAAAGCAATTTCATGTCGACTTCAAGCGGTCTCTGTAGGAAGTCAGTGATCATGGTTGTGATGAGCTGAACTCCAGTGGAGAGGAACGAACTCCTCAGAGAGAGAGAGAGAGAGAGAGAGAGAGAGAGACAGAGAGAGAGAGCTTAGCTTGGCTGTCTCTAAGGTGCACTGCCATTCTACATCAACAACACTATGTTGTACTTCTCTCTTGGGTCACTGGAAATAAATAGTTCACATCACATCTTCACATACAGTAATTCCCTCTTGTAGGGAGAATACAATCTCAGTTAGACTTATTGTAAATGGTTTTTTTTTTTTTTTAATAATACACAGTGGTGTGAAAAAGTGTTGGCCCCCTTAATGATTTTTTATTTTTTTGCATGTTTGTCACACTTTAATGTTTCAGATCATCAAACAAATTTAAATATTAATCAAAGATAACACAAGAAAACACAACATGCAGTTTTTTAAATTAAGGGGTTTTTTTTATGAAGGGAAAAAAAATCCAAACCCACATGGCCCTGTGTGAAAAAGGGTTCAGTTTCTCTAGCCACTTGATTACTGCCACGCCTGTTCGCAATCAAGAAATCACTTAAATAGGACCTGCCTGACAAAGTGAAGTAGATCCTCAAAAGCTACACATTATGTTGAGATCCAAAGAAATTCAGGAACAAATGAGAAAGAAAGTAATTGAGGTCTATCAGTCTGGAAAAGGTTATAAAGCCATTTCTAAAGCTTTGGGACTCCAGCGAACTACAGTGAGAGCCATTATCCACAAATGGCGAAAACATGGAACAGAGGTGAACCTTCCCAGGATTGGCCGGCCGACCAAAATTACACCAAGAGCGCAGCGACGACTCATCCAAGAGGTCACAAAAGACCCCACAACAACATCTAAAGAACTGCAGGACTTTTCTTGCCTCAGTTAAGGTCAGTGTTTATGACTCCACCATAAGAAAAAAACTGGGCAAAAATGGCCTGCATGGCAGAGTTCCAAGATGAAAACCACTGCTGAGCAAAAAGAACATAAAGGCTTGTCTCAGTTTTGCCAGAAAACATCTTGATGATCCACAAGACTTTTGGGAAAATACTCTGTGTCCCATTACCCATCTGTTCGTGACCTCAAGCTGAAGCAAACTTGAGTTCTGCAGCAGGACAATGATCCAAAACACACCAGCAAATCCACCTCTGAATGACTGAAGAAAAACAAAATGAAGACTTTGGAGTGACCTAGTCAAAGTCCTGACCTGAATCCTATTGAGATGCTGTGGCATGACCTTAAAAAGGCAGTTCATGCTCAAAAACCCTCCAACGTGGCTGAATTACAACAATTCTGCCAAGAAGAGTGGGCCAAAATTCTTGCACAGTGCTGTAACAGACTCATTGCAAGTTATTGCATACGCTAGATTGCAGTTGTTGCTACTAAAGGTGGCCCAACAACTTATTAAGTTTAGAAGGCAAACACTTTTTCACACAGGGCCATGTGGGTTTGGATTTTGTTTTCCCTTCATAATAAAAAACTTCAAAAACGGCATGTTGTGTTTACTTGTGTTATCATTAAAGTGTGACAAATTTGTTAAAAAAAATACAAAATCAGGACGGGGGCCAACACTTTTTCACACCACTGTGTATACATACACACGTACACATCTCCTTTTGTTTAGAAAGTTCATAAAGGGTTAACAATGACATGTGGGTGATTAAATGACAGATTTATTAATTTTATCTCTTTAAAACATTCTTAGGTTCTGCCCCAAATATTCAGCCTTCAGGACTGCTAATGCTAAAACAGAAAATCTTCTCGTGTGAATATTAATAAACACGGCAAATATTACCATGCAGTCGCAGATTAGCTCTAGTTTCGCTTGCTTCGAGTGTCTGGATTCTGCAGCCAGGGGTTTTTTTTAAGATCAAAGAGAATGTGTTTTATCAAGCTTGACATTTACTCCAGCTTTACAAGTGCTTTTTAAGGTTTCACATTTGCGGCGGTATCGTGCTGTATCGTCTGATTCCGGCTCAGCTTGACAAATTCCTTGCTGATTTCACACCAGTGACTCAGTTTACCAAAACAAAAATCGACATATGACTAGTGTGTGAGAGGAAAGAATAGATAAGCTCTTCTGATTTCCGTGAGGTCTGGAAAGGACATCTTTGTGTTTTGAATGCCTATGTTTGATGCGGTGAAGAGGAGCAGATGAACTAGGCTGCCGTTCGAGAGCTGTTCAAGAGGGATTACGAGACCCTGCTTCCTGATAAACCATTTTATCTGTGGGATCCCAGCGGAGGCCATGTTATTACACTTTCTCATGGTGTCTCCTAACATGTAAACTCCTCATAAACCCGTGTCGTAAAGCTGTTTACTGGCCTTCATCGTAGTGATGGATATTGTAAGGTACATGGCAATAAAACTAGCTATTCAAAATTACAACAGTAATAATTAGTGACATAAAACATAGAGCTTGTCTTTTATCATTTGCATTTGTGTTAAAGTTTGATGGACGCTCTATATGGCTGCTCAAATGGGCTGTTAGATAAATTCAGGTGATTTATTGTCTAACGCTTTAAACCTGTAGAGAATCCAATCCGCTGTGGCTAACATAATCCAATTTTCTGGATTATAACATTAATGTAAATCAACACTCACAGCCTGCATAATAATCACAATGAAACATCATGATATCCTCCACAGGGCAAATTGTAATTTTAGATGCTTATTTTGAAATTAAAATGGCAACCAGCAGCTGAACAAACCCTTAACCTTAAATATTAAACTTCAGCGTGTAATTCGTTCATGCAACAAATATTAAACACATCTCAAACCAAGCTATTGCTATTGGTTTTAATATGTGATAGACCTTGTAATTTTCACCTGGAGCTAAAAGTAATGATATATTTCCCTTACACCTTAGATTTTACTACACAACCTGTATATAAAGGTCTGGTAATGTGTGCTGGAAATCTACTGGACGCTTATATCTCTCCATTGGAATGATCCTTCTAATTAGCAGCTCCTACCACCATCAACATTTACATATCAAACACAGAAAGTCTCCTCATTTATTTCCACCTGTGTTTTTTTCTTCATTTTTTTGTAGGGCTTAGTTGCCAAGGCACTGATGGGATTCCCTAACTCACAGAAAACTGGAGCAAACTTAAACCATACGGGGAATTCAAACAGATTGGCTCCATTCAGCTGGGAGCTAATTGGACTTTGGCTTAACAAAAGACATTGGCTTCAGACCGGATGGGGATCCCAGTTCTCCCGGCTAAAAACTTGCTCGGCTCTCTCTGTTTTTAACAATGCACTTGCCTTCTTTTGAAGAAACAGCTTGAGTTGTCTTATGAAACAAATAGAAATGTGCTGTGAGTGTGTAGCCCCCACAGTTAAGGTAAATATGAGCGCATGGATAAAGAGGAAAAAAAAATCAGGGGCCTCATTTATAAAACACACGAACGATCAGATTTGATCCTAAAATCCATGGATTTTATCCTACTTCAAAAGGAACAAATTGTAATTTATAAATAATTAATATAAATAATTAAATATATTAGAAATAATTACATCACTGAAATTAATTAATTTACATATGACTTCCTGAAAATAATAATTATGATGATGATTGCACGCTGATGATGAGTAATGTAATTTTTCTGAACCATAGAGAAATATATGTACATTCTGTAGAAGTTGAAGTACTTGTACACATACAGTTGAGGTCAAAAGTTTGCATACACCTTGCAGAATCTGCAAAATGAGAGGGATCAAAAGAGGGAAAATGCGTGTTATTTTTTATTTAGTACTGACCCGAATAATATATTTCACATTAACATATAGTCATATATTTATGAATTTATAAAAATGACGCTGTTCAAAAGTTGACATACCTGAATGATTCACAGCTGTGTGTTGTTTTGTTTTTTGTTTTGTGATAGTCCCTTGTGCTTGCCGTTCTTCAGAAAAATCCTTCAGGTCCCACAAATTCTTTTTTTTTTTTTTGAGCATTTCTGTGTATTTGAACCCTTTCCAACAATGACTATATGATTTTGAGATCCATCTGTTCACAACTTAAGGACTCATACACAACTATTACAGAAGGTTCAAACGCTCAGATACTTCAGAAGAAAAAACGATGCATTCAACTTTTTGAATTTGAAGATCAGGGCTAATGTAACTTATTTTGTCTTCTGGGAAACATATAAGTATCTTCTGTAGCTTCTGAAGAGCAGTGCTAAATGAAAAAAAAATATGATATTTAGGCAAAATAAGAAAAATGTACACATCCTCATTCTGTTCAAAAGTTTACACCCTCTGGCTCTTAATGCATCATTTTTCCTTCTGGAGCATCAGTGAGTGTTTGAACGTTCTGTAATAGTTGCATATGAGTCCCTCAGTTGTCCTCATTGTGAAAAGATGGATCTCAAAATCATACAGTCATCGTTAGAAATGGTTCAAATACACAAAAATGCTGAAAAACCAAATAATTTCTGGGCAGTGGACAGTTTAACTGTTCAGGACAAACAGGACAAAAAATTCAACTATTATTTTCTCTTTTGGACTACTGTATATGTAAATGCTTTTTATGTGAAATATCTTAATTCCAACAGTACTAAATATATGATCATTCTCATTCCGCAGATTCTGCAAGGTGTATGTAAACTTTTGACCTCAACTGTTGTCCTTTGGGAAACTGTCACACATTCATATTTAATAAATGAGGCTCCTGGTTTATTACAAGACCCCTTAGAACCCCACCTGATGTATTTTCAAACTAAAGCACCAAATAAAAAATCTATATTATTTAGGTTACATTTAATTGGTCGATAGTGGTCTTGGATTTTATGCTGTCACCTACTGGTGCGAATACAACATCACAGAAAAGCTAATATTTTCAGTTACAGGTCTATTTGTCAAAATTTAGTAGGAAGTGTACAGGGCCTTGCTTTGAATGGCTTCAGCACATCCGCAGCTGAAGGACATCACTAGTTTCTCAGACTGCAATAGTGTGATCTTGGTCCACTCTTCTTCCACAGTCCGGTAACTGTAGTGGGTCTTTTAGACATAACTTTGTCGCCAAGGATTTTCCAGAGATTTTCAATTGGGGTTAGATCAGGATCAACATTTAGGCAGTATAAGAGGCCCAACTCCTGCTGCAGAAAACATCCTCCAAACCATGACACTTCTTCCTCCACCTTTCACTGACTTCTTTATGCACTTGGGCTTCAGTCTTTCCTCAGTTTGATGCCAAACAAAATGTTTCCCATCAGATCCAAACAAAGTAATCTTGCTCTCATTACTAAAGAACTAATGAACTTTTGTCAAGCAATTCCAGCTGCAATGTTGAACCGATTCCCCATTGAGAGTCTCCGCATTATCCTGCTCTCTTATGCATTTGTCTTACAGGGATGACCAGCCTTTTTGAGGGACTTGAATGAATTAGTGCCAGTGTAAACCTGCAATATTCAAGAAATCTCAGATGCGAAATGACCAGCTTCTTTTTCAGTGGCATGAAATGGTTATCCCTCTAGCCTTCATCTGGACAACCTCAAGTCACCTTAGAGCAGCCCTCCATCTTAAAATCTCAGTAAAAATTGGAGCAATGCTGCCAGTTAAAGAGGGTTTGTCATATAATTAAGAAAATTAGCACCAGGTGTCAGATTAACACCAATAACTTGAAGGTATGTTCTCTCTCTTAAGTTGGAAAGAACTTTCTAAATCCTTAAAATTTAAAAGATGCCATATTATCTCAGTTTTCCCAGAACACCGCAAACACACACTATTCGTATCTGTCCTCCCACCACGTTATTTGGTAAACAAACTTTAAAAGACTCCTCCAAGTCTGAGACAGGGACACAAACAAAATCGTCCCTAAAGCCCAATGCGCTGTTACGAGTCGACGATACATCAGACCTTCCAAACATCTTGATTCAAAGACAGATAGTCACCAGCCTCGAAACAAACCAGCCTACCTTCACAATACTTGTGACATGAATAAAACATTCCACATCTTGAGTGTCCAGATATGATGTATATCTTCAATCTGTGCAAGGTGATTTTTACAGAGTAACCTGTGGGGACTGCACTTGCAAGAAGAAACTGCAGAGCTCAGAGGCATTTTAATGTTATAGATCAGGTAAAAATGCCTTTTTAGGGGGGAATTTAGTCTATAGACAGATGAGGTGCTTGCTTGTAGAGAGACGTGTGCAGTAATATGACCAAACAGACATCCAAGATCTGAAAAACATCATCTCAGATACACTACAGACAAGATTAACTTCAATCAGAGATAAAATGCTGAAGGCATTGCTAGATTAGTTCAGCATTGTGTTTATCCATCTTGGAATGACGAGAATGTAAATGAGAAGGTGTGCCGGAGTCCACTTGCAATACTCTTATTAACATGGCTTGAAATCCCTAATCTTAAATATAAAACACAAGCATTTACAGTAGTTCTGAAACACTGTGCTATGAAGATGGATATGAAATCATGGTTGGTGAAAAAGGTGGGCTAAGACATTTGTGACCCTGGACCACAAAACCAGTCATAAGGTTAAATTTTACAAAACTGAGATATATACATCATATGAAAGCTCAATAAATAAGCTTTCTATTGATGTATGGTTTGTTATGATGGGACAATATTTGGCCGAGATACATCTATTGGAAAATCTGGAATCTGAGGGTGCAAAAAAATCAAAATACTGAGAAAATCACATTTAAAGTTGTCCAAATTAAGTTCTTAACAATGCATATTACTAATCAAAAATTACATTTTGATATATTTATAGTAGGAATTTTACAAAAAATCTTCATGGAACATGATCTTTACTTAATTTCCTAATGATTTTTGGCATAAAAGAAAATTCAATAATTTTGACCCATACTATGTATTTTTGGCTATTGCTACAAATATACCCCAGCGACTTAAGACTGGTTTTGTGGTCCAGGGTCACATTTGTGACCCTGGACTAGGGGTGTGCGATATTGCGATTTTTGGTTGTAGATGATTAAAATGTCTCCACAATCTGCTTTTGAATAAATATCCTAGCATCGAGCTACAATGTGCCTTAGTGTCAATATACTGTATAACACGACATACATTCACTCACGGGACACTGCACTTATTTGTATTTGTTCAAGTAAACAGTTGAGTGGAAAAATGTATGTATGTATACTATTTAGTAAAGTTAGATGCGTGCAGCTCTTAAAGGGACAGAACTAAGCATGCTGCTGATTGTCATTAAAGGGACAGTTTACCCCAAAATTTAGTCACTCACATGTTGTCCCAAATCTCTATTAATTTTTTTCTTGTGCTGAACACAAAGTGATATTTTGAAGAAATTGGATAACAGTAGCACTTTAATAGTGGGCAAAAATATATAAAATACTACGGAAGCAACTCAACAGTTTGGTTATCACACAACAACATAAGTTTTATGTTCAACATTTTTTATGCTTGGAAAAAAAAAATAAGTAAAACCTTGAGAGTAAGTAAACGATGACACAATTGTCATTTTACGCTAATAAAACAAAACACAAAGGAAAATCACTCACAGTTCTTGACTGAAGAACTTATACAGTTGCTTCAATAAGAGTCAATGCATAATTTATTTATATAGTGTATATAGTGTTTTATTTTTATATTTGTTAATTCAAATTCTTGAATGCTACTGATTAATACACCTACTGTATCTGAAAATTAAGGCACTGTTTGTTTTATTTTTATCTTATGTGTATTTGTAACATGTAGCCTATCTTTGTTCTTATTTTTAATAACAAAAATATTATAAAAAGTAATGACAAAGATTTTTATGCTCACACATTTTGGCCTAAATATCTGCCATTATTTTTATTTTATATTTTGTTACCTTGGGGTTTTGGTTTTAACATAGGGAAATTAGTTTGGCTGTACTGTTCAGACAACTTGTAAAATAGTAAAACCAACTTGACAAAGAATCGTGATAAAATTGTGAATCATGATATTTCTAAAAAAAAAAAAAAAAAAAAAAAAAACTACCCTGGACCACAAAACAAGTCAAGTCAAGTCAAGATTATTTATACAGCGCTTTTTCCAATACAAGTTGTGTCAAAGCAACCTTACGGTATTAAAATAAGAAAATGCAAGAGTTCCATATTGCATCAAAGTCAATTTGGAGAGGACTTATCTGGTTCCCGTGGCCTTGTGCCAGTGGCCGTTTAGGGTAGGAGTTCTTTCCTGATGATCAGTCTCTGGGGCAAGCCATAAGAGTACATTTTTGATTTTTTGAAGGAAATGATGGTGAAATATTAAAATTTCAATAAAAATAAACACCTGAGCCAAAATTGATGCAGTTGGTATTAACACAGGCACACTTGTAACAAAAAACAAGACTGAAATGGACAAAAATGTCCATTAGGTCGCACAAGGGTTAAAAGCTAAATAAATAAAAAAAAGCTTTCAATTGTATGGTTTGTTAGGACAATATTTGGCCAAGATACAACTAGTCTGCAAAAATCTAATTTCTCTAAAATCTAATTTAAAATTGTCCAAATGAAGTTCTGTGCAATGCATATTACTAATAAAAAAATAAGTTTTGATATATTTACAGTAGGAAATTTACAAAATATCTTCATGGAACATGATCTTTACCTAATATTCTAATTACTTTTGGCATAAAAGACGCATACAATGCATTTTTTTCCTACAAATTTACCTGTGCTACTTAAGACTGGATTTGTGCTCAAGAGTGACATTTCTAAGCAATTAGAGATGATAAAATAGGTGGAAAATATTTGGAGATGTCATGTTTGTGATGCTGTAAATATAAAAATGTCTTGATTCAAATTTGAATTATGTTCCAACAAAACTGCCTTTGGCCCAAAGTGTCCCTGAGGCATTTACATCAGCCTTGAAGTGAGGAGAAAGGACATGTGAGTGGAATTAAGGGGTGATTCTTGACCTGCTTTATGCAGAACAAACTCCTGTTACATGCTGATTGGCCGTGTAGGGTCTCAGTTGCCAAGCAACTCATCCAGCGGTGGCTGAAGCTTGCTGACAGGCGGCTGCTAATGGCCGTTCCGCCCTGAGTGGTGGGTTTGCGCAACGCGACATGGCCGGACTTCTGCATGATGGCGAACATGTAACATGCATGAAGAAACATGAGGCTTTTGGCGCAAACCCTACATTTACATTCATGTCTCAGGGGTGTAGCAGTGCAGAGATATTTGCTCACGGAGAGCCACAACCGCATACATAAACAGCTTGTGTCAAGCTGACAAGGGTAATGGAGCTTGAAAACATGAAATTTGCGAGAAATGAGTTTGACGTAAGTTTTAGTAGCAATTATAGCAAAACTGAGTGTGAACAGAGAAGACATTTTTAAATTTGTATGGAACACTTACAAAAAACAATGATATTGCCATGTTGTTTTTTGGGACATGTGCCATGGTTATGTTATCATTTATAATTTACCATGGCAATATCAAGGTGGTTTGGACATGTTCTGTGCACGGCAACCTCATTTTTTGTAAATGTGACCCTGGACCACAAAACCAGTCATAAGGTTAAATTTGACAAAACTGAGACGTATACATCATATAAAAGCTCAATAAATTAGCTTTCTATTGATATATAGTTTGTTAGGATAGGACAATATTTGGCTGAGATACATTTATTTGAAAATCTGGAATCTGAGTTTCCAAAAAATTTAAATACTGAGAAAATCACCTTTAAAGTTGTCCAAATTAAGTTCTTAACAATGCATATTACTAATCAAAAATTACATTTTGATATATTTATAGTAGGAATTTTACAAAAAATCTTCATGGAACATGAACTTTACTCAATTTCCTAATGATTTTTGGCGTAAAAGAAAAATCAATAATTTTGACCCATACAATGTATTTTTGGCTATTGCTACAAATATACCCCAGCGACTTAAGACTGGTTTTGTGCTCCAGGGTCACAAATATTATTATTAATTCTTTTTGGATGTATACTACTGTAATTTCATGACTAAATAAATACATTATTCAATAATTGTTTAGTAAAGGCTAAATTTTGTAGTTTTGTATAAAATAAAAATTAAATTGCTAAAATAATTGAAACAATATTAAATACTTGAAAATGAAACACTTATGTAAAACTTACATAAAACATACACTGTTGTTCAAAAGTTTGGAATCAGTAAGACTTGTAATGATTTTAAAGATGTTTCTTAGGCTCATTAAGACTGCATTTATTTGATCAAAAATACAGAAAACAAAACCGTAATATTGAGAAATGTTATTACAATATATTATAATATACATTAAAATATAATTTATTCCTGTGATGCAAAGCTAAATTTTCATCAGCCATTTCTCCAGGCTTAAGTGTCACATGATCCTTCAGAAATCACTCTAATATGCTGATTTATTACTTTTATTATCAATGTTGGAAAGAGTTGTGCTACCAAATATTTTTTAAACCTGTGACACTTTTTTCAGGATTGAAAAAAAAAGTTTCTATTTTAATATACATTAAAATATAATTTATTCTTGTGATGCAAAGGTGAATTTTCATCAGCCATTACTCCAGTCTTAAGAGTCACATGATCTGTTATCTATGAAATATATCTTCCCCATCTTTCAAATCCCATCCCTATAAAAGCCCATTTCTGCCACTGAATAAAAAAAAATAATAAAAAGGCAATTGTGACTTTGTCTCAGAACTGTGTGATACAAACTCACAATTATGACTTTTTTGTTCTCAGAATTGTAAGATATAAACTCGCAATTGTGAGTTATATAGTCAGAATTAAGAGATCTGGAAAAAAGAGAGTATTGCAAGATATAAACTCGCAATTGTGAAAAAAAAAAGTCAGGATTGCAAGATCTAAACTTGCTATTGCGGAAAACAAGTCAGAATTACGAGATAAAAACTTGCAATTGTGAGAAAAAGTCAGAATTGCAAGATTTAAACTTGCTATTGCGAGAAAAACGTTTGAATTACGAGATAAAAACTTAATAAAAAAAATTGTGAGAAAAAAAGTCAGAGCTGCGAGATTTAGACTTTTTCAGGCTGCAACTATTTTATCAGACATACAGAACACAAAATATTAATATTATGAAATGGTATTACAATATAAAAAAAATGGTTTCTATTTTAATAAACATTAAAATATAAGTTATTCTTGTGATGCAAAGCTGAATTTTCATCAGCCATTACTCCATTACTGTGTGACACAAACTCGCAATTATGACTTTTTTGTTCTCAGAATTGCATAAAGGTATACACTTGCAACTGTAAGTTATGTAGTCAGAATTAAGAGATATAAACTCACAATTCTGGGAAAAAGTGAGAATTGCAAGATATAAACTCGCAATTGTGAGAAAAAAAGTCAGGATTGCAAGATTTAAACTTGCAATTGCAAGAAAAATGTCCGAATTACAAGATAAAAGCTTGCAATTGTGAGAAAAATCAGAATTACGACATAAAAAACTTGCAATTGTGAGAAAAAAGTCAGAATTGCAAGATTTAAACTTTTTCAGGCTGCAACTGTTTTATCAAAAATACAGAACACAAAATACTAATATTACAAAATTACAATATAAAAAAAGGGTTTCTATTTTTAATATGCATTAAAATATAATTTATTCCTCTGATGCAAAGCTGAATTTTCATCAGCCATTTCTCCAGTCTTAAGAGTCACATGATCCTTCAGAAATCACTCTAATATGCTGATTTATTACTTTTAGTATCAAACAGTTGTGCTGCCAAATATTTTTTTGGGACCTGTGATACTTTTTTGTAGGATTCTTTAATGAATAAAAAGCTAAAAAGGACAACATTTATTTAAAATAAAAATATTTCTCTACAATATAAATCTTTGCTATCACTTTTTTTTCCATTTACCACACCCTTGCTGAATAAAAGTATTAATTTCTTTTAAAAAAAGGAACAATGAATATTTACTGACCCTAAACTTTTGAACTGTAGTGTATATTGTTGAAAAAGATTTCTATTTCTATCTTTTTAACTTTTTTCATTAAAGAATTAAAAAAAAAAAAAAGTATCACAGGTTCCAACAAAAAATATTAAGCAGCACAACTGTTTTCAACACTGATAATAAATCAGCATATTAAAATGATTTCTGAAGGATCACGTGACACTGAAGACTGGAGTAATGATGCTGAAAATGGAGCTTTGATCACAGGAATAGATGAGATTTTAATCTATATTAAAATAGAAAAACATTATTTTACTTTGCAATAATTTTTCACAATATTATCAAAAAAACAAACACTTAAATCTTAAAAACTCTTGAATGGCAGTGTAAGTTTAAAAGATCAAATACAAATAATGCTTTTATTCAAGCAAGTTAGCATTAAATTGCAAAAGTGATGTTTAGATATTTCAAGACATTTGTTGTTAATGTTACAAATAAATGCTGTTCCTTTGAACTTTCTGTTTAAAAAAGCCTGACAATTATATATACATACATGCATACACTCACTGTCTAATTAAGAAATAATTTAATCTCATTTTATTTTACACACACACACACACACACACACACACAGTCTAATTAGGAAATTATTTAATCTTATTATATTTTAATTACTTTAGTATTTTATGAAATAAGTTAGGTCTGTAATCACAGATAAAACAGAGAACCTCCAAAGGGCAAAGCGAATGTTAGTCATGGTTATTGTTGGTGAGATATATTTTTGGACTGAATCCCTTTTCAACAAAAGCAATCAGAGAAACATCACAGAGTTGCGAATCTCATATCCTGAAAACAACAGGATCCAGATCAATTCACCATGGATGATCACTGCAACTCCAAGATCAGAACCTGTTAGTCCACTGTTACTGCTAAAAATAAATAAATAAATAAATAAATAAATAAATAAATAAAAATTGTGCAAGCTATCCAAAATCTTTCCAAACAAGCTTGATTAATGGAGACTAGCGAAGGAGAGATAAACTGCTGTGATGTAATTGCATGAGGAGCTCTGAGAAGAAGCTACTCTGGCTCTCTAACTCAAATTTCATTGATAAATCCGAGACGTCTTTATTGAGCTGCTCAAGACCACAGGACAAACAGGTCCATTCATCTGCTCTTAACACGGCACCATATCATACCTCTGCAGTCTGCCCAAGCTGTTCTGTTTCCTCATGTCTAGTAGTCCTTCATATACACATTTCAGACAGCATAAGAGTGGTTTCATAGAGTAATTCTGGGAAATGTCCTTTTAGAAACTCATTTCATATAGTCTACGACCAGTGTAAAACAAAATGCCTCTTTAGGGGAAGTATTTACCACCTTGAAATGGATTTAAGTGGTATTTGTTCCATTGCATTCCAGCATCTTGGACTAATATGTGATCCTGGACCACAAAACCAGTCATAAGGGTCAATTTTTAAAAATTGAGATGCATACATCATTTGGAAGCTGGATCAGTAAATAAGCTTTCCATTGATGTGTGGTTTGTTAGGATGGGACAATATTTGGTTGAGATACAACTATTTGAAAATCTGGAATCTGAGGGTGCAAAATAATCAAAATATTGAGAAAATCGCCTTTAAAGTTGTCCAAATGAAGTTCTGATCAATGCATCTACTAATCATAATTTAAGTGCTGATATAACTGCGGTAGGAAATTTACAAAATATCTTCATGGAACATGATCTTTACTTAATATTCTAATGATTTTTGGCATAAAGGAAAAAAGGATCATTTTGACCCATGCAATGTATTTTTGGCTATTGCTTCAAATACACCTGTGGTACTCAAGACTGGTCTTGTGGTCACATATGTGATAAATGCGCTGAATTATTACTCTGCACAAACTGATATATACACATAAACTAATAATAATGGATGTTTCATTCAGGTTTGCATCATTTTCCATTCATCAGTCATCTACCCTTCATTTTCTTTTTCATGGTTATCAATAAAAGTAGTAACAAGGCCAAAAATAAGCATCTCAAGTGAGTACACAGACTAAAACTATGCCTTAGTACTAAATATAGTGCTCACACACACACTGCTTCTGTCGAAAACACACACAGATTAGCTCAGAATACCTCCGTCTAGCCGGCTCTAGTCAGGTATCCTTAGAGACTCACAGTTTGGCAGCAGAGAAGGAAGTCTGGCCAAAAGAGCACCGGACTGGAGTGATGTACCTGACTGAGCACAACTGCAGAATTAATCTCTGTTCAAGGAGAAAAGGGAAAGAGAGAGATAGAGCACGATATAGAGTGGTTTCACTTTAATGGAAGTCGTGAGCTTCCTCTAAAGGTCTCTTAATGCTTCCTACATGTGACAGCTGATTTATCGCTCCTTATGAGAGTTTGATGGTGGCGGTGTCACAAGAGCTGAGACCTCAATATCAATAAGAATGAGTCATCCTTTCAAAATCTCTGCCACTTTGCTCTGAACAGGAATTGATTTGATGAGATATATGTTCTTGAATTGATCCTCAATCTTTTCATTTGTTAAACTGTTCTTAAAGTGACAGTTTATCTAAAATGTAACATTTGCATTATTTCCTCACCCTCACGTCATTGCTGACTTTCTTTAATCTGTGCCTTTAACAATCAACATAAACATATCATATACATAGCCTGTTTGAAGTTGTTTTAATCTGTTGTCAATTAAAAAAAATTCCCCTTCTTCTATATTCCCCAAATCTCTATACAAGCCTGTTTCCACCACTGAATTAAAAAAAAAAACAATCAGTGGTGGAAACTTCTTATCTCACAATTCTGACTTTTTTCTCAGAATTGCATGATACAAACTCGCAATTCAGATTTTTTTTTTTTTACAGAATTGTAAGATAGAAACCCATAATTTATAATTTAAGTTAAAAAAATCAGAATTAAGATATATAACTCGCAGGTCTGAAAAAAGTCAGAATTGCAAGATATAAACTCGCAATTGTGAGAAAAAAGGCAGAAATGTGAGATACAAACTCAATTAGGACAAAAAGTCAGAATTGCAAGATTTAAACTAGCAATTGTGAGAAAAATAGTATGAAATATGAGATAAACTTGCTAATGTGAGATAAAAAGTCATAATTGCAAGATATAAACTCGCATTTCAGACTTTTTTTCTCAGAATTGAGAAAAAAAAACTATTTTGACTTTATAACAATTCTGAGAACATATCAGTCATTTTTTATAACTTGCAATTGCGAGTCTATATCTCACAATTCTGAGAAAGAAAATCAAAATTACGAGAATTAGAAGAAAAATCAGAATTGTAAGTTTTATTTCACACTATTCTGACCTTTTTTTCTTGTAATTCTGATTTTAGAACTTGGAATTGCAAGTTTTAATCTATCAATTTTGAGAAAAAGTCTGAATTGTGAGTTTGTATTGCACATTTCTGAGAACAAAGTCAGAATTGTTGTGCAAAAAAGTCAGAATTGCAAGTTTTTTTATCTAATACAAACTCACAATTCATACTTTTTTCTCACAATTGTAAGATTTAAACTCACAATTGTGAGTTATAAAGTTAGAATTAGGAGAAGAAAAGTCAGAATTGCAAGTTCATATATTCTACAATTCTGACGTTATAAATACAATTGTGAGTTTTTATCGTGCTATTCTGACTTTATAACTTGTATATGTGAGTTTATATCATGCAATTCTTTTTTTGTAATTTTGACTTTATAACTTGCAATTGCGAGTTTAAATCTGACAATATTACACACTTCTGAGAAAAAAGTTGAAATTGCAAGATACAAACTCTTATTTGTAAAAAAAAAGTCAGAATTGCGAGTTTATTTTACAATTCTTTTTGCGTTTTTATCTCACAATACTTTTTATTTCTCGTGATTACAAGTTTATATCCCGCTATTTTGACATTATAACTCACAATTGTGAGTGTATATCATGCATTTCTGAGGAAAAAAACTTGCATTTAAACATGTAAACTTGCATTTAGCAATAAAATAAGTCAGAATTGCAAGATAAAAATTCACAATTACCTTTTTTATTGTTTATTCAGTGGCCAGAACAGGCTACAATTCATCATTTGTGCACAGGTTCATTCAACATTTAAATATGGTAGTATAAAATGCATTGCATCAGCTTTTACATCAATGACGAGACATGAAAATCAGATTTGATATCACTGACGTCAAATATGGCCCTATGTAATGCAGTAATGTAATGCATATATTTGTATTGCATATAAAGGCATTGTAATAATGTAGCATATTTGATCTAAATGCAATGGCAAATGAGATTTAAAATTTCAGCCTGTTCCTCATAAATAATAAGGCTGTCATACGGTTTCAGAAGACTTAGAATATACACCTTTTTCTTGAAGTAAGAGTAGGTGCGGCCATTTGTAAACCTGATGTGTATGACTATATATGACTGTATGTTGTTTTTCTTCTCATTATTTCCATATGGATAATGAACCAGAAGTCTAACCCATAGGCTTACTTCTATGTTAAAGAAAAAAGGTGGATAGCACACATGTAATATGGTTTATTTGGGGACTTTTATTGCACTTATTTGTCATTTTTGCAATATGTCAAAAAGATTTGTAGTTGAATTCAGGCCTGAGTAGGTTAAGTCATAGTCAAAAAGACCAGATTTGGCCTTGAGTCTAAGTCAAGACCTAGTCCAAAATCTCCCAAATCCATGACAAGACCAAGAGCATGGAAATATGGTCCTGTCAGAATCCTGTCTCGAATACTTCAACTTTGTCACCAAACCCAGTCCTTCTTATGGAACAGTGCATGGTGGATATTGAAAAATGTCCCCTTCTCCACAAAAGACAGAAAGTTATGTTTGGTGCAACATTAGGGTGAGTAAAAGATGACCAAGTGTTTATTTTTGCTTTAATGATCCCCTTTAGACAGTCACAGGGAATACATTCACAGAGAATAATCAAGTGTGAACTGACGTCAAAGAGTAATTTATATAAAAGGTGTGGGTGTGACATAGCAGGCAGCATTTCAATGAAGATGTTTGCTTCCCATTTTATAGACAAAATAAGTCAACTAAAGGTGTAAAAGAGCAAGTCTACAAAAGCAATAGGAAAAGGCCAAACCAACAGAAACACAATTACTTTCCACCCCTTGAATTGGCCGAAGTATTCCCAACTGCTCAGGCCCTATTCAACCTCAACATCAAAGCTCCTCTGGCATTGGCTCAGCAATCCATGGAGAGTTCCAATGGCAGAATGGGATTAATAATTCAGAAATCATAAGGGTGAGAGCACAGAGAGGTCCAGAGAGATTTGACACAAAGATCATACACAGCGGAGGAGGAGGGTAGCATGAACGACTGAACATGATTCTCCAGTGAGATGGAGAGAATACCAAGTGTTGGCTAGGAAATGAGGTGTGTTGGGCTCTTGAAGGGGGATGGTTGGAGGAGGAAGAGGGATAATCTCATCGCAAGATACGGTATGAATGTCCAAAGGGACTGGTGAGAGTGTACCGCTTGGAGCGGAGATAAATTAGGTCATTCCAAAGAGCACATGATGGCTTTTCATGCTATCATTTTGGACAGGAAGCAGGAATAAGAATCGTTAAGAAGGTTTTAAAGTGGATAATACAGATAAAAATGTCTTGATGTGAGGAACCATAAAGACAAATTGCCAAGGACGATCTTCCAAGTTGGTAAAAATGATGCTTTGATGTAATAAACCACGGACAAATGAAGGGATACACAGATGGATAGACCCACAGGTAAACCAACAGAGTAATAGATGCTTCAACAAGGAACATCAAAGCAAGGTCACAGCAAGACAAATATTTGGTGCGATAAACATGATAGCCAAGTTATCAGGTTGATCACAATCTGTCCGTTAATATTTCAACTTAAAAACCTAAGTTCAGCAGCTGCCTTAAGTTTTTTTTTTAAATTAAATCAGCTTAACAAGTCATTTTAACTTATTACAATAAAAATTAGTTGATATAACTTTTGAATTTAAATGACTTAAGTTGATTTAACTTAAAATCTTAAGGCAGCTGCTAAACTTAAGTTTTTAAGTTGAAACGGGTGAAAACTTTATACAGTGTACCTAAAACAGATACTGGTCTTTATAACGTTGTTCAAACAATACCTAGCAAAACACAATTTCATAGGAATTGTAATCAGGCTCTAAAGAGAGCATTACAAGTTCTTTTAGCCAATGGGATTACTTGGGGTCCTAATGGAGACCCAAATTCGAGGAAGAACCAGATTTCTCACGAAACTGGATTAGGCTTGTAGATTAAAGAAGTTTATCTAATAATAAATTTATGCTAATGTTAATAATTAGCAAAGTCCCTGAGGGGCAGCGTGAGAGCAAACTGCCTCAGACGCTGTGAGTCAGTGAACGTGCGCAATCAGATAGATTTAGGACACGTTCATGTAGAGGTGTCAACTGTTTGCAAATATATGTCTGGTCTGACAACAACTGCGATGGTTACTGAAAGTGATATCCAATTTATATAAATATTACACTGAGCTCAGAAGTGTAAATGACAAATGAACCACAATAGAGCTCCACTCTATTGCTCTCAATTACAAATTGTGCTTTTATCTACTCCATAGGACACAATGACTATCACACTTAGTTGCTATGAATAATACCAAATATTTAGCTTATGATCCAAAGCAACTCTCATATCAAATTTTGATTTTATTTATACATTTACCAAGGCCACCTTTACAGAAAAGTACTATAGTGGGACCAGAGAGGCAAGTGAGGCAGTGCCTCCTCAAAATACTGGATGAGATGGAAATTGTTGTACAAGAACAAAAACAATGACAATATTATAAATATAACATTAAACAGTGCATAAATCACTTGTTTTTCTAAAGTAACATTGTGCAACAGTGACACCAGCAGGTAACGTTACAGCGTAAGTCTGTGTCTCTTTTGCCTCCTCTGTGCCCATTAAGTTTTAACAGACAAAGCGTGCAGTGGTTTTGTTGGGGGGTAATTGAGAATGAATGGGGGAAAGTCATGTGAGTGAGATATGACTATGTTTGGCTGTGATTGGTTCATGCAATAAATCCCACCTCGTGTTCACGGATTCACATATGTGACCCTGGACCACAAAACCAGTCTTAAGTCGCTGGAGTATATTTGTAGCAATAGCCAAAAATACATTGCATGGGTCAAAATTTTTGATTTTTCTTTTATGCCAAAAATCATTAGGAAATTAAGTAAAGATCATGTTCCATGAAGATTTTTTGTAAAATTCCTACTGTAAATATATCAAAATGTAATTTTTGATTTGTAAAATGCATTGTTAAGAACCTAATTTGGACAACTTTAAAGGTGATTTTCTCAGCATTTTGATTTTTTTGTACCCTCAGATTCCTGATTTTCAAATAGATGTATCTCGGTCAAATATTGTTCTATGCATCCTAACAAACTATGCATCAATAGAAAGCTTATTTATTGAGCTTTCATATGATGTATAAATCTCAGTTTTGTAAAATTTTACCTTATGACTGGTTTTGTGGTCCAGGGTCACATATTAGTCTGAATAAATAATATAATTGTGCTAATAGGAAGACTAATTTAAAAAAAGTAAGTAAACAACTCATTTAAATCAACACATTTAGATATAACCACTTTGTTACGTCAAAATAAGACTTAAAATGGCATGAAAACGTTTTTTTAGATTTTAGTGAGAAATCAGCTCTGTAAAAGCTGAAGTAAATCTCTGTGTCTGTGACCAATATTTATCAAGCTTTGATAACTGATCATCTAAAAAAAAAAAAAAAAAAAAAAAAAATGTTAAAAAGTAACTAATAAAATAAATTGTAACTAATAAAATAAATTGTAACAAATACAATAAAATAAATAGTTTGAACTGTTACTGACCCAAGTTGTTACTTTATTAGTATTTTATTCACATGGGACATCTCCTCAAAATACAGTAATATGGTAATACCACCATTTAATAATAATGTAATAATGATACCAACAAGGTACCATGACACATTTTGGTACTGCTTTGTAGGTGAATAAGTTTGAGTATCTTCACTGAAGTAATTTCACTAAGTAACTATGGTATTACCAAGGTATTACAAATTATACAGTTTTACTAAAAATGTATAATTTAACTTACAACAACAACAACAAAAAAAACTTCAGTATTTACCATGCCACATCTACTAAAATACAGGACAATACCACGTTTGTATGATTTATATCACACTATTACTATTATGTACAAATGTCAAAAAACATGGAAATCGTATAGTGTTATTTTAAAGTGTTATTACTTATAGGCACTCAGTGGTAAGAATACAACACAAAAGTGCAATATATCATGGCATGTGCCATTACTGTAACTAATCTAGAGGGATGTAACAATATCAAAATCTCACGATACCGTAATATCTCAATATAAAGTTCACAATACGATATTTATTGTAATATTTAAAAAAAACGGCAAATGAAGATTTTGCACATTTTAAAGTTAAAATTCCATCTAATGCACTTTGAGAGTTTAAAATAAAGAGCTCCAACCCGTATTCTTAACTAAAAAAACTTAAGTCTGAAAAAAAGTCAGTGAATTGACTTGTACCTGAACTTAAGGGACTCAACCCTCTTTTTATATGTGGTATATTTTCTCAGTCTAAATTACATTCACACTGTGTTTTAGGAAGCCAAACTAATTAGAATATAATAATAACAATTTTATATTATTGTTATTCCTATTATTGCAAAACACTGTAAAATAAATGAAAATGAATATGTCATAGGTATACTATTTCTGCTTTACACTACAGTACTTCTTTCCTAATTTCTACACTTAAAAGAGATATTTTGAATTTGGACTGCAGTAACGTTACCCATTTAAACCGCTAGCTATCCGCAATTCATACTGCACTTTTAGGGTGCGTTCACACTTGTAGTTGGTTCGTTTGGTTCATTTGGTCCGGGCCAAAAAGGAAAATTATATATTTGGTCCTGGTCCACTGGTCCATTTTGTGACGGAACTCACCGAACACCCCAAACAAAAGGAAAAGGTGCGATCGACTTAAAGCGACGCTGTGGGTGTATGCCATCGAAGTACCCATTCATTGATCGGTCTGCTCAGCACCGCTTTAAGTCGAATACACCTAATGCCGTCTGCTAGACTAAGCATGGTTTTATTTTCAACATTATTTTCAACAAAAGACCATTTACCCGTTCGTTGCCCCACGTTTGTCCTCCACTCATTTTGTTTTTGATATGCCGCTTGTTCCCTTCGTGAAATTATATCACATAGCGTTGCATCTTGTCATTACTTCCGGTTTTTGCTTCGTTTAGAAGTATTTTGTCCGTGTCGCATTCATATTTAATTCGAACCACACCAGAATTTGTTTAGAAGCGGATCAAGACCCATCTTTTTAGCAGTCTCGGTCCGTTTGTTTGGTGCGCACCAGGGCTCAGATGGCAGCGTTCACACTTACACTTACACATTCACACTTAAGTGTGAACACACCCTTAAGCTTTTATTTTCACGGAAACAGCAGTAGAGCTTTTATTTTGACAGAAAACTCTAGCTTCAGTGAAAACAGGCTTACGAAAACGCCTCCTTATACAAATCTAGTAAAATGCTGTAACTGTCTGTCTTGAAAATAAAGCATAACTCACACCACATGCAATAAATGAGTTCATTGCATTCACTATAAATGGAGCCGTTCTGAGACATGAAAAACACCGGATCACGAGCAGCAACAACAGACTTGATGAAGGGATTAAGCCATATTGTGCTTTCAGTTTTAGCTCGTTTGACAGATACTGTGTCAAAGCATAATGGCCCAAAACACAACTTTAAAGACCTTTTATGTTACAATGAGAATAAATTTATTTTAAAAACTACACTTTTTGCCCGGAAGACATATCGCTTTATATCGTCATGTGACCACGATATCGAGACAGTTTTGCTATCACAATACCATGACACTGATAAAACTGGTACATCTCTTAGTAATATGTAATCATCCAAGGTTTCAAAGAACGCTGTGGTACTACCATGACACATGTCCATGATATACCATGCGACTTTTTGATACGTTATCCTTCCTCAACACAAATCCCGAACGATTTGCAATATCTGCAAAATACAGCTCACTCGACCATCATCTCTCTCTCATAGCTGGAAGGGGATTTCAGCCTAGATTTCTACAGAGGTCTTCCCCACTCTCATCAAAGATGACTCACCAGTCTTGTTTTTGCCTCTGTTCTGCTCACAGATACTGTCATGATCGGGGCTGTGGGTTTTCCCTCAGCCACCTGAGGTCGCTGTTTGCACTGCACTCTGATTCATCACGTCTGTTTTGTCATTACCACTGATTCACACACAGCTGTTCACTATCTGGACTCTGTATAAAAACACTCACTCTTCATTCCGTTTTCAGGTCTGCATTGTCTTGTCTCTAGTTATGTGTACTTTGTGTTCTTGGAAATCCCTGACCTTTGAGTTCTTGATTTTGTTTTGTAGTTGTGGCAGGGCGGTTCCCCCTGTTTATCATGGGTTGGGTTTGTGTTCATCGCCGGTCCTATCATTGGCCAGTGGCGAATATATAAAGTCGTGGGCAAGGTAGTATGGCGTCACGAGTCACGCCCCTTTACTCTCTGCGTCACATTCACTTGCCATTCAGGTATGTTGGATGGTTTCGGTTGAGTCATTTGTAACACTTCAATGCTTATGTTGACGTATTCTTTTAGAAAGGCACTGTGAAAACCCGTGGCTGCATTTGGTGGAGGTCGCCCCTCTACAGGTAAGTGAGTCGGTCGCGTTGTTTAATTATCTATTTGCTCGTGTTGTAGCTGTATTTTTGTTGTGCTTTAGTTAGAGGTTGGAGCAAGGCTGATTTGGGCCGATAGGCACGACCAGCACCTGACGTTGCAAACGCGTTTGTCCCTCCATGAAACCTACTGTTTCCCAGGCAGACGGAATGAGATTTTATCCTTCCGGTATACTTGTTTTGATTTGAGAGTCAAACCTTGTTCATATGGTAGGTGATTTTAAAAAGTTTATTGTGAGGATATTCAGATTTTTATTGTATGCGTTTTGTCTAAATTGTAATTTTATTGCAGTTACATCAGTGGCGTTAGTACTCGTAATTAGTTCCTGGCATTTGTCTACGTGGGAACGACCGTCTGGAGGCGCTGTTGCTTTGCTTTACCGAATTTGCTTCAGAAGTTCATTTCGTTTTCTTGTTGAGACTTTGTGTGTTTGAGTGTGGGTGCGTATGTGTGTGTTGGTTCGTGAATATATATATTTTTTTCCTTTTCTATATTTGATTGTCTTTATTGTGAAATGTGGGTCTGTGAGTGCTTAGTGTGAAATTGGGGTGCTGTGCTCTGCCATTGCTCCTTATTGTTCTGTGTGGGTGTGAGTGCGTTTAAGCGTACTATGTAAATCTTTTTTTTGTGTGTGTTTCTTTATTGAGTGTGTGTAATTGAGAGCCTGAGTTTTTTACTTATTTTGTCTTGCAGTAAAACTTATTTCTGTTATCATTATTGTAACTAACTTTTGTCCTGTTGGATCTAAGTATTTGTTAGTTATTCTTTTGTTGGTTAATTGTATGGGCGAAGTAACTTGCTCTTATTGTAACTCCCTATTATAGAGTGACTGTCTTTCCAAGTGTGTGTAATTCCATTTTTGTTGTTACAGGAGCTGAGTGCCTAAGGCAGTGGCAGATACCTGGTGTTGGTGTTTCTCTCACGAGTGTTGGTTGGAGTGGTTGTATGTGTGTGTGTGTGTGTGTGTGTGTGTGTGTGTGTGTGTGTGCCACAGGTATAAGTGAGGGGTGTTTTGCTGTGGAGGCCTATTGCGCCCTTAAGCCCTGCTGTCAAGCCTCGGTTCCTGTAGCTGATTCCTTGGACCTTCTAGACTACTTAGGTCGCCCATCGGTGTGTCTGTATGTAATAGAATGTGTTATATGTTACTGTGAAGTGCAGTGATTTGTTTTCCCTCCCTCTTTTTATTATAATACCTTTTTTATTGTAATAAACTTTTGTGTATATCTACGTCTCCTGCCAATTTTGTGAACTTACCTGTGTTGCCTAAAAGAAATTTGAATCATAAGGGTCCCTGGCGAGATCCAGGGTGGCGTAGTCGGGTTAAATCTTTCATTCTTTAGTGCTCTGCCACATTTTGGCGTAGTCGGCAGGGTTTCACGGTAGTTAGGCGGAGACGTAGTTATCCAGGTTTTGTTTTTCTGTGTGTCTTGACTTGGTTTTTTGTTTTCTAGTGTGTTCAGTGTTTTTAGGTTTGAGGCAAAGCAGCAGCGTCTGTCTGGATTGTGGAGTAAGTTTTTCCCTATTCCGTTGGGTCTCCTGTCCGTGGTTCCCCATTGGGGTGGTAAGTGGTTATTTAGAATGGAGGAGGAACTTAGAGAACTTAAAGAACTCGTGGCCCAGTTGAGGGCAGACAACGAGAGGCTGCGCCAAGAGCGTACCCTTGCGTTGCCTGGTTCCAGCCTGGCGTCTTCTAATATGTCCGATGCAGAGCCTGTTCCGCCTCGGCCTGTTGGTGCGAGTGCTAGTCAGGCCGAAAGATTTGTGTTTGTACCTAGGGACCGTAAATGTCCCAAGTTTAATGGCAAGTCAGGGATTGGCATCGGCGAATGGATTGAGGAGGCACAGGCCTGTATTCGGGCTCGTCATTTATCAGTCTTAGACCAGGCATTCTTTCTATTTGACCATTTAGAAGGGGAGGCACGGGAGGAGATCAGGTACCGTTCTGAGGTTGAACGAGGGGATCCAGATAAAATCTTCCTTGCATTGCGTGAGGTTTTTGGATGCTCCCAGTCCCACGTGGCATTACAGGAAGCATTTTTCTCCAGAAGGCAGTTGGAAGGGGAGAGTTTATTAGAGTTCTCCCTTGCCTTGATGGGCCTTATGGAGAAAGTTAAACAGCGGTTTTCTGGGGCAGTACCAAATGCTCCAGTATTATTACGTGACCAGTTTGTCGAACACGTTACCGATAATGCACTTCGGCGTGAGCTTAAACAATTAGTCCGCCGACAACCAACTGCCACTCTGTTGGAAGTGCGCAGTGAGGCGATTAGGTGGGAGCAGGAGGGTATGCCTGGGGGTGCGCGAGCTCGTAGCCAGTCAGTCCCGTTATCATATGGGATCCAGTATGGTGTTCAGGGGGGACAGCGTTCAGGTATGGGTGGGTCCTCTCCTTCGGAGTTGAATGAATTGAGAGAGATGTTAAAAGCACAACAAAATCAGTTGAATCAGCTTACTCAAAGTCTTGCTCAATTTCAGGGTGCACGTTCGCAAAGTCGTTCTCCACGTTATGGGCCAGTGATTTGTAGGCGGTGCCATCAACCTGGCCATTTTGCCAGGGAATGTAATGCTCCATTGCCTGGCCCTTCGTCTTCCACTTCTACTGCGTCATTGCCGGTAGAGGGGCAGCTTCGGTCAAATCAGCCATCGGGAAACGAATACCCGCCGGGCTGTTGAGCCACAGCTCGGATGGGGGAATTGGGGGCTCAGATGTGTTAATTAGTGGTAGCTCAATGTCTCGCTTGATGTCTGGCTGCCCGCAGTTGGTGGCCAGTATTGGTGGAGTTTCCGTTGCTTGTTTGATTGATACAGGCTCTATGGTATCAACCATAACGGAGAGCTGCTTTTTGAAAAGTTTCGAACCGTGGGGCCAAGAGCGTTTAAAACTGTGTCAGTGGCTCCAGTTACGTGCTGCTAATGGGCTTGCAATTCCATATATTGGTTACATGGAATTAGATGTGGAGCTGTGCGGTAGAATAGTGCCAGAGTGTGGAATATTGGTGGTCAAGGATCCTCCTGGTGGCATGTGTGCTCAGGTCCCTGGGGTGCTGGGGATGAATGTGCTGGGCCGTTGTTACCAGGAACTTTTTGGCCAACATGGCCAGGCCTTGTTTGACTCCCCACCAGTAGTGGATGTTCCTGGTTTTGTGATGCAAGCATTGCAATACTGTCATGAAACAAAATCCCAGCCAGTATTCGGACAGGTAGGTGGGGCAAGGGTGCGAGGGCGTTATCGGTGCCAGGTCCCAGGTGGCACTATGAAAATAATCACTGCCACCTGCTCTGAACAATATTCAGGGGGCACAGTGTTGTTTGAGCCACCTGAGTCTGGACTTCCGGCTGGCCTTTTGGCCTCGCCTGCTCTTGTGCCAGTAGTTCGAGGTACAGTCTACATCCCGGTTGTGAACGTGGGAATGATGGATGCAGTACTTTACCCAAACACCTTGCTGGGCACCCTACATGGTGTGTACGTTGTGAGCTTACCTCCAGGAGTGACCGAAGTGAAGGAAGCATTTGCTACAGTGAGTTCCCAAGCGTGTGTGGTAGGACCCTCATTGCAAGAGCAGGTCGAAGCTGTTGATTTATCTGCTTTGGGAACAGAGGAGCAAGATATGGTTAGGAGCCTGCTACAGAGCTATCAGTCAGTGTTTTCGTCTCATGACAATGACTTAGGGTGCACTAATCTGATGTCTCATGACATTCCTCTTACAGATGACGTACCGGTTCGACAGCGGTATAGGCGCTTGCCCCCTTCAGAGTATGATGTGGTGAAGACTCACATCAACCAGCTGCTGGAAGCCAAGATCATTCGAGAGAGTTGTAGTCCTTATGCGTCTCCTATTGTGTTAGTGAAAAAGAAAGACGGTAGTCTGCGCATGTGCGTAGACTACCGTCAGTTGAATTCAAAAACAAGGAAGGACGCATTTCCGCTGCCTCGTATAGAGGAAACATTAGATGCATTGACGGGTGCCCGCTGGTTTTCCACTTTGGATTTGGCCAGCGGGTACAACCAAGTTCCAGTCACTGAGGGGGATAGGCCCAAAACTGCATTCTGTACTCCGTTTGGGTTATTTGAATGGAACAGAATGCCGTTTGGGCTTTGTAATGCGCCCAGTACTTTCCAGCGTTTAATGGAACGGTTGTTTGGTGATCAGCGACATCAGTCGTTGTTATTGTATTTGGACGACATAGTAGTTTTTTCCTCCTCAGTGACTCAACATCTGGAACGGTTGGAAGTTGTCCTCGGTCGATTGAAGCGTGAAGGGCTTAAAGCAAAGCTGGAAAAGTGTGCATTCTTCCAACAGCAGGTTAAGTATTTGGGTCATGTGGTGTCCTCCCAGGGGGTTGCCACTGATCCAAGTAAAGTGGAGGTGGTGGCAAAGTGGGGCAGTCCAGGTAATGTTACAGAACTTCGTTCATTCTTAGGGTTTGCCAGTTACTATCGGCGCTTTGTGGAGGGGTTTGCCAAGTTGGCTGCCCCTCTACATAAGCTGGTGGCCGAGTTTGTTGGGGGCAAGCGTAAAAAGTCCGAAGATCACGGCTTTTCTAGTGCATGGACAGAGCATTGTCAAAAGAGTTTTGACGCTTTAAAGGAGAAGCTTACGACTTCGCCTATCCTTGCATATGCTGATTTCTCGTTGCCGTTCATCCTCGAAGTGGATGCAAGCCATCGGGGCCTGGGGGCAGTCCTCTCTCAGGAACAAGAGGGAAAGGTTCGCCCTATTGCTTTTGCTAGTCGTGGCTTGCGGCCCACTGAGCGCAATCCGGTAAATTACAGCTCTATGAAACTAGAATTCTTAGCGCTCAAGTGGGCAATGACGGAAAAATTCAGAGAGTATTTGTTGGGACATAAATGTATTGTTTTTACTGACAATAACCCTCTGAGTCATTTAGGGTCAGCAAAGCTGGGGGCCACGGAACAGCGTTGGGCTGCCCAGCTTGCGGTTTTTGACTTTGAAATTCGGTATAGGCCAGGTAAGAGTAATGGTAACGCCGATGCCCTTTCGAGACAGCCTCCAGTGGATTGTGATGCGATTGGGCAGTTTTTACCAGCCACTGTGGTCCCTTCATCAGTACAACAGGCAGTAGGAGGAGAGCCAGCGTATCAGGTTACCCAAGCTACAGTAAAGGTATTTCCAAGCCATTCTGCGGCTGATTTAAGGGTCTTACAAGAGTCTGACCCGGATATCAGTAGGGTCCTGGGGTTTTGGCGGCGTAAGAGTTTCCCCAGCTTCGAGCAGCGTCAAGCATTAACTAAAAGCAGCTTGACTGTGCTCCGTCAGTGGGATCGTTTGGTGGAACGCGATGGGGTCCTATACCGTCGAATCTTCCGCCCTGACGGGAGAGAGGAAATTTTTCAACTACTTCTGCCTGCTGTATTAAGAGAGGAGATTCTGAGGTGGCTGCATCAGGAACATGGACACCAAGGTATTGAACGAACCACTGAGTTGGTTCGTCAGCGTTGCTATTGGCCTGGTATGTCCAGAGAGGTAGCCCGTTGGTGTAGGGAGTGCGAACGTTGCCAGTCGGCCAAGGATGTGCAGCCGGTTGCCTCCAGTTTTATGGGGCATTTGCTGGCCTCCAGGCCAAACGAGATCTTGGCCATCGATTTCACTGTGTTGGAGCCAACCAGTTCGGGATTGGAGAACGTACTCGTAATGACAGATGTCTTCACGAAGTACACCCTGGCAGTTCCTACACGAGATCAGAGGGCAGAGACTGTGGCTCAAGTGCTTGTGGTAGAATGGTTCTGTAAATTTGGGGTTCCTGGTCGTATACATTCTGACCAGGGCCGCAATTTTGAATCCTCACTTATTCAGCAGCTTTGTAGTCTGTATAGGGTAGAGAAGTCTCGAACCACACCTTACCAGCCGGCAGGGAATGGCCAGTGTGAGAGGTTTAATAGGACCCTACACAACCTTTTGCGCACTTTGCCCCCTTCAACCAAGCGAGATTGGGCTCTGTGTCTTCCACAGGTCTTGTTCAGTTATAATACGACCCCCCATCAATCAACTGGTGAGTCTCCATACTATTTGATGTTTGGACAAGAGCCTCGCTTACCAGTTGATTTTCTGTTAGGCAGAGTGGAGGACACAGCTGCAGGAAATGTACATGAGTGGGTTATAGAGCATCAAACTCGACTGCAGGTGGCTTTTGAAGGGGCACGGGAGCACTTGAAAGCCGCTGCGGAACGACGTAAGGTACAGCATGACTCACATGTGCGAGATACACCACTGGGGGAGGGTCAACTGGTTTATCTCCGCGATGTTGGCGTGAGAGGTCGGTCAAAGATCCGGGACCTGTGGAGCCCAGTGGTGTACCAGGTAGTGAGGGCCCCTAAAACAGGTGGTTCAGTTTATTCGATTGCCCCTGTAGACGATTTGCATAAGGTGAGGCAAGTGCATCGTTCGCTGCTGAAGGTTCGAACGCAGAAGGACTTTTCTGTCCATACACCTGCCCAGAGTCCCGTAGTTGAACTAGAACTACCCGTTAGTGACCAGGTGACCGAGGAGTCAGAGCAGGGAGACTTGTGGGTTCTGGTTTCAGAGGACCCTACGGCTGTTGACGTGGAGGTATCAGTTGAACCAGGGCACCGAGGGTCTGCAACTAGCAGTGGGTTGGGGGCCTCCAGTGATTTGGGTCAACCCCATGAAAATGAGGTTGTTCAATTGCCAGAAAGTTTGTTTAATGGGGAGGTGGTATTGCGGAGGTCTAGGCGAGCCACAGCTGGTCAGCATCCCAACATCCATCATCTTCCGCGGTCTACAGGAGTGGCAGGTAATGGTGGGGTACGGTCTGAGGGGACATCTAGGACCATTTCAGCACTGTTTAGGCCCTGGAATTGAGGGTAGGTGTTTCGTCATCGTCGGGGCGACGATGCAGAAAGGGGGGGTAGATTGTGGCAGGGCGGTTCCCCCTGTTTATCATGGGTTGGGTTTGTGTTCATCGCCGGTCCTATCATTGGCCAGTGGCGAATATATAAAGTCGTGGGCAAGGTAGTATGGCGTCACGAGTCACGCCCCTTTACTCTCACATTCACTTGCCATTCAGGTATGTTGGATGGTTTCGGTTGAGTCATTTGTAACACTTCAATGCTTATGTTGACGTATTCTTTTAGAAAGGCACTGTGAAAACCCGTGGCTGCATTTGGTGGAGGTTGCCCCTCTACAGGTAAGTGAGTCGGTCGCGTTGTTTAATTATCTATTTGCTCGTGTTGTAGCTGTATTTTTGTTGTGCTTTAGTTAGAGGTTGGAGCAAGGCTGATTTGGGCCGATAGGCACGACCAGCACCTGACGTTGCAAACGCGTTTGTCCCTCCATGAAACCTACTGTTTCCCAGGCAGACGGAATGAGCTTTTATCCTTCCGGTATACTTGTTTTGATTTGAGAGTCAAACCTTGTTCATATGGTAGGTGATTTTAAAAAGTTTATTGTGAGGATATTCAGATTTTTATTGTATGCGTTTTGTCTAAATTGTAATTTTATTGCAGTTACATCAGTGGCGTTAGTACTCGTAATTAGTTCCTGGCATTTGTCTACGTGGGAACGACCGTCTGGAGGCGCTGTTGCTTTGCTTTACCGAATTTGCTTCAGAAGTTCATTTCGTTTTCTTGTTGAGACTTTGTGTGTTTGAGTGTGGGTGCGTATGTGTGTGTTGGTTCGTGAATATATATATTTTTTTCCTTTTCTATATTTGATTGTCTTTATTGTGAAATGTGGGTCTGTGAGTGTTTAGTGTGAAATTGGGGTGCTGTGCTCTGCCATTGCTCCTTATTGTTCTGTGTGGGTGTGAGTGCGTTTAAGCGTACTATGTAAATCTTTTTTTTGTGTGTGTTTCTTTATTGAGTGTGTGTAATTGAGAGCCTGAGTTTTTTACTTATTTTGTCTTGCAGTAAAACTTATTTCTGTTATCATTATTGTAACTAACTTTTGTCCTGTTGGATCTAAGTATTTGTTAGTTATTCTTTTGTTGGTTAATTGTATGGGCGAAGTAACTTGCTCTTATTGTAACTCCCTATTATAGAGTGACTGTCTTTCCAAGTGTGTGTAATTCCATTTTTGTTGTTACAGGAGCTGAGTGCCTAAGGCAGTGGCAGATACCTGGTGTTGGTGTTTCTCTCACGAGTGTTGGTTGGAGTGGTTGTATGTGTGTGTGTGTGTGTGTGTGTGTGTGTGTGCCACAGGTATAAGTGAGGGGTGTTTTGCTGTGGAGGCCTATTGCGCCCTTAAGCCCTGCTGTCAAGCCTCGGTTCCTGTAGCTGATTCCTTGGACCTTCTAGACTACTTAGGTCGCCCATCGGTGTGTCTGTATGTAATAGAATGTGTTATATGTTACTGTGAAGTGCAGTGATTTGTTTTCCCTCCCTCTTTTTATTATAATACCTTTTTTATTGTAATAAACTTTTGTGTATATCTACGTCTCCTGCCAATTTTGTGAACTTACCTGTGTTGCCTAAAAGAAATTTGAATCATAAGGGTCCCTGGCGAGATCCAGGGTGGCGTAGTCGGGTTAAATCTTTCATTCTTTAGTGCTCTGCCACATAGTGTTTCAGTTTGTGCCGTGTTGGCCTTTTTGTTCTGTTTTTGTGTTTATTAAATATATTCTTTCCCTCCCTGCATTTGGACCCAGACTTCCTGTTATTCAAACGTGACAGAATGCAGACCTCACTGATGGGTCCAGCGGGGAGATTTTTTTTTGAGGAGGTGGCGTCCACCTGTCTGGGGGCAGTGACCACCAGCTCTGTTCCCGACACGGCGGGGATGTCGTTTGAGGCGGCATCGGCCAAGAGATTTGAATACATCTACGCCTGCTTGGCGGCGATGAACATCCGCAGTCCGGACGCGGCGGTGACCTCTCTCTCTGTTCCGGACGCGGCGGTGACCGCTCTCTCTGTTCCGGACGCGGCGGTGACCGCGCTCTCTGCTACGGACGCGGCGGTGACCGCTCTCTCTGCTCCTGACGCGGCGGTGACCGCTCTCTCTGTTCCGGACGCGGCGGTGACCGCGCTCTCTGTTCCGGACGCGGCGGTGACCGCTCTCTCTGCTCCTGACGCGGCGGTGACCGCTCTCTCTGTTCCGGACGCGGCGGTGACCGCGCTCTCTGTTCCGGACGCGGCGGTGACCGCTCTCTCTGCTCCTGACGCGGCGGTGACCGCTCTCTCTGTTCCGGACGCGGCGGTGACCGCGCTCTCTGCTACGGACGCGGCGGTGACCGCTCTCTCTGCTCCTGACGCGGCGGTGACCGCTCTCTCTGTTCCGGACGCGGCGGTGACCGCTCTCTCTGTTCCGGACGCGGCGGTGACCGCTCTCTCTGCTCCTGACGCGGCGGTGACCGCTCTCTCTGCTCCTGACGCGGCGGTGACCGCTCTCTCTGTTCCGGACGCGGCGGTGACCGCGCTCTCTGTTCCGGACGCGGCGGTGACCGCTCTCTCTGCTCCTGACGCGGCGGTGACCGCTCTCTCTGTTCCGGACGCGGCGGTGACCGCGCTCTCTGCTACGAATATGGCCAGCTCACGTTCCACTGGCGGCGAGGCCAGCTCACGTTCCTCTGGCGGCGGTGTCCGCTCACGTCCCTCCGCTGCACGGGCCTGGCCCGCCATCCCTCCCCCTTATGCACCTTCCACCGTTCCTCCTCCCTCCAGAAATTTTGTTTTGGGAACGTCTGGTAGCCGTTCCCTAGAGAGGGGGTACTGTCATGATCGGGGCTGTGGGTTTTCCCTCAGCCACCTGAGGTCGCTGTTTGCACTGCACTCTGATTCATCACGTCTGTTTTGTCATT